>NC_070592.1:12383410-12698183 GCF_027409825.1 Scomber japonicus
TCTGCCCCTGCAGGACGTCTACAAAATCGGCGGTAAGGACTGATTAACTTCATACTACCACATGCAAGAGATCCAGCACATAAATGGTTGTAACTTGTATCCTGAGTACTAAAAATTCATTTTCTTTCAGGTATTGGAACTGTACCCGTCGGCCGTGTTGAGACTGGTCTCCTGAAGCCCGGTATGGTCGTCACCTTCGCTCCCCCCAACCTGACCACTGAGGTGAAGTCTGTGGAGATGCACCACGAGTCTCTGCCTGAGGCCGTCCCCGGTGACAACGTTGGCTTCAACGTTAAGAACGTGTCCGTCAAGGAAATCCGTCGTGGATACGTTGCTGGTGACAGCAAGAACGACCCACCCAAGGCTGCTAGCAGCTTCAATGCTCAGGTTGGTGTTGTGAATTTAAAGCAGTTGCTTCTACTTACCAGCCAAGTTGCATTGGGCTTATGTCTAACTCAAAATGTGTCAACAGGTCATCATCCTGAACCACCCTGGCCAGATCAATGAGGGTTATGCCCCCGTTCTGGACTGCCACACTGCTCACATTGCTTGCAAGTTCAAGGAGCTCATCGAGAAGATCGACCGTCGTTCCGGCAAGAAGCTTGAGGACAACCCCAAGTTTGTCAAGTCTGGAGATGCCGCCATTGTCAAACTGATCCCACAGAAGCCAATGGTTGTGGAGCCCTTCTCCAACTACGCTCCCCTTGGTTAGTTTTGTACATGAGTCAATATACACTAGAAATGGCCAAACTTGATTTGTATTGGCATCACAAAATCCTAAAACATGGTGCACATGTAAACTTGCTAACATTTGCTCACCCCTTCTGTATTTCCAGGTCGTTTTGCCGTGCGTGACATGAGGCAGACCGTGGCTGTCGGTGTCATCAAGGCTGTTGATACCAAGGAAGTTTCCGGAAAGACAACCAAGGCTGCAGAGAAGGCCTCCAAGAAGAAATGAATGGTCGTGCAGGACATCCAGCAACGAGATGTGTGTAGGCAGCAGTGGGCCACCCCATTATCTTCTCCCCATCCTGGATCATCATTTCTGAGGCAGAGCTCTCTACTTAAGGACTGGCTTATGCTGATTAAAACCCATCGCAAAAGTTTTCGCAGGAAAAAAGAACTATGTGGCATTGTCACTTACCCGAATCACAAGACAGTGCCTCTTCTCAGTTAAGTTTAAGTTGGAAATGGTATAGAACTGCATCTTGATGATTAAAATGTCACAAATTTGATTGGAAAGAAAGCTGCTGGTAACTAATAAAATAAATGTCTTTGAAAAAATTGACATAGCTTGTCTTGATCCTTATGTTGTGTAGTTGCTGTAGCTTTTGGCTGTTACAGGGAGCCTCTGTCCTGTGCTGCAGCTGTTTTTTCCTTTTTTTTTTGAGCATGCTATCTGAGTCTGGTGATGCATTTGTCATCCAATCGCCTAGGATAGGAGTTATGCCAGCCCAGCCAATGGCACCCCTTATTTTAGTCTGACAGCAATGAGAGCATGCACAGCCCTCCCTCTCCCCTGGTTCGGTATAAAAACTCTGGACGGGTCACATTCTGTCCTTTTTTACCTCCGCTCTAAATCAGGGGACTTCTAGGTTGCTGGGCACAGGTTAGTGATATCATCTTTTAAATCCATCTTCCAAAGCTAAGCTCTGAACTGCATGTTTTAAAAGGATGTGTACAGTGTTCAAGGCATAACAATTGGAATGGGTCTATTTTAGACTGCGCTAGAAAATGTCTGCAGCCCAAAATCATGCTGGTTTGTCTTTTAGTGAGGTAACATAAAAAGGTAAAAATAGCAAGCTTGCTCACCTTATTTGTATGAATTTCTCTTCCAAACTTTGTATAGCATGTGTTCATCTATTCGGCTTCTTAATGAGATGAAGTGTCCCTGGATATTCACGTTAATAAGGAACAATTACTGTGAACTTCAACTATAAATGACATGCCAGATTTTTTTTCTTTTCTGCCAGTCATGGTAGTGCTGTGCTTTCGGGAGCGCGCATCCATCCGCCCTTAGTGCTGCCTTTATGGGGGTGTGCACGCGCTTGAGTCAGTTGATAACATGGCGGCTTTGCGCTCCCGACGCAACATGGAGGGCGAAGAATAACCGGCGCAGAGCGAGCACATGGCGCGTGACTCATCAGTGTGGTTTTTGCTAGCGGCGGGCACGAGCGCCGGACGTGTGACATTCGTTTAAGGGAACCATTAATTATTCTGGAATCCTAACCTAGTGAGGTTTTTAAAGAAGCATTAATGATTCTAGAACCCTAACGTAGTTTTGTTTTTGGTTTTTTTGAAGAACCATGGATGATTTTATAATCAAAATGTCTCTTTGAGCTGAATAAAGGGGTTTATATTAACTCAAACGTACAGCTACATTATAAAGGACTAATTTGCTCGCCTGTATGCTGTGGTTAGCTGGCCGTTCACACATTAACCGCTGTTATGACGAGGTGGCGATAAATCACAACACATTCACAACATATGAACTATTCGCCAAAATGAGCTACATTTAATTAACGTCAATCACCTCCCCAGGCTTGCCCCCCCCCCCCTTTTTTTTGGAGACACGTTTAAACATGTCATATTTAATTACAAAAGGCTACATGATTGCTCCCCTGTGTTATTTTATAACCAGTAAGTCGAAATGGGAAAGGAAAAGATCCACATCAACATCGTGGTCATTGGCCATGTCGACTCCGGCAAGTCAACCACCACCGGCCACCTGATCTACAAGTGCGGTGGAATCGACAAGAGAACCATCGAGAAGTTTGAGAAGGAAGCCGCTGAGGTCGGTTGGTATTTGAAGACACACGTTTAATGATTTCAACAAATGACACAAGACAATAACGCCATTGGGGCACAGTGTGTGAAACGGGTGTGGTGGAGAGAGCTGCTCACTGTTATTAGTTGGTGAAAAGTGCCACCTAGTGTTGTGAAACATGTACTGTACTTAAAGCAGGACAGCAGGCAGATTTTGCAGTATAGTCAATTATAAGTCAGGGAGAGCTGTTTACAAAAACAACTAGATTTAAAAAATAAAATAAAAATAAAAATACAACTAATAGAGTACAAAATGAACTTTACAATTTTTAAAGAGGACATGTAGTTTCATAAATTAATAGACGCATAAAGTCTTTCCACACGAATTGAGAAAAGTGGGAAATTGTTGATTTAATTATGTGATAGCTGATTTAAAAAAAAGTTTTTATACAGTCATCAAATCATTGTGTACTGTACTTATCACTGTAAAGTCTGCAAAAAATATTCCTGAGTTAGTAAAAAACACAAAAGTTGTATTTTAATCTGTCAAGCTTTCCAAAAGCCTCAAATAGCAATGAACTAATTATTCCCATGTAATTATTCCCTCATGGATAATTGAGTAAATATTGAATAAAAAGTTATTTAAAAGACAAATTAGAAGCTGTAACTGAGTGTTATTTATTTCAATAAGTTCACTATTGAAAAAAATCTGCCATATTACTAACCATAAAATAATACACATTTCTGCCTATCTGATAGCTGAATACTGATGTAAATAGTAGCATAAATTAAAGACAAATGAGGGGATCAGACTAAAGATAGACACTTTTAAAGTGTATTGATTAGTAGTTTCAAACAAAGTATATTAACAGAAAAGAATGAGCTTAAGAAGTTTAAAACAAATTGGGCTGATAATAAACCTTGAATAGTTTTTGTGTATTGACAGTATAATATAAGTGTTGAATATTGAATAATGCAGTCCAAATACTATTTGTGTTAAGTATTGTCTAATTAGATACTTAACTATCATATGAATATTATGTAATGTTTCCCCTGAGCTGTGACAGAGAAACCTGATGAGCACTTACTCTATGTAATGTGATGTGAACAGGCTGTGATATATACAGTGAGCACCTATTTAAAAACTGTTTCTATGGCAAAGGAAAGGGTGGTTGGTGATATATGGTATTTCTATGAGGTTAACAAGCCAACAGGTCTCATTAAGAGGTGTTTGATTACATTAGTACCATAATAAGACTAATATCAGTACTATTGGTAAGGTATTCTAACTGATTCATCCTTTTTCTCCTTTATATTTGGCTCTATTTGTGTTATTTTAACATGCCTGGGCCTATAGATGGGTAAGGGCTCCTTCAAGTACGCCTGGGTGCTGGACAAACTGAAGGCCGAGCGTGAGCGTGGTATCACCATTGACATTGCTCTGTGGAAGTTCGAGACCAGCAGGTATTACGTGACCATCATTGATGCCCCTGGACACAGGGACTTCATCAAGAACATGATCACTGGTACTTCTCAGGTAAAGGCATACCTTTTAAGATGTTGTCTACACACTCATCACTTTAGAAATAAAAATAAAATAAAAAACACATGTACAAAAATCTCTGTTTAGGCTGACTGCGCTGTGCTGATCGTTGCTGCTGGTGTTGGTGAGTTTGAGGCTGGTATCTCCAAGAACGGCCAGACCCGTGAGCACGCCCTGCTGGCCTTCACCCTCGGTGTGAAGCAGCTCATTGTTGGTGTCAACAAGATGGACTCCACTGAGCCCCCATACAGCCAGAAGCGTTTTGAGGAGATCACCAAGGAAGTGAGCACCTACATCAAGAAGATCGGCTACAACCCCGCCACTGTTGCCTTTGTCCCCATCTCTGGATGGCACGGAGACAACATGCTGGAGGCCAGTGAGAAGGTGAGGAGCTTATTACATGCTGCAAAACAGAGGCTTCAAAGATCATATTTTTTGGAAATGCATACATCTGTGACAGTGAGCAGGGTTTATGTGATATCTATTTTCCTACGGCAATATTTTATGAATTTCTTTGATTGTCACTTCAAACAATCTTCTAGTACTATATTTGTTTTATTTTCTTTCTTTTACTTCATCCCCTTTTCCTCTCTCTGTCTCCTGTGTTTCTGTATCTGCCCTCCCTGCCTCCCTCCACTTCAGATGGGCTGGTTCAAGGGCTGGAAGATCGACCGCAAGGAGGGTGGTGCTACTGGTACTACCCTACTGGAGGCTCTGGACTCTATTATGCCCCCCAGCCGTCCCACCGACAAGCCCCTGCGTCTGCCCCTGCAGGACGTCTACAAGATTGGCGGTAAGGAGTGTCAGGGTCATATGCTCTAAACCCACCTGTAGTCTTACCAAGTCATGTCATACGTCATCTCAAGGAGAAAGCAGCCATGAATGTCATTGGAAATGGTCATCTGACTGACTTTTCAGATATGCACTTCACTGCGCAAATGTTGTATCAATTTTACATGTTGGTATCATGTCTGTAATAAAACCTGAGTCATTTTTACTTAAAAGTCACAACTGTAATCTTCAAATTCAGCCCAATTTTGTGTAACATACGTTTTCCATACTTTATAGCTCCTAAAAACCTTGATTAAGGGCTTTGTTTGAAGAAATTTATATTTTATTACTCATGAATGTCCTTAAATGCTGAAGTTAACTGAAGAGCATATTGGAAACATATTGCTTCACTCTCTCCCTCAGGTATTGGAACTGTACCCGTCGGCCGTGTTGAGACTGGTATCCTGAAGCCCGGTATGGTCGTCACCTTCGCTCCCCCCAACCTGACCACTGAGGTGAAGTCTGTGGAGATGCACCACGAGACTCTGACTGAGGCCGTCCCCGGTGACAACGTTGGCTTCAACATCAAGAACGTGTCCGTCAAGGAAATCCGTCGTGGCAATGTGGCTGGCGACAGCAAGAACGACCCACCCATCCAGGCTGAAAGCTTCACCGCCCAGGTGAGTCCCAGGAGGCAGAAAGAAGAAAAGAAGGCTTAAGTCATAACAGAACTTCATATTATTTGAGGATTGCATTACAAACTATAGATGTGAGGCTGGAGAGCTTGTTAAGCCATCTAAATGCCTTACTAAATGTCAACACCTGGCATCTAAATATCACAATTTCTGTATAAAAACATAATTCCCCACCATTACCAGTGAAAACCATCACAGTTATACAGCAGAAGGAACACTGACCAACACAGTTAAGCATCCCTGTTAAGACCACACAACTGTTAGTTTACTTTCATATACTCTTTTGGAGTCCACATCCAATTCTTAAATGAACTTCCTCTTCTCTCCCTGTGCAGGTCATCATCCTGAACCACCCCGGCCAGATCTCCCAGGGTTACGCCCCCGTGCTGGACTGCCACACCGCTCACATTGCCTGCAAGTTCAGCGAGCTCAAAGAGAAGATTGACCGTCGTTCCGGCAAGAAGCTTGAGGACAACCCCAAGGCTCTGAAGTCCGGAGACGCCGCCATCATCATGATGGCACCTGGAAAACCCATGTGTGTTGAGAGCTTCTCCCAGTACCCCCCACTGGGTAAGTAAAACGCTGTTTTCCTTTTTTTAATACAAAGGGTTAGTTAGACTTTATTTTAAAGCTGTACTGATAAATATTTTTGGTAATATAAGAGAGTGAGTGAGTGTAATGTTAAAGGTTTGCCCATAAAGAATTATCACCTGACTCTTCAGCTCTGTTACACTTTTTTGCGTCTTTCAGCACATTGTTTCGGTTTTCTTTATGTATGCTGTCCTGTAAAAGATGACATCAAATGAATTGTAATGTTAGCTTTCTGGGTGTTTATCCTGTCAATTGTTTTCTAAACATATAGGATATAATGCCAAAGTTAAGTCCTACTCCTCCGTGCAAAAAAAGTCCATTTCACTTTAAGTAACCTGCAGATTTAATTCCACATGTTGCGTTCCCACCCCCCCAAAAAATCCACAACAAATTTGATATGTTTGAATGTTGCTTAGATTATTCAAATCATTTGCTGGTGTTTATTTGATACATTTGATCCTACGATTTATTATTCAAATTACATATGTTATGCTTTGTAAATAACATTAATCAGTTTACTCCTTCATAAAGAAAAACATTTATTTAGTACTCTATCAAGCTTTTAATGATTACTCAGTGATGATTTCTTAGCTGAGGTGGTTTAATCAACATTTTTCTATCATGACTGATTTTAGATAAAGTCAACCATGCGGCTGTTTTACTTTCTAGTGGTACATTTGTGCCTACTTACAGTACACTGTATACTCACCAGTTCCACCTTAAACACTGAGATTACTCAAGTCAAAAATATATTTTATACTGATCACTGTTATTATTTTTTTTATTATTATTTTTTTTTTAAACTGTCAGGATATGAAATGTATTAGTATTTTTATGCTTTTTTATTATTAAAAACTGCTTCTTATTGACTCTCGTCGATGTCCATCTTCCCAGGTCGCTTTGCTGTGCGTGACATGAGGCAGACCGTTGCTGTTGGTGTCATCAAGTCCGTCGTGAAGAAGCTCCCCTCCGGTGGAAAGGTCACCAAGTCTGCACAGAAGGCTGAAAAGAAAAAATGAATTCTCATGCAGGACGTCGAACACAAAGTCACGTCTCAGCAGCAGCGGGCCGCCCCATCCCCTCTTCTCCCCTGCCACCCAGCGCCGTCTTCTCTGAGGCAGAGCTCTCTACTCAAGGACTGGCTTATGCTGATTAAAACCCATCGGAAAAGTTTCCGCAGGAAAGGAAGGTCTGTGCCTTTTAGGGATAATTGTGATCATAATTAGGATGAAACCAAAACAATAAAAACCTCAAACATTGCCAAATTAATACGTTTCTGTTCTTGTGTTTTATTGCAAAAGGTAATTAACTGAAAACTACAGCAAACATAACAGAACACATTTCAAATACAACTGGTCAATAAGGTCCAGTGGTGGGAGAAATACTTACATCCTTCACTTAAAATTACCAGTAAAAGTACCAGTACAGCAATGTACAAATGCTCCCGGTCCTGTGTGAAAAACTTGAGTAAATGCAAAAGTATCAGTAGTTAAATGTAGTTAAAGTATTACAGTAAAAGTAGTGGTTTGGTCCCTCTGACTGATATATTATTATATATGACATCATTAGATTATTAATAGTGAAGCATCAGTGTTAGAGCAGCATGTTACTGTTGTAGCTGCTGGAGGTGGAGCTAGTTTACACTACTTTATATACAGTTAGCTAGTTTAGTCCTGTGGTTCCCAACCTAGGGGTTCAGGAACCTCTAAAGGGTCAGCACATGAATCTGAGGGATGGTGAGATGATCAGTTTTCTGTTTTTTTGACCTTTTCTCTAATCTTTGATTTTTGGTGAAATGTTGGATCATTTGAACATTTGTTGAAATGAAACCATGTGAGAAGTTTAGAGGGAAAATCACTATTTGGTGGAGCTGTTAACAACTCACAGACATCTGAAATGTGACCCTGACTACACACTGCTTTTATAAGACAAAAAAGTCAGAAACCACTGGTTTCACTTTTTAACAATGTGTTAGCTTATTATATTATCAATTGTGTCAAATCTTCATCTGAAAATTAACTAAAGCTGTCAGATAAATGTATTGGAGTACAAAGTATAATATTTCCCTCTGAAACATAGTGGAGTGGAAATATAATGTAGCATCAAATGGAAATACTCAAAATTGTATCAGTACCATACAGTATATGAATAAATATACTAAGTTACTTTCCACCATTACCATCTGATGTAAGTGTGAAGGAAAACTAGAGACAATAAACAGAAATACATACATTTAAGTTTTTAGGTCATAAACACATTCACAGCATATAACATAAATCAGTGAAGGCACAGTGGCAGACAGATGAACTGCCTATAAATGTAACTTGGTTACAACCACCACCACCTACTGTTAAAAGATGTGTACTGTCTCTTATACATTTTTTTTCTGACATTCACTAAAAGTTTTAATGTGAGTGGGATAACTAGAAGTGGGACAAAAGTGATAAAATAACAATAAGATTGTAATTTTTTAATATCTTTGTTTTATTTCTCAGTGGAAGTGTTTTTCAGTACTAATTCAACTTTTTCTAATACAAAGTGTTCCAATGCCAATGTTTCCTTTTTTAATCCAGGCTTTGTTTTCAACGCCAAATGTAACTGTCCCTGCTCTGGACCCATGAGATAATAGATAGTCCTGTAAAACTCATGCTGAACATTTTGCTCAAAAACTAAAAATCCTCATTGGATTATTTCTCATACTTGAACAGATAATGTGATAATCCTGTTTGCTCAGGCTATCACGCCACTTCAATGATATTATCATAAATGGCAGTTATATAGTTCAATTACAAGGAAGGTTTCTTTGTTAAACACCATGATATTTTACACTTTGGTGTTGTTAAATTTAAATGCTTATTCTTTTGAAGCAGGATGCACACTGGTGGAACTAGTCGGTCCAGTATGTATGGGAGTGAACTTGACAGGAAAAATTGTTCCTTGACGGTCTTTTACTGGAAAGTTTTTGTTAAATTAATGAAGAGGTTGATGTTCATGGTGGAGGAGGAGGAGGAGGGGGGGGGTCTGGGTGGAAGATTACAAGTATCACTTCTGGGAAACAGAAAGTAAAGGTGGAGTCAGTGGATCGAGCTGGAGAGGACAGACTGCTGACACAATACATTCATCTTCTCCATTTATAACAACAGCTTCTCCATCGCAGGTAAGTTAAAGCACTTGAATGTTGTTTGAATGAACAGATAAACAGATTGAATGAATAGTACCAGAGACCATTGGACACATAGATGATATGTAGTAGACGCTGATCTAATGGTTTCAGTTACATCTCCTGTGGATGTGATGTTTCCTATCCGTAGTTTAATTTGTATGTAATGGACTGTAAAGGTTTCATTGTTGGATGTACTGAATTACAATTAATTCATTTATGTTGTGGAACGATGACTACTGCTCACAGTGGCTTTGTAAAGGTTTACAATGGGTTTGGTTACACACTGTTTAGAGCAACGTCTTTTACAGGTTGAAATAATTCTGGTTTGTACTACCCTACAGGGCCAAAAAACATTAAAGAAACCTGTGTTGGAACCATATTTTCATAAAGCAGAGCTATCCTGCTTTCAATTTAAATGACTTTACAAATTTTAGTCGGCTTATTGTGGCCTAAGAATACATTATGAAGCCCAAAAGTGTTAAGAAGAGAAAAGTAAGTGGTATCATAATCAATATCAGGATAAAAAGTGTCATTTGAGCATCACTAGTTTCCACTGAGCCATTCAACTTTCCTATAAAAGATATTAACAGTCACTTCAAACAGGGGCTCTGGCCTGTGTCTGTTTGTATTGGTTCATTATATAACATTCATTTGAGCATCATGTTTGTCCAAATGTGGTTTATAATAACTGATAATTAATCCATGTAAACAAAGATGTTTTGCTTGGTGCAACATCAGACACACCAGTCTAAACCAAAACCTTTAGAAATCCATGAAGAGTCTCACTAAAACCTCTAAAACTGAAATGTAACTGTCTTTCTATATTTAGTAGAGTCATTCTTTAAGATATCTGCATGTTTGGTACAGACTAAACAAGGCGAGTTATGGACGGAGAGGACAGAGGGGACAGAGACGTGAGCCTCAGCGAGGACACCAGAGGAAGGTCAAGTCCTCCCCGGTCCACATCAGTGAGACAACGGCAGAGAGTTCAGCAACCATCAGGTGACGCTGCAGTCAAACTTTACTGAAGAATGTAGTTTCTGGCATTAAAACAGCATCCTAGTCTCATCCTTTAATGTGTCACCTGGCAGTGGAGGGATGCTGTGAAGACGAGAAGTCGGTCTCCGTCTCCCCAAAGCTGACCAACTGGATCAAGCTCAACGCTAAAGACCTCAAGATCCGGCTGACAGACCGGCGGTGGGCTGCAGAGGTGGTCAACGACTTCCGTGAGAATTTGCTGAGGTTCCTGAAGAATAATGAAGATCAACCTTTCTTCCAGTCAGTCGAATTCCTCACGTCTGGCAGCTACTTTGAGAAGGTTAAGGTGAGTTCACCACCTGACAGACAGAGGCTGGTGTGAACAGTGACACTGATTTACTCACAAATAGAAACTAATAAAAAATATCTTAAAGAAGATTACAACATTAATTTATCTTTACTGTAGGCACACATAGGAAGCATTGTCTACTGCTTACTGTAAATCTGTTAAAGGGTTAGTTCACCCAAATTACTCACTTACCTTAAAGAAGTAGTCAACCATGCAGATTGTATTGATTTGATTTTAAATTTATTTTAGAAGCAACCTCAATAAAATAGAGATTAATGGAATTATTTGTTGTGCTTATAGAATTTAAAAAGCACATAAATATTTAGAAATCCAGCAGCAGCATTTATTTCCAGAAACAGTGTTACTCTGGATTTATGGACAGACTTAAAAAAAACATCTTGCTGTTGATTGAGTACCTGCTGAAAGACTGAGTACCTGTCACATAGTCCAGTTCACCTCCGTTATATTGGGGTTACAGCAGAAATCTCAACTATGACCATCTCAAAATCTCAGCATGTAAAAATAAACATATTTGCATAGCTAGATACCGCCAGGGTAAAGTGAAAAAATAAGGTTGTTTAATGTGAAGGCCATGAACCACAACATTTCCAGCTGTGGATCAGTGAAGGCACAGTGGTGGAAAGATGAACTGCCCATAAATGTAACTTGGTTACAACCACCACCTACTGTTAAAAGATGTGTACTGTCTCTTATAATTTAATTACACAGCAAATATTTCTGTTTGTTTGTAACTAGAAGTGGGATAAAAGTGATAAAATAACATAATAATAATACTAATAATACATTTAATTTGTATTGTGCTTTACATTTTAATACCTCTGTTTTATTTTTCAGTGGAAGTTTTTTCAATTCAACTTTTTTTCAATTCAACACTTTTTAATACAAAGTGTTCTAATGCCAATGTTTCCTTTTTTAAATCCAGGCTTTGTTTTCAATGCTGAAGTTGAACTGTCGCTGCTCTGGCCCCATAATATAACAGATAGTCCTGTAAAACTCACGCTGAACACTTTAATCAAAGCCTAAAAATTCTCACTGGATTCTTTCTCATACTGTAACAGAGATTGTTCCCTCTTTCAAAACAGGAAGTAAACATCCGTTGAACTACACACTAGATTCCTGTGATAATCCTGTTTGCTCAGGCTGCTATCACGTCATTCTAATGATATTCTCATAGATGGCACTTTTATAGTTCAATTACAAGAGATAAGCACATAAGCAACATGGAATTGAACAAGAACACTAAAAGAAGGAAGAATTGTTTTTTGTGTCCAGATGTGGACCTGTCATCAAAAACGTTCCCCAATAATAAATATGTGTATTTTTTGTGATTTGGGTGAATTGACCTTTTAATCTTCTCAACCCTTCTGGTTTAAATCCTCTAAGTGTTGCACCGAATGATCTGTGCTGCTGGATTATTCTAGTTTTCTAATTTCATAAGTGAAGTGAAAATGATTAGTAGAAACGCTCAAAACTCAATATGACAGATAGTGACAATTAAAGTATCTGTCATCTGGTTTTAAAGACATTATGTGTTATTTGATTCCTGCGTCAGATCCACAGTCCTGATGAGTTTGACATGATGCTGAAGCTTCCGGTTCCTTCACGCCTCAAGATGACAAAGCTCGACAGCGGCCTGTTCTACCAGATCGATTTGGCGCGGCCCACCAGGACCCCCATACGGGCCTTTGTTTTGGAGAATAAGCTCACTCTCTCATCAAGCAAGATCCTGAGCGAGATGTACCGCCTTGTCCGCAAGTTCCTCAAAACCTATAAAGGTTTCGACTGCCAACTTTCTTCTCTGTTGGTATTTTGTTGTTTGCATCAATTGTCTTCGTTCCTTCCTGCCAATAATCTGACATTTAACTAAAGAAATTCAACTCTCAGGAAATGTCCAACAGCCAAATCAAATAACGACATCCCTCAGTCCCTTAAAAAGTGCTCACTCATCTTATATCTAACATCATATATTTAAAAAAGCTTTTTCTTGATTCATTGCTCATCCAGTACCTGATCCACGCTGTCGCTGGGAGGTGAACAGGAAGCGCCTCAACTCCCCGGCTGTCACTTTGTCTCTGTACAAAACCGGGGGCAAAAGTGACGAGCTGATCTCTGTGGATGTGGTTCCTGCTCTGGAGGTAAATCATGTTCACTTTTCATCTTTGTCATGACAGCCGGAATCAAATAAATGAAGTACTGCATATCCACTCTTGGTATTATTAATAGTAATAGTAGCTCTCATACTACTATCAGTAATAGTGGTAATGTTAGCAGTAGTAGCAGATAAAGTGATAGCAGTATTAGCAGTTACCATGACAACAATGGAAGCAGTAGTTAAGGCAGGATTAGTTAATACTAATAGAGGTAGTAATAGTGACAGATAATTATTGACCTACTCTGATATAATATTTTGTCCATGTTCCTGTCTGGAGGTTCATCCCTCACAGGGCTGGCCGCTTGCTGTCCGTAATGGCCCTGATGTGGAGAAGTGGCTGGGGAAGAAGTTTCGCCAGGAAATCAAAACTTTGCCCTGTTTCTTTGTACCAAAGAGGCTGAAAGGTCGAAAGCTCAGCGAGGAAGCAAAAGGTGAGAGGAATTAATCAACATTTATGTGTGTGTATCACTATACAACCACAGTGTGAGTGTATGTATGTAACATTTTTTTTGTGTTTCTCTTACAGAGAGTTGGAGGATTTCTTTCTCTCTCATTGAAAAGAAAATCATCACGCTCCATGGCAACAAGAAAACCTGCTGTGAGAGTAACGCTACCAAATGCTGCCGGTGAGAATCTGAACTGTATGATTCACATATAAAGTCATTTTATTATCTGTAGGAACTTGGTATCATCTTTTATTGAGAGGACAATTCCTGTCAGCTGGAAACACCCATAACTGAAGCATTGCCAGTTATGGGTTATCACCTATATGAGCAGGCTGTCAGACGCTGCTATACAAACATAAACCTTTTGTTTTCTCAGTTAAAAGTTTCTCAAATCAGTAAATATCAATTTTAGTCAAGTCAAAGTTTTGCAAAAGGGCAACTGATACAATCATCTGTATTAATGGAGTATTTTTTCTTGTTAGCATAGTTCATTTATCTTTTTTCTTGTTTTTAATGATATTTTTTTCATAAACTGAATTAATCCATAATCATTTTTAGCCATTTTGACAGTTGTGGACATCTTATATTGCAGCTACTTCTTAGTAAATGATTTCAAAGCAGTTACTCTAAATATTCTTAATTTATCTTTTAGAAAAAATAATTGTAATTATTTGAGGTTTTTTTTTAATGTAATGTTTTATCTTGCAGTAAGCAGTGCCTAATGCTGCTCAAATCTCTGATTACGGGCCTGAAACAACGTTTCCCCAAAGAGCTGGATGACCTCTGCTCATACCACGGCAAGACCGCCTTCCTCAACACCCTGTCTGTCAGGTACACATCATTATTAAACAATGGAAATGGTAGCAGTAGTAGCTGTTGTAGAGGGATTATAAGTACATGTTTTAGTTTTAGTGTCAGTACTCACAGTGTGGATGTCGTAGTGTTGGTACCACTAGTAATTAGCCTGGGTAATCGGTCTGGTGTTAGCCAGGCTAGCTAGTAATAGCTGTAATAGTAGTATAATACTAATACTGATAGACTGTTAGTGGTAGTAGTGGAAATAGTAAAACGTGTTGGCACAGAAGTATTCATTGTGGGATTAGCTGGTAAAATAATAAATCAGTTAGTTGATTAGTTGATCGACAGAAAATGAATCAACAACATCTGAATAATTGATTAATCATTTAAGACATTGGTCCCAAATTCCCAAATATGATGATTTTCTGCTTTCTATATAATTATAAATTGTATATTTGGTCTATGGTCAGCCTAAACAAACAATTTAAAGATATTACCTGGGGCTCTGAGAAAATGTAGTTATGGTTTTAAAGACTGGTAATAGTGGTTGTTTTAGTAGTAGTAGTTGTAATACTGTGGTACCTACTGCAGAAATCTGACACTATTTCTCTTCCACTCATTCAGATTTTCTGTTTTCTGTCACTTTAAAACCGTCTTCTTCTCCCTGCATCTTGTCTGTCAGGTACCAAGACTCCATGTGGGCTTGCCAAAATCTTCCTGCCTGTTTCCTGTATCTCCTAAAGGCTCTGGAGGACTATGCCAGTGTAGGCTTCCTCCCTCACTTCTTTGTCCCTGAATGCAACCTCTTCTCCTCGACTGTATTCCCCCGCAAAACGCTGGCTTTCCTCATCAATGCCCTGCAGGAGCAGAGGAGGGAGGGTCTGCCCCTGCTGAAGCCTCCAGGCCCCGTCCCACCACTGAGACAACTGTCTCTGTTAACAGGTTCCTCCATTGAAGAAGAAGAATCCACACAACCAACGCACCAGATGACTACATTTCAGTGTTCGAACACCACATTTATGCATAAAATTCTCCTGATGGTTGCTGCTTTGGTTTTTGCCCTGTTTGTTGTGATTAATGGAAAGTGAGGAGGTGCTCTCAGTAAATAAAATATTACTTTGTTTGATGGTGGACATGAAAAGGTGGAATCAGGTAGAGTGATTAGCTCTCTCTTATTTCCATCATCTCACTAAGGGACATCTGAATGAAGACATGCCTTCATGTGCTATTACACAATTTTTGGTCTGTTCATAATATTTTGGACAGTCAACGATGATAATTTTGCTCTAATGTTTTATTTATTCAAAGTAAACTTGAAATGAAAGATACTATTTAAACAGCATCAATGACAAATTTGATCAACAATAATAATACACCATGTGTTACATGTATAATAAAAGTATATTTCATATATATATTAAAAGAATGTAATGTAATTGTTGTACTTTAACTTATGAGGGTTTACCTTTTTGCCAATATGATAAAAATATTTAAAACAATAAAACTGTCTTTTTTGTTTTGAATTACAGACATCATAAAATCACTTTAAAATGACAGTAAATCAAATCGACAAAAGCATTGATACAACAAATATATTAAGAGATATATTCCCAATATTACTCTTGTCCATAGTGTTACTATTATTTTACTATTACCACTACTACTACAGTTTTTATTGCTTTTGTACTTACTTATTATCATTGTTCTCAATACTGTACATTTCTCCATTACAGAACTAATAAAGGAATAACTTGACTAATCTTACCAAATAAAATAGTATGAGGGATTTTTTTTTAAAGAAAGAAAATGTTTAGGGCCCTTTACTTAACAAGTCCACAGAATTATTATTTTAAGACGCTTCATTGGATCACACCAATAGAGGTCTTTTTAGACAGACACCTCGGAAATTGTTTGTAATCAAGTATTTTGAGATCCAGAGTTTTGTTTACTGGATAGTTGAAGTAAAATTTCCCCAACCTGGACAATTGGACACACTGCACTTTAATGTCAAATACTCTGCAATATTGGTATTTTATGTATAAGGACAATACTAATAATTTCAATTTTGTGCAATATTCATATAATATATACATATATTTATTTCACTTTAATCTATGCATTAAGAATATCACCTCTGGTATATTACCACTCAATACCAATATCACTCTTGTAAATAATGTCAAGATTATTTTTATTACATATTTTTACTTTTATTGTTCTTATTGTTTTTGTACCTATTATTTATTGTTCTTTATTCTTTTCTTATTGCTGCTCTTATATTCTATTTTACTGTCCACTTGCTTCTGTAACAATGCACATTTCCCCCATTGTGGGACTAATAAAGGAATATCTTATTTAATTGAATGTATTGTTTTTATATGAACGCGATTAAATGAATTATTCAATACATTGATTGATTAGTATATTGTAATATAAACATTACAGTTTTATATTTGTCTCCTTTTTTGCAATGATTTGTTTGGCTTTACAGTATTAATTAGCTGTCAGCGCGTAAAGCGGAACCCTCGCGTTAACCCTGCGATGTTTTCCCGATCTTATTTGCGGGGAACACTCAACTATAAATACTTGTTACCGGAAACGTCTCGTCCTCTTCTAGTGATCCAACATGGCGGTGAGTACTGTCTCACATTATATGGAGGCGAATAGCTGAGCAGTCGTTGTAGAAATCCGCCATCATCGGAGCTGTGAAGCCGTCTTTACGGCTGTTTGTTGTACAGAAGCGTAGACACACTGACGGATGATCAAACTAGAGTTATATTTCTTAAATACATGAAAATAAACTTGATAAAACGGGGGAGGAAACCGAGTGATGCTAATCGGCTAGCTGCTGAGAAACTGTCTCCCTCTCTTTTTAAAATGTCGCTGATTTCTGTCATATAGACGAGATTGTAGTAATGTGAAGAAGCTGCTTGTGCTCAGTTAGCGTGTGTGTTACTTTGTGGCGTTTTTATGTGTGATTTAAGTAAGTTTCCGGACGTGTAGATGTGTGGCTAACAGCGGGGATATGTGCGGGCATGTCCTCTCTGGCCGGTGTTACAGTGCAATGTGTGACCGTGTTAACTGAAGACAACATAATACGTAGATTTCCTTGTGTATTTATGAAAGGGGTTTTTTAATTGCTAAGCTTTCACGAAAATTTAAACTGTGCTCTTCAAGATTTCATTCACTTCGTAACGTGTATTATGTGGGAAACATAAGTGTTGGTGTTACGGTGCAATGTGGGACCGTGTTAACTGAAGACTCAGTAGTTGACACGAACAGAATACGTAGCTGTCTTCTTAAAAAGCCTTATGGACTTGTGTGTGTGTTTTTTTTTTTTTTTTTTTTTTTGTGCTGCTAAACATTTACATTAGTTAAATTGTGCTCTTCAAGATTGACTCACCTCGTAATGCTTCTTACAATGTGGGAGACAAGACATATAGCCTACAAGTTGAATCAGAAAAGGGCCCAAAACCTATTTGTCATTATATACACATATTGATTTTTAAAGTTTTTGGCTAAAAGTTATACAATCTGACCAGGCCTTCTGCTTCTGGAGAAACTTTTGACCCTTTGGTGTGGAATACTGTAACCAGATTCAGTGTTTCATCTTACACAGTTTATGTAAATATTAATTTCAGATAACTAAGTGAAGAAATGTGAGTGCTTATCAATGACACATTTGATGTATATAACATGAGACATAAAGGACTAAAAGCTAGTACATACTGTGAGTGTTCAATTTAAGAGGGTTCAAGGCTTTTAAGAGGACATTTAAGTGTTTGGTTCGTATTTTAAATAGCTGCCGCTTCTACGTCGACCATGGGCACATTTGGCTAAGAGTCACTAGTTAACAGCGTCACAAGTTAAACCAAAACACCGGCATGTGAAGGTCTGACACCGTTTGATGTGAGATCTTGAAATGTGGAGCGGAGTTAGGATAGGAAACCCCTGTAGCGCAATTTGAACTGTCAGTGTTTACTTAAATGTCACTGTTACACTCCAGCTCGCTTACATGCTCTAGTAGGTGAACTCGACATGGTGGCAGGTGTGGGTACTTCTCTGTAGGCAGGTGGCGCTCCTTTAGTGTTACTCTGATCTTCTTGAATCATTAAAACATGTGACTAACACTTAATTTTCTTTATTTTCTTCTTCAGGACCAGGGTGAGAAAAAGGAGAACCCCATGCGAGAGCTCCGCATCCGCAAGCTCTGCCTTAACATCTGCGTCGGTGAGAGCGGAGACAGACTGACCCGTGCTGCCAAAGTGCTGGAGCAGCTCACAGGACAGACTCCCGTCTTCTCCAAGGGTGAGTGTTTGATGTGTGTGGAGTTAAGACTCGGAGCTGTAGAGACTGGAGTTTAAAATGTCTGTAAAAGTACTGAATGTAAACTAAAACTGGTTACATATTTGAAGGTGTAAATATTACCAGGCCAGAAACAGATTATTTAACAAGGATAAAAGTTATTACAAGACTGCAGTCACTCCGTCCTGCTTTAAAATTAAATTGAGGATAAAAACACAATAAATCTTAAAGTTGATTTGGGGCGAGTTAAACCTGTAATTTTTGGGGTCCTTGGTATAAAAAGTGAGTCTAAATGCCACTCTTGCCTGATGCTAACTTAATCACACTTGCCATGATAATAAACCCTAAACATGCAGCTAAAGGTGGAGCGAGCTGCTAGTAGTCTTAGTGAAGGAGAGCTTTAAAGTGGTCCAGCAAAGTTAGCGCTGCAGGCAATCACAGGATTTCTAGGTATCTCATCACTGTATTTAATGTTTGTTTTTCTTTCCTCCACTCGCAGCCCGCTACACTGTGAGATCCTTCGGTATCCGCAGAAATGAAAAGATTGCTGTCCATTGTACCGTCCGTGGAGCCAAAGCAGAGGAGATCCTGGAGAAAGGACTGAAGGTTAGAGAGTCATTGATTTGTATTCACCTGTGTCGCTTCATAGATTAGAAGTTTACAGCCATTTTTGGTCCCGTCACATGTTACTGATTATCTGTGACACAGAGATGTATGCCCCTTTCTCAGTTTTTCATTTGAATGGGTTTTAGACGCCTCTGGGGTTTAAATTATCACTCATTTACAGTCTTTAGTTTAGAAACGTTATTTCCTATATTTTTAATCTTCTTGCAACCCTTCAGATTTACCTTGCGACCTCTTAAGGGGGCATCCTCACTCTGACAGCCACATTGACACCATAACAGTTTTAATCAAATACGGGAGAGTGTCCAATTATGACTGAATAGACTAATACTGAGTTTTGGCCTGTTGGTTAAAGTTAAACTTGAATATGCTCCTGAAGTAAAAAGGAAAGAAGTATTATTTTACCTCACGTTCAGGTATTTTAAGTCTTAAGGGTGTAGACATCATTGCATCAGTAGTTTTATGATCCACTTAAAAAGAAAACTGAATGTGGAAAAACACTTCAGGAATTAGTTTGTGTATCTTTTATTTGATTTCTGTAACTGTGATAAATCAACTGAAGCTTTCATTGGAGCTGTGTCATTGTTATGAACATGTTATTTAATAAAGAGGTCTAACTGTGCTGCTCCTCCTTCCAGGTGCGTGAGTACGAGTTGAGAAAGAACAACTTCTCCGATACCGGAAACTTTGGCTTCGGCATCCAGGAGCATATCGATCTGGGCATCAAGTACGACCCCAGCATTGGTATCTACGGACTGGACTTCTACGTGGTGAGTGACCAAAACACAAAATATGCCTACTGTAGCTTTTTGATGTGTCAGTCGAATCTATCTATAGTTTTATAGATTGGATTTGCTTGTGTGAATAATTGATGGAATAAAAGCAGTGGGATACGACATGTTTGACAGGAGGGTTACAATGTTTGATATTTTGTTGGTGACATTGAGACAAAGTATTTATTAGTATTGAGGTTGTTTTTTTGTCATCCCAAAGTCAAGTTTATTTTCCTCCACAACTTGGGACAGATAAACCTGGTCTTACTCTCTTTTACTAAGAGTTTTATATTTTACAAAGGTTTGCAGTAAGTGTGTCATGAGTTAGACCAGATACTGAAGAAATAGGGGTTTGTAGTTGGATAGTTGGATTTTTTTCTTATTTCTCGACACTTGACCATTTAGTATTTGCAGCACCGTTAGACCATTAGTATTCAGTGTCGCTATATTTGTCCACTGAATAAACAGTTTATTAGAAGATGTGAAGCAGCTAAAATGAGGATAATAAACGTGATGAGTAAGGTACAACATTTAGATTAATGAGCATTTGAAATGAACTGAGTGGTTACACTTTGATAGCACTTAAATATCATTTACTTCCTTCTTGTAGTTTGTTGAATGTTGTTATGTTTGCGGCCCACATATGGGGCCGGATATGTGGTGTTAAGGTAGTGAAATACTCGAGTAGTAAAATGTCTAGTGTAAGAAGTCAAAGTTCTGACATTTATCAGAGTTTAATTGTAGTGCCGAAACTATTGGCACATAGGTTTGTTTTAATTGACAGCTGTTTTTAGAAACTTGTTACTCTTTTAAAGTTTACCAATTTTAAAATGAAAGTCACTCACATGTGAGGATGTGCTGCTTTTTTCAAATTCATTCATTGTAAATTGAATGATGCTGATGATGCTGACTACTTAAACCTGCACTGTGGTCAGTTTGTGTCTCAAAATATTGACTGGTTGCGTCTCAGATTCTCCTGTGTGATGAAGAAATGTTTTATTTGTAGTTTCAGCTTTTCTGACCAGCTTTCTCTTCTCTCTGTGTTCAGGTTCTGGGCAGACCAGGCTTCAGCATCGCTGACAAGAAGCGGAAAAGAGGCCGCATCGGTTTCAGACACCGCATCCGCAAAGAGGAGGCCATGCGCTGGTTCCAGCAGAAAGTGAGTGTTAACATGTTGTTAAAGATGTTGGAAACTGTTGACATGCTTTAGAGTGGCTGAAATGTCAACGTCTAGAAGTTTTAGAGACTAGAGAAAAGAAGTTGATCCAGATGTGATGTTATCCTGTTAACATAAATAACACTAAAGCAGATGTGAGTGACTCATCTGTTACTGGTTGTAAAGGTGGGGTTTATATTTGTTCATGAACAAACTTAAGTTATAATATAATATATATTTAATAAATAGAAATGAAAGAAATATGATTGCTAGTGAGCTCCAAAAATGATTCAAATTTGAATTCACGTTACATTGACAATAAATGATAATGATGGGAGACTTGCAGCAGTCATGCTCGGTAACTGAAGAGAAAGAGTCAGGTTGGGGTCAAGTTGTTTTTAATGCTTGTGCCTGAATTATTTGGAGATGTGTATCTCATTTTGAAATATATTTCCATCATTGGGTGTTTATTGTTGCCCCTGTGTCCCTCAGTCCTCTCCTTGCCTGAAGCTACATTCAGAAAAACATAAACCAGAAGGAAACAGTCTTTTTTATTTTTTATTTCAAACTGTCAAACACAATCTAAACATTTTTCTCATGTCTTTTTTTCTTTCAGTATGACGGTATCATCCTCCCTGGCAAGTAAAGGACCACCTTTTGATCTTTGTAACAAAGTAATAAAATGGGAAAAAATGATTCTGTTGTCCTGTGTGTTTCTGTAGTGTTTAAGTGTGTATACCTACTTGTTTTGGAGGGTTGTTAAAGATTTTAGTGCTGCACTTCAGACAGGTTTGAAGAACTAAAATATTTATGGATATGTGAAATGACAACCGTTGATTCAGCAGAGAGTCAGATAATCGGATTAATAGTCCCTGGCATGATCCTAAACTTTACATAATTTTAGTTCATTAGATCGTCCATACGTGCTCAAGTTAAAGCTTTTCTTTAGATCACATAAGATAAAATACAACTGATTTTTACAGGGCAAGTTGTTCTCTGTGACCAGTAAACAAATGTGTGGAAATTCACCTCTAATGTGCTCTAAAAGGTTTTAATTAGTTGTGTCATCGACTGATTGCTTTAAATCTTGACAAGTTAACATAGTTTCCTGCAGGGGTCTCATGTGGTTGACTTTCTAGTGGCGGACCTAATCATGTCTGTGGTGTTGTGTTCACATGCCGGGTTGGTACTAAGTTTCATTCACAGGAGCTCACTGCTATTTTTGACCTGGCTTGTTCATTGAATCATCTCACTTCTTTAATATCACGGTCAGGTTGGTAACTAAAAAACAGTTTAAAATGTAAATATGAACTTTCTTTTAGTGAAACCAAAAAAAGCTCTTAAATGTGGAACATGCACAATAAAACAATTTAAAAAACTAAAATCTTGGAAGAGGCAAAAATAAATCCAGTAAATAATGCTTGTATCTGAATAGTGGGAGAACCTGGTTGGTCTGATATAGTTTTAGAGGGAAAGTTAATTTACTCAAGGGCAGTGGTAGGTACTGTGCTCCAGTAATTGCCCTTTTTTTTTTTTACTTATTCCACATTTCTGAGGCAAATATTGTGCTTGAACTCTATTAAGTGCATTTGTACAATAATTGAGCATATAAACTACTATCCGACAACCACACAAAGGCGTATAAAATATGTAAAATGTGCTTTATTATAAACATTCAAATGCAGTTTTCACAGTAGTCCGGCAGGCCTGTGTACTTTTCCTCATTGAGTCATACTTAAGGTTTATTGTTGATACGTACAGTTACTTAAGTATATTTTCAACGCAGGATATGTTATTGAGTAAGTTTACTTTGTGGTTGTCTTACAATTACTTGTAATAGAGAGTAAACAAACATTAAAAACCTTAAAAATGTCCGCCAGTGCCACATGTTTCTTACCTAGGAAGTCAGGTCATGCCCCGCCCTCCTCCGCCTCTGGTTGGCTACTAGTCGTTGCCTTCCTTGTTTGGATTGGTTAGGTTTAGTCATGATGTGTGAAGAACATGAAAGTCAACCAATCAGAGACACAGTAGGGCGGATCATGGCTTCTAATAGTTGCCTGGCAACCCGTGGAGCCTACTTTTCGTGCCCCAAAAATAGTCCGATATTTAACGTCTTTCTTTAAACTAGTAAATTTCGTTTATATACAACAAAGGAGATACAAGTATTTAGAAAGTGACTTTCTTATAGGTTTGATAGGCGGCAGTTTTTATTATAAACTAAAATAACTGTCTGCTTTATACTGTAGCTTCATATTTAACATTAACCTGAAGTCCTATAAATCTTCTCCAACGTTAACATGTATTTACCCAAGATATGTTCCCTTAAAAGACACTGCACACATAATCAAATAGGTCTATGTTGGCATAACATGTTAATACAGGTGATTCTTCCAAGGATACATGCATATAAAGTGATTCTTCTGCTCAAAATGTGCTTATTTTTAACTGCTTGGATCTAAAAATTCAGTTCTTCTGAAATATCTGGCATTAATTAACTAACAAGTAACTATAGTGATCCATTATATTGCTGAATTTAATATTCAATATAATCATAAATGACATGTTTAATTGCAGCATAGTCTCTTCTGTGGTCAGACTACATTTCCCAGCGGTGCAGTCTGTACAGAGAGGATAGAGGAAATGAAAGAATATCAAAGAATCAGCTTGTTGATCAGATTGGCTTTATTCAGTGAAACTCCACACAACCACCATCTAAATGTTTGTCCCACAGCTCATCCAGGTGCCAAGAAAGGAGACAGATACAGAGGGATTTATGCAAATCAAATGAGCCAGATTAGCCTCATTGTTTCACATGATAAACAATATTTATCATTTACTCCTAATGTGCTTCACAGCTCTTAGCGGTTTCCACCTGCTGGAGTCTCACTGGTTCTTCAGTTGTTTTTCATATTAGTTTCGGTAAAAATGAGTTGTCTTGAGGATGGCAGGGGTTAAAATTCAAACAGGTGAGAACTTTTGTGCGCTTTTTTTCTTTTTTTCTGCTTTTTTAACGTATTATGTTAGATTTTTCTTTACATTTTTTCGATTTTTCTGCTTCTTTTTTCAGATTGCACAATTGCATTTTCACATTTTTTCCTCAATCTACTTAGAGCTGATTGTGGAGTTAAAAGCGTAAAATGCTTGTGCACATTTTCTTTTTATCGTGATTTTTTTATAAGTTATTTATTTATTTTTACATTTTTTTCTCTTTATATCTCACCTGTGTTGTTAATTTTACACTGCTGTCCTCTGGTGTTCACCTCCATTGCACTTATAAAATGTTTAATATTAGCTTACATCTTTCTTTCTTTTTAAAGTCATTTCTATTACAATTGAACTTCACTACTTCTTGCACATTATCCATTAAATAAATAATACAATAAACAGGTTTGTTTATCGCTGGTCTACTTCAATAGTGAGAAATATTTCAAGTTTGCTGGTGAAAAATGATTGATTATTGTTTGTTTTTTGTCAGAAACAGTAAATGGCTCATGTCCTACAGTGATCACACACTTCGTTCATTCACTCCACACTCACAGTCACACACATTCACACTAATTTTCACAGTTACTCGTCACACATGCTGCCTAGATACATCTTTGTACACAAACTGCCAGTGGATTCACAGTGACGCTTATTCAACCCAAACACCTCAAACAGCCCGCTACTGTTCCCCTTCTTTCCATCCTACACCATCCCGCCTTCACCTCTCTACCTCCACCTCCTTCATTCTCCATTTCATCCCTTCTCCACCTTTTTCTCCTCTGTTTATCATCACTCGAAAAACCCCACTGAGAACACACTAGAGCATGCAAGCTCTGATTTCTTTCTTGCACAGATACATGGATATTATTTTAGTTTTCTTATCATCATAAAAATGAGGAGAATGGCTCTCCATTATAATTGTTATCAGTATTTTTTGGGTGTTAAAAGATGCAACTTTTTGACATCAATAAAAAAACAGAGCAGGCATGATCCAGATGTTCTCCAGAGGTTTTACCATCCCTTTTGTCCTCTAGTCTTTGCCTCCTGTGAGGATCCTCTATGCTGTTATGATCTGTGATGGAGCCATGCTGCTTTCTCTGCTCCGGTTCTTCCCAGCCTGCTGCTGGTCTTCGTGGGACGGGGTGTTACGGTGCTGCCGGCGCGGTGTGTGGCGGGGCGGCAGGGACAGCACGCAGCAGGACACTCCCACAGTGGGCTCGGGCAGATCCTCCGCCATGGACCAGCTGTCTGTAGCCGGGTCGTACTTCTGGACGGCCGCCTTGTAGCGCTTCTCTGCCTCGTTCCAGCCTCCCAGCAGGTACAGCTTTTCAGCCATTGGGGACAAACCGGCAGTGCTCACTCCAAGCGGGAGGGGGGCTGCCCGGCTCCACACACCACTCTCAGGGGAGAAGACCTCCACAGAGAGAACATCCACCCGCTCGCCACCGGGCCCCAGTTGGCTTCCTCCTACCACATACACCTTCCCTCCAAGGGTGGCAGAGCAGTGCCAGCCGCGGGGTGTCTCCATGGAAGCCTTCTCACTCCAGGTGTCAGTGTTAACATTGTAGCACGCCACTGAGCGGGAGTAGGCGCAGTTGATGTACCCACCACTCACCAGGATGTCTCCGGAGGGCAGGGTGGCACTGGAGTGGCAGCAGCGGGGGTTCTCCATGGGAGCACGCATCTGCCAGGTGTTGGAGGAGGGCAGGTAGCTCTCAGTGGTGGCCAGCAGACCCTCCACGTTGCGGCCGCCGATAGCGAACAGGCGTCCGCCGCTGGCTGCCAGAGAGAAGTGGGTACGGCGCTGGCGCATGCTGGCCAGGTGGAGCCAGGTGTTGAAGCGAGGGTCGTATCTGAAGAAGGCGAAACACAGAGCGGAGAGTTGTGTTTAGATTGATGTGTAAAGAGATTAATTCAACCTGACAAAAAGGGCAACTGTCCCATGGCCACAGACTGCTGAGGGATTCAAAACCCCTCAGATTCATTGTGTGGCAATTGGTCTGTGGTAACTTTAATTCTAAAATTCAACTTTAACAAAACTTCAACATTAAACTTCAAACTACGTGACCTGACAAGGGCCCCCAGGTGGGTCCTGTGTCCCTAACCCTGTCTCAACAATGTAGTTTCAGACTTTTATTACTCAGCTGATGTTGTAAATACATGGTGCATGTTCCTACATTAATTATAAAGTTGATCAAATAATCACACAGTAGTATACAGTTATCACTTTCCAATTGGGAGTAGATGAGAAGCTTGATACCACCATGTCTGTACAGTAAATATGAAGCCACCGCCAGCAAGTGATTAGCTCAACATTAAGACTGAATGCCTCTAGTACGTCTGGCCAACAGATAATCCTGCACATAACAGGATTTTCATTGTTCCTTCCTGTCCTCTTACCTGCTGAGGGTGCTGACAGCGTGCTTGGCTTGGTTGCGGGCGTCATTCTGGTCCTCTCCTCCTGCCACGTACAGGAAGCCATCCATCACAGCCACACATTGATTGAAGCTCTTCGCTGGCAGCTGGGTAAGGTGACGCCAGGTGGCTCCTCCATCACGAGGGTCTCTCCACATCACCTGTACACCGGGGTCAAAGGTCAATGAGGGTATTTTTCTTGGGTTTCATCTGCGAATACATAAAGGTGACACACAAAGCACACTGACCTCACGGCTGAGAGCTCTCTCAGTGAGAGATGGCCGGCCACCGACGGTGAGCAAGGTCTGCTGACTGGCGCGGACTTGCGTACGTTTGGACTGCAGGGTGTTCTGCTGGTAGGGCAGCAGGTGGTAGTTCATGGCGTCCACCAGCAGGCGGTGACAATGAGGATCCAGCATCATGCGCGGCACTGGCTGGATCTGGCTCACCATCTCGCTGGCTGGGATGGTCTCGAAACGAATGTGGGAAAGAAGCTCCGCAGCGTGGGGGTGACGAGCGACGTCGAAGTCGAGCCACCTCATGGCCAGCTGGAGAGAAGGACAATGAGATTAAACCAACAACTTTAAGTCTTGTTCAGTTCCTCAAAGCCCAGGTTCCACCTTCAATTTCAAGTTGCGTCATTCATTTTGGTCCTGGTATATCTGCTCACAAGTCTGGTGAAGAGTATTATTAAATATGTGCTTTTCCTGCTGTGACATGTCAAAGTGTTGCCTGTGAGAAAGGCCTATTAGTGGTTTCCTGTAAAAATAAACACTAAGAGATATATGTCATGTCGGGTTTGGAGTAAAACTCAAATTTGATTTCTTCCTCTGTGGTTGTTTTTAAAGAGGCCTTTGCTCTTTGATTCTGATATACTGTGTTTAGATTTGTTGAATTACTGAATTTTGTCCACTGTGGCAGACGTTAGAGAGCCCCTAAGCAAGAGTCACGTTGAGTCCAGCACTCACATTTGGTCCTGTTTATAAATACAACTCTCACTTCCTCGCTCCCCCCAAGCTGCTCAGCTATTTAGGTCCGTAATGGAGTTGTATATTAATAAACGAGCTCTCTGCTTGCATACAGTGAGAATTTATTTTTTCTGCTCACGATGGACCTGCAGGTGACTGGCTTGGATTCATGGCTCTGAGTCAGGCTCTGAACAGCTGGTCTGGGGTCTCTTTTTAGGCCTGGATCAAAATAGCAGGAAAGCCCCAAAGTTCAATGAGTTGTTAGCGGAAGCGTCAGCAGTTGCCTCCTAGAAGATATTTTTTCCCGATTAGGAGAAGTGATTAATATCTGTGCTGGTTTATTTCCTACTCATCAAGAACTATATACCAGCAGTCATGATTTTTCCTGCTGGAAGTGAAAAACAAAACAATACCCGTCATTTTTTTCAAACCTAATTTTCCAGTTACAAATTTCAACCGTTGACCTGTAAAGATGATGTGTGACCTCTGACCTGGAAAGCAGTGACCTCAGAAGGCAACACCAGTGAGTCCTCCTGCAGGAAGGCAGAGATCTGCTCCAGGGTCAGCTGGGTGAACAGCGGCGTCTCTGCGAACTGCACAAAATTGTCCAGGACGAAGCGGCGGGCGGCATCACACACGGGCACCAGGCTGTAGGCGGCGGCGATGTTCCAAATGTAGACACAGGTTTGGACGTTCAGCTCGGCCAGCAGGAAGTCCATGCACATTTTGAGAAGCTGGGGGATCTGCAGAGTCGCAGCGGCTGAGACGGTGCAGCCAATGGTGTAGAGGGACATGTGGACACGTCCCAGATAGGCAAAAGTGATCACGTTGGCCAGGCCTGCAGATAGAGAGGACATCTGATTTAAGTATATTCAAACCTGAAAGTCCATCCACACATTAATTAATAAGCAATAAGTCTGTTTTCATGTGCTTTCAATTATCCCTCGAAAAGCTTTAAAATGAGAAATATTAAGAGAATTTTTGGCATTTTCGCTCAATAATTTTTATTCTTATTTCCCCAGAATTAAGTTAAACCTGACATTTGTGGCATAGTTTGTGAATTTAACTAAAATGTTGTCCCTTTTTGGTTGCCTTACATGCATATATGGTGATGGACACACCAGTGGATCTAGTGGAGATGAAAAACTTGTGCTCCTTGATATTTTGATATTCATAACATGTAAGATTTTTTTTATTTTCTTCCTTGCAGATCTGATTAAAACAAATATCAGTTTACAGACCATCCCTGGATTTTCATTATGTTTTATAGTTGAATAAAAAGCAGAAAATAAATAAACTTTATTATTCGCTCTTCAGTTTTGAATAGGTTGATCTAGAGGGGCCTACCAAGAGGTGAGAGTGAAGGGAGCTCCAGGCGCTTCATGCCAGGGTCTTTGGCCAGGATCTCTCTGAAATACTGACTGACTGAAGAGATGACCAGCTTGTGGACGTCAAAAGCTTTAGTCTTACAGCCCAATTCCAGGTCAGTCAGAAACCTGAGGAGGAGAGCAGGTGGGAACAGAAAGACTGATGAGATACAGGATGTTACAATACAAGATGCAGTATTGAAGTATAATATGACAAGTTACCATAAACAGTAATATGATATGATTTGTTACTGTCTAACAACACAGTGGAGTCATCACAGACATCTCACGGTAAGGAACTCGTAGCCTATTGATTATGACACAATATGATCAGACAGATGAAACGAAGTAAAAGAAAAAAGTGAAATGAAAAAATATGATATAATATGATGTCATAAAGACTGTTGTTGTTAAAGTAGATTTTGAGCATCTGATTTTTACCTTTTTTAAATACTCTTTTTAGTTACTTAAAGATTATTTTAAAGATAAAAACTAACCGAAATTCAAGTTGACTGTACAATAAATGATTCATTATCACATACAGTATGATATGATAATGATACATTTTAGTTATATCTTAATTAGATCATACTGCAATGATATTGTATCATAAGTGTATCATAATTGTATGGTATCGTATTATAATTGTATCGTATCATAATTGTATGGTATCGTATTATAATTGTATCGTATCATAATTGTATGGTGTCGTATTATAATTGTATCGTATCGTATCATAATTGTATTGTATCATAGTTGTATTGTATTGTAATAGTATCATATTATTTTATCTTATTGTATCATAATTGTAAACCTTGATTTGCAGCACAATACAGTACAATAAGCAGCAGAACATACTTCTCCTGTCTCATCTTGCTGAGCTCCTCCAGCAGGGCGTTTCCGTGCAGGGGTCGGGTCAGCTCGCTGCCCAGACCCAGGCCTCTCTCTCCAGGCTTGATGACTGGAGGCGGCAGCGGCAGGTTGAGGCTGTTCAGCTGAGCGATGTCCAGCGCTGCCATCTGCTCGATCTTCTTCACCCCGCTCTCCACCACCACAACACCGTCACCACGGCTCTCCACCTTCAGTGGAAAGGGGGTCGTCTCCATAGCGACCGGAGCGATGGTGTCTACGGCAACCTTCTTCTGACGTGAGGCCTTCTTCTTGGGGGCCATAGTTTGACTCTTGTGTATGTTGCTTTTACTTTAGGTTTAATGCAGTAAAGTGAGGTTTACTGAGTCGACCTCTTGACAGACGAGGACACTTCTTCACTTGCTAATAATCCAACTGATCAACAAAATGAAATGAAATGTTTTAAATGTTTCCTGACACTGAGATAAGTGCTGACTTCCCTTCACTAACAGAAAAACAGCCTCAGACAGACAGTGTGGCTGGATTATGTGGTTGTGATCCGTCTTCCTCTTGACGGATCAGTGTATGAGTGTATGTTGGTGGTTTCAGTGTAACACAGCACCTGGAAAAAGAAAGGAGGAAAAACAGTTTTATTGTCTCTTGCAAAGTGAATACATGAGCTGTTTAAACCCTGCTTATGTTATTGGGTTCTAAAGTGATCTAAAAGGTGTGAATACTGTTCATGTTGGTTCCCGATCAAAAAGATTTCAGATTTTCTATCGGAGACTGTTTTGCAGACCAGGCTGAGTTAAAACACTAAAGTTTGTTAAATTAAACACATATACTTTCTTTAACCACTTATTTACATATATTATATTTTATATCCAGTCATTGAGGGACAGTTTTCTTGGTAATTTGTTGTGTTTTTCTGACTTCTACTTAGCCTGTAGTTTACTTTCATATGAAAAACAAACTTCCAGAGACTTGAAATTTGATTGAGTTTAGTAAATTAATCTCAAACCAGTGTTATCATTGTGTGACACTACGGATCAATCTGTGCTTTCAACAAAGACGCCACAATATCATGACATAACTTAGTTCATGATAAAAGAAGATACCGCAAGCAAGATTCAATTCATAGAAGAGTTTTGGATTATATTAATCAGCTATGTAAACTTAAGTACATTTGTACTATATAGGATACAGTGTACAGAAACAGAATTGATACAGAATTACAGAATTGTACAGAATTGATTCTTAAAGATCCCATCCAGACATATAAATATACTTGAATGAATATGAAAACAGCATTTCAGTGTCAAACTACACACACATTTTGAGTGACGCAAGACTTTTTAATATTTTTGTTGTTGTTTTGACTTCCATACACTGTTAATCTGGACAAAACAAGAGCCTTCACTTTGTCTGATACAACATGTTCTTAAATATGAAATGATAAAAGATAATATGCATAATATGCACCAAGCAAATGGTTCACTCTTGATAAACAACAGAAGCAAACTTGGCAACTCTCAAGACCTTAAATCACACCATTGTTTGTTTCACGGTTGCTGGCGGAAACACCGAGCCCACAGACAGATGCACATGACTCCTCTAATCTCTGAACAACACGCTGAGTGCCAACACCTTTTCTAAATCCAACTGAGGATCACATGAACTCTGACCCCTCCCCTCCCAATACCCTCTCACTATGGAGCAGTGGCAGGGTGAATGACAGGTGCGCGTGTTCTTCGCTCAGGCTCTGGATCCATTGCTGTATTTCACACACTGTGTCTTTTGACCACAGAGCAACTGGAGAATCTTATTCATGCTCGCAATGAGCCACAGTCTGCAAACTGCAGCAGTTCACAGCAGTGAGGAGGGGACGAGGTCATATTTTAGTGCTGAGAAATGGTGTGTGGAGTTCCATCTCATTCAGTGTATCTGTAATCCTTGTTTTGGGTGTGTGGGTCAAAAGAATTGGGTGACTTGTTCTTGTGTTTGTGTTATTTTCTCTTTTTTCATATGAAAAACCAAAAACAAACAAACCAAAACTTTAAAGTAAAAAATACAGAAACTTGTGTGTGTACATTTGGTCGTGATGAATCTGTACACATCTTCTTTATGTCTGTTCATGCAAACTGGTCAACAATGGAGTCTCTGAGCTCCAACTCTGATGATGATATTTAGTTTTTACTTAATATTTAACAGAAGAAAAAGAAAGTGTTGATTTGACCAAATTTCAGCATTTGTTTAATCTTTGATGTGCAAAATCGTCAACTAAGAATCCAACTAACTTGTTGTTTCTGAAACTTTGGAAAATAAATCAGTCCCCGGTTGACAATGTTTTTGTCAAATTTCTGTGTCTGAGGTCTGTTGTTATTCATCTTTATCTGATGCCTTGTGATGTTTTGAAGACTTCAGCTGTGGCGATGACTCATAATTCACAAAAAACTAAACTCTGCTTAGATTCAGAAACTAGGCTAACCTCCACCTCAACAGCAACATAATAACGTCATTTATTGAAAGCTTTGTCCAGACACCTTTAGTTTGTGCATTAAAACGATTTTTAAAAACATTTCTGAATGCTGGAGACCAAGGCCAGATTTAAAATTGCCCCCCGACCCCACCCCGTATTTCAAACCCTAAACATTAAACACCACTTAATTTTTTAACATTATGGCAGCCAAATTCTTTTCAAACTTTATCTGGCAACACCACCGTAACATTTTGCGCCCTATAGACAACCACCTTTGTTGCTTATGCCGCGTGTCGCCCCTGGCAACAAATGTAAGTTATAGGGTTACTACTACTTATTAATGCCGCTAAAATGCTAAGCTATTGTAGCACAGTAGCACAAAGTCATAAAGTCTGAATTACTGATTGAGTAATGTCCGTTATAGAGAAACAATTAACGTGTGCTAACAGTAGCTACCTAGCCAAGTAAGGCTGCAGCAGTGAAAGTCGAAGAATGTCATTTCCTCTTTCAAAAGTTCGACAGTGTCACAAAGTCTCTTGACAGCATGAAAACATTCCCAACCTCCAACCTCTGCTGGTGGTTCTCGTTTCCAAACAGCTCGACATAAAAACTTTCAAACCGCAACAATAAAGACACTCGGCTGCATCGGAAACAGAGAAGTGTGGATCTACTGTACAGCTCTCCAGACTGAAAGCCATCAGTTATGTCATTTATTGTGAGGATCACAGTTATTTTCTCCTCTGAAATCACTCCTTGTAAACACAGCTTCGACTAAAGCTTCACAAAGCATCACTTATGTCAGTTGTTGGGCAAAGTTGTGCTTCTTTACGAGGCTTAACGCAGATTCACTAACAAGCCCATAAGGTCAGACTCTAAAAATAAAATGTCAGGGCCTCCAGTGCTTAAATTACCTCCCTCCTCCTTTTATTACACACTGAAACTATTTCTCTTTTTTTTTGGATTAAGACCCACACACATCATCAATCGATTTTAATTACACTCAGTAATTCCCTGTTTTCCTATTAACAACCTCTGAAGAAGAGGTTTTTACTCTCCATGAGAAACTCAGGAAAGCCATAAAACTGCTGAGAAGAAATATAAAGTTTTTAATTAAACCAATATGATAAAAGTTACATTTAAGGATTGAGAGTGTAAATAAATCCAGTCCAGAAAGATTCAGAACTTGTAAACTGAAGCTGATGTTATCCTGCAGCGGCGTGTTGTGATCAAACACGTGAGTTAAGACCTTGTTCCTTTCGGATCTCGATCTTTAATATTTCTGTATTTGATGCAGGTGTCAGTCATTTTTTCTGGTTCACAAAACGGACAGAGGTCTGACCTGTTACTGACATATGTGACCTTTATGAGTTGAGTTACGCTTTCAAAATGCAGAATACTTCACTCAGAGCTCAAGTTTCTCATATGAGAGCATACTGTAGTGTATAGTTAGAAACATTGCAGTACTGGTCATACTTTATATTTACACTCATTTGTTAGTCACTGTATGTTTGTAGATTTGCACATGTTACATTTTTACATACTGTATATTCTCATTTCTTCTTATTATCTTCTTATTTCTCACACTCCCTTTTGATATAATCTTAAAAACTTCTCCACACTACATTTTACTGCACATATTTCTGTTGAATGTGACAAATAAAACGCTTGAATCCTTGACGTTTGCTTCCCCATTTATTCTAAATGTATATACTGGTGCTTTTTATAGGGAGAATAGTGATATTTTACATTAACCCTTACACCATTGCACTAACACTTGAATAAATTGAATTGTACATTTTTACATGCTCACTTTTATGAACTGACTGAAAGACAAATTAAGTAGAATTGAACCAGTTAAACAATTGGTTTCTCTATTTTACTTATAATTAGTGGAAAATTGCACCTTTTTATGGAGCTATAAAATTGGAGTCAGTAGCTCTGATACTTAACAATAATAGAAAGGCATCTGCATTTTATCCAGGACCATATTTGATATATTTCTTCAGGTTACTAATAAAGTCTGCTGTTTTGAAAGGAGACGCTGCTGTTCGTTACAGTATATTTTTATTATGTGAGGATGATGATGGTGTTTTGGGGCGGGGTGACGTCTGACTCCCAGTATGGTAGATGACAGAGCAGCTGCGCCCTGCAGTAACCTTGGGCCCAGATACTTCTGCCAGGCTCATCTATGCAGAGCAAAGATTATTTTCATGTCGGTGAATCACTCGGTTGAAATATCGCCAAGATCTCGACTTTATTTTATTTTTTACATCTCGTACACACAATCTATAGATGTGTGTGCTTATTTAAATGCTTAGTTGACATTTTTTTCAACTTCGACTTTATGCTTTTAGATGAGATGTTTTGGCGTCTATGTTGTTGTTTTTGTCACCTTGTGTCTCCAGTTGGCTCTAACAATGAATTTATCACCTCGCTGCATGTTTTCAAAGGCTCCACTCCTCTTCAATCATCAGACCCAAGAGGGGTCACATTCACAGGAACTGCTGTGAACTGCTGGACTGCTGACAAACAACACAATCTTACTCATTCAAACATTTGGAGGGTGTCTGCGTCTATCCTTTGCCTCATTAGAAGGTTTAACAGGAGTCACAGCCACTGTTTCAGGGGGATTGCAACATCCTATAGTACCGTCTCTAACCGGGACCCCTCCTCTTCATATGACACCGACGACAGCTGCTGCTCTTGTCTTGTACCATCTTGTCTCCCCTCGTCGCTCTGTCCATGTGTGGAGCCCGTAGGCCATCGAGCCGATAAGTGCTATTTTAAAAGGAGCCGAGTTCAGACACAGAGCTAACGAGGAGGGGTGTCAGGAAAGGGAGGGGACGGAGGAGAGACGTAGTACACATTTGGCATGAAGGTTGTCTGTAGCTGAGTTTGAGTTTATGGAGCTGGGATACTTTTTGAGTTGCTCACCTCCAAGATTGAGAGATTCACATTTCAGAGTGATATGCAGATGTTAGAGCTGAAAGCTGATAGCATTTTTTTTGTATTCCTTTTGTTTAATAGTTTTACATCAAATATCATGATTATTATTATAACAGCATTAAAACAGCTGGAACCATCAATATTTATAGTAATAATCATCTTGTTTCAATTCCTTGCTTATATATTATAGAAAAGGACAACCTCAACCAAAGATGAGGAAGATAATGATCATGCTCGGCGGGTTTTTCACCAACAGTGATGTGAAATAGATCTTGTTGATAGAAAGTATTAAGATACTGCTGATTTTGAGGTGTTATAAAAAATGTGTTAAGGTTGCTGAGGTCAAAAAACTTTCAAAGACAATAAAATGTCTAATTTGCAATAGATAGTAAAGATATGGGGTGTCTTGGTGGTGTAAGGGGCTATAAATGTGTGTCATCACAAGTATTTTAGAAATAATGATAAGCCTTCTGTAATTATCTACTAACATGAAAAACATCAGCCTACAATACATACATCTGTCTACACTAATAACACTAACTGGAAGGATTAAAAGGAAAAAGTGAAGCAAAGATGAGAAATCTGTCACAAAGCTCAAGCTCTACGTTGATACTGAGGTTGCTTTTTACTCCAAATACAGCAAAGATCTCTGATGTTTTATGCTTTTTGGTCTAGGAGGTGAATAATTGAATTGAATTGAATGGAATTATCTTTATTGTTATTGTATTGAGGTCAACCCAACGAAATTTAAAACAGCTCCATCCTCGGTCATCACTCACACACACTCATCTCACACTTAAATAAAAAGAGTAGATAAACATACATAAACCCATACACATGCACACATACATACATAAAACTCATCAATAACAACCGACGACGAGCCAAAGAAAACAAAGATCATTGCCTGCAGCATCTGTTTGCCGCCACATGTCCGGCTCATGTTAAAGCTCTCTAACAGCTGCTTCACTGTACAGCCCAACAAAGCCAAAACACAGACAGATATCTGCTCAGCATTGAGTTAAGACCAGAATTTGACTTTTTGACAGCAGTTTTATCACCTGAATGTATAATGTTATAGAAAAATATGGTTAATCTTACAGGATAGATGTTGTCTGAACTGTTTACAGTGATAGATAGCTCCAACATCTTCATAACTAAGTGTTTTTACCACACTAAAAATCTAGTAGCTAAACATAATGATAATGGAGAAATACAGCTGCTGCCAACGCCTTGGGATTGCCTAAACACAGAGTACAGTATCCCATTTCACTCTTTCTGTGCTATGTGCCCCCAGTCGACACATCAAGTGAATCTCTTGTTTATTTTAGACTCTTACAGGTGCTGCTTCTCCTCGATTGTCATTTCTGAAGCTGCAGTTTTTAGTCATTAAGTAAATAACCTGTTAAATGTGCTTGTTTCCCCTAAAGCAATTACCCTCTAAACACTGAGGGTTTAATAGGTTTATTGAGACTCTTTGAGCTCTTAAATACTGAGAAAATAATTGTTTTTTTTAATATCAAAATGTCAAGTGTCACAAACAAATGTTAATATATCATAAAATGTGCAGATGTAGAGCTGCAGACTTTGAGACTTGGATATGTGACACTCAACTTGCTGCATCTGAAGGTTAAAAACGGTCCAGGTAATTTCCAGGTGATTTCCAGAGTGACGACAGAAATCCTGTACAGCTGTATATGTATATATGTTGAAATCGGAGAGCTGGTGGAACGGAAACTAACCTGGAAGTGAACCAGGGATTCATCTTTCTGTAACTCTATAATCACTGAGAGTTTTCCGTTTACTACATCATATTATATTTCAGTGTCTTGACAACTTAATGCACCAGCAAGTCGAGCAGCAATAGTCTGGTTTTATGTACTTATGTAAGATGTATTGTGTTGCCATGGAAACTCATTTTATTATTGACTGTTTAAGGTTCAAGGGTCATTATCAAATCATGGAAATAACAGTACTCATCCACGACTAGTCAACAAACACTGATCAAAATATAGAACACATAAATACCAACAAATATTAAATATGACATTAATATAAACTCATAAATATATATAATATATTCTAATGCTTGCTAAAAAGCAGTGAAACACTATTAAAACAACTAACATTAAGTTCTGTCATTCTCACAAACTTCCTCTTGCACAATCCAGATTGATATTGCTCATTTCTGCCTTCATGAAAATCATATGAGGAAAGTCAAACTACACTTGTAAATGTAAGACTATCAAATTAGATGTAGAAGAAACACTTTGACAGGTCATGTTATAAAAAGATCAAAAATACTCGTGCCTAAATTAAATTGCATTTTCAGCTTTTGAAATGAGATTATTTTCTGATGTCCTGATGTTTTTAAAACTCTGTCTTGCAGTCATTCCTCTTGTTCATACTGACTATTAAAATATTCCCTTTAAATGTGCTTTCAATATAAGTGATAGGGGCCAAAATCCACAGTGTGTCCACGCAGTCTTTTAGTGCAAAAATGCATTTAAAAGTTTATTTGAAGTTTATATCTCATAAGCATATAAACTTATGTCATCTGCAAAAAGTGACAAGTGGTGGATTTTTCCATGTGTTTAAATAGGGTTATAATCTGAGACAAGTAAGCACTTTGATGCCTAAATGAAATGAAATGTCGAGCACACACAGCCTTGACGGACGCCTCTATATAAGTAGAATAGTTGTGATATCTCATTGATAATAATGGAGGCTTGAGGTTGAGTGTAGATGATATGAATTCTATTTATAAACATATTACCAAAACCAATGTGGTTTAAGGTGGACATGAACTTCTATGAATGTCCTCTAGGTGTTTATTTAAATTAGTGATCATGTTCTTTTGACTTATCTAGCACCGTAGGCCCCGTCTCCACTGCTGCAGAGTTCAGTGATTTTAGTTAGCTCACCACACTCAGCAAAGTTTTCTCCGAATTTAGGTCGGAAAGTGAAGGAAATAGTGTTTTAAATCAGTTATTTGTGGAGCTATATAATAATGTGTGTACTCTGTTTCAGATCAACTATATATAACTTTTTTTTTTTTTTGCACAAGGAAGGAGGACTGTGGATTTTGCCCCCCCCCCCCCCCCATTACAGCAAGAAAAACAGGTTTCATTTTTCATTTGAGACAGATTTTAAATGTTGTGATTGAACCCCTAAAGTGTTTTAGCACATTTGTCCGCCATGTTTCACCCCTTCCAAAATTCCTATGCCTATCTGAGGAGGGTATTTATAGATGCTGACCCACACGGGATATATATGTGTGTGTGTGTGTTTTACAGCTAAGGACTGGAAAAGAGACCGATACCCCCCCCCCCCCCCCAACTATCGTAGGATCCCAACAGCATCTGCTTCACATTGTTTCCATTTAGCAGTTATTATAAATACAGTCAGAGAGAGATGGAGACTGTCGTTTGCAGAGCATCAGTGGGGTTTATTTGGAGGATTTAAGGATTTTGTTGTGGAAATAAAAGTGCAAATGTTGTGCAGAGATTTTAAGATACAAAAGTGTTTCAGCTCTTTAAACTACAATCAAGCAAAATCAAACTCAAATTTACCTCTGTCCGCCGGCTGCCTGATCACTCGCTCTTCTTCCTTTCAGCTTCTCTTCTTTTGCTTTCTTTCTTTTTTTGCTTTGTTGATGTTCTCTCAGGTTCCTCTTTGCTTTCGTCCCACTGTCCTCTGTCAGTCTGTCAGAGTGCTGTCTTTGTACGTGTGTGTGTGTATGTGTGTATGTGTGTTAGTCGGTGTCAGAGGGAAGTCATAGTCCCAAAACCTAGGCCTTGACGTATGATTCAACAACCTCCAGCCTCCAGCACCGCCTCCCTGAGCTCACATCAAACCACTTTGGTGCCGCTTTCCACCTCCCACCCCCAACATCCACCTCCATCTCCAAATACAGCCACCCCTAAGCGCCCTCCCCTCCAAAAATATCCCATAAGAGGTCTTCTTACACTGACCTCCCCTCCCTCCCCTTGGCCTTGACATTATGGGTTTTAGATTTTGCTTAAGCCATGTGTATCTGTTTGTTGTTTGACTTGTTGTCATCTAACAAATGTTATCTGAATTATGTCTTGTCTGAAAGGGTGAATGTGGCTCATTATAGTTACTAATCAGCTTCTAACCTCAGGTATAGTAAATACTGACGATCACTTCAAGGTTTTAGAGCTATAAAACTAAAATACACGTTTATTCAACATGAACTTTTTAAAATCTGAACAAAACAGCTATGTGTGTATGTTTATTTCCCATTAATTATTCTTGTATGCAACTATTTCCATAAAGAGTGTATGTTTTGGAGAAAAGTAACAATGCCTAGACTGTTTTCCTTCACTGCCAAGTTTTAATCTGTAGTCCTCCTTCTATGCAAAAACATGTATTTAAAAGTTTATATGAAGCTAATGTGAAGCCTCTGAATCAAAAGGAGCCAAATCAAGTAGATATCTTTCAACATTACAGTCTTTTTAGTGCCAAAGTCCCGGTTTTTTGTTAGTATAATTCCACAGCAGATCAACAGAGAAACACAAAGAGGGAATTTGGTGCTAAAAAGACTAAATGTGGCAAATATCCACATGATATGACTCACTCTCTCTGCTTATGTCTCATATAAGTTTTAGATAAACTTTTAAATGCATTTTTGCCCTTTGGCACATACATTTTTTGTCGATCACTTACACTGAAAGCACATTTGAAGTGGATCTTTTAACAGCCAGCATGAGCAGGAGGAATGGTTACAACAAGGAAAACCTCTTCACTGCTCATATGGACATCTGACTTTTGTTTTAAGACAGGAATTGAAAAACAAAAATTGTGAACCTGCCCTTTAAGTTATGCTTAAAATCTGTTTATGAAGTGTGTGTTTTTAAAAAAAATTAACTTTAACTTACTTGTAGTTTTTTTTCTCCTATCTGATTGTATTGTTTGTTTAGTGTTTAGATTGAGTGTTTGGGCAAAGAGTTGTGATACATTTTAAAAATTAAATGTGAATATTGATCAATGTGCACTTAAAATACATAAGATACATTTCTAAAATAAATAGTTGTTTATTTCGTGTTTCTGTCATCCTGATGAATGTAAACCTTATATGTACTTTCCTTTTAACTTGGGGCAAAGAAAAATCAAATGGAATCAATATGTTTCATCTCCTTTGTGCAAACCAAAAGATTCGTAAGAGTTGGTGATTCAGTTAAGTGTTGTCTCTTCTAATGCATGTCATAATAAATAACAATAATAATAATAATAATAATAATAAAACTTTAATCAAATGGTAAAAGTACTTTGAGACAATTCAGCGTTTTTTTCACTGACGTCACCAACAGGTGTTCCCTGCGTACGCCGTCAGCTGTGCTGTGACGTAGTTCCGTCTTTCGCAATTATTCTGTTCATGTTCAAACTTATATTTCTGTATTATACACTAAATAATATATTAAACGGTGTATTTTTTTTACTGTGTTTAATTTATTGAAGCATTGTGTGTGAATTTAAACGCCTGTACCGACAGAAGTTAACTTTAAATAAGCGGAACTTCTCCGTTTTTTTCTCCTTTCTCTCTTCGGTCAGGATGAAGTCGTTTCCGGGCGACAGGGAGGCTGCCAGCAGTAAACATGGCGGAGGAACTGCTGGAAACAGTGGACAGACTTCAGTCCCGGCTCCTGGAGAACCCGGAGCCCCGAAAGGTAACGACTGAACCGGGCGAGGCGGAGAGATTTGGTCGTTAGTATCGACCGTCTCCTGACATGTTGTCGTTAGTCTCCGGAGCGCGACACGTAACCGTTGCCGAGGCAGTTGTCCGAAAGTCGCAACGGTTATTAAATGCTGCGTTTAAGTGCCGGTGGCGGGCTCCGATTTCTGAGCATCTTTGACGTAAAGGAGCATTCAGCTGAGTTTTTTTTTTTGAGGGATCTGTAGCTGAGCTGAGACTGTAGCTTTTTGCTGTGATTATTCCATTTATAAATAAAAATAACTTTAATAATAACCAATTATTAAAATGAGTGGTGATTAATTTAGTAGTTGACAACTAATCGATTGCTTTACTAAGCCGTGTGTCAAACTGAAGGCCTGGCACCTCTTTTTTTTTTTAACCTGTGAGAGCATGTATGTACATGTGGGTTGGCCATCTCAATAATTGAATTTAACGTTGAGTCTAAAATCTGTGATAATATACAAATTAAATGGGCAGATGCTGGGTACTATCTGGAATCTCTGAATCTTATAAAGGCTACTCAAAGGTTGATTAATCACTCAATCAACCTTTAATTGTTATATTGCCACTATTACTTACAGGGCTAGTACTTTGTAAACTTCAATTTTTAAATAAATGCTATTATAGTTGTACACTTGAATGTCTGCTTGCCATTATTTTTCCTAGAAATACATATTCAGAGCTAGTTATTGATTATTAAGTTATTACTAAAACTAATAATAATCAATTGCTGAAGCAATTAGTGAATAACAATTTGATACATGTAATTTGATAGTCTTACATTTACCAGTGGGCCTTTGAGAGTAAACATAATGCTGAAGTGGCCCCAGAATGAAAAGAGTTTGAAACCTCTAGACTGTGACAACTCAAAGGTGTTTAAATTTTAAATTAAAAAAATGAAGGATAGTGAGTTTAATTTAATAGCATTTAATTTATGGTCATACATTTCAGTATAAAAAGCATGAACAATAACTGTGAGTTTGATTTGGCTTGACATATTTTGCAGTAATCGTCTTCAGTCAATCAGTACGTTCCAGTTCCTCAATTTTTAAAAATTCATACATAAGTTCAACAGATACATTTTCTTTAAAAAAGTCCTCCCTTTGCATCCAGTGACAAGAAGAAATAGATTATGTTGTTTCAAAATCTGTTTTGTAAAGGGAACATTAGGCTAAATTTAGACTTAGATTAAGAAGTGTACTGGATTGATTCATCTCAAAATGAATGAATGAAAATGAAAATGTAGAAGTTCTATTCTTAATCTCAATCCTTTACCAGGATCTACGTCAATATAAATAGTGTGTTGAATAGGTTTCTGTCACTCAGTAGTGCTTATATTAGACATATTTTTAAATACATTCAGACATTTCATTTTGGTGGCTTGCATAGTAAAAAAAATCTACTCATGTAAATATTCTGATTATACAGTGTGTGCTAGTGTATACACTATTTTCCTTTAAGCTATCCTGAAGAAGAGAAATATGATAATGTAATTAAATAGTCCACCAGAAATGAAAAGAAAAGCCATCCTTACTAAAAAAACAAAACCTACTAGTCAACAGTCTTACAACATCAAGATGTCCGACAGCGTTTGAACGCAGCGTGTGAAACGTCACGATAATTAAGGGGTTTTAACTTAATAACGTACTTCTTTAACCCTGAATCACAGCTAACATTAACACCTGTCCGCTCCGTATACTGTCTGCTGTCACATGCTCTGTCGGATATTAAAAATAATAACAATAAAGCACATCATAATTCATCTGTAAACGAAACTCTGAGGCCAGTGTAGCTGTTAGCCGAGCAGCTAGCTGACTCTGCTGCGGACAGTAGTGACAGATGCAGCGGCTCTGGCCCGATAATGTTACACACATTTGGTAACTTTCACTCCTAAATCACTCCGCACATATTTGCTATTAAAACATCCCAAATTAAAAATCGGATAAAGACTAAAATCACGACCTTCTCTTTGTTTACTGTGTGGTAGAAATGTAAGTGCTTCCTAACAAAGCAGATATGAGCTGCTGCTGTTGTTGTTGTGCTCAGCCGGTGTGATTAGTTTTAGTAAACCGAGGACAAACTCAGTCACCCCCCCACCTCCCCTAAAAAAACTAATAAAATAAGCAGTGAAAGTGGAGCTCTGTGGGTTTATGTCAGCCCTGCCCCGTTAGGCCACGACATCTTTCAGTCTCCATGACGCAGGATTGAGTCTGAAATGTTGCTGTTCACAGTGAATCAGACAGAGATGAACTGCTTTTTCAATTTAATGTAACTGTATATTGAACTTAAAAAAAGTCAAGGTGAATCTCTCAACTTTTTCCACGTCAGAGAACCTCAAATATAAATGTGTTAGATATGCAAATATATGAGAATATCCTCAAGCACATGAGGGGAGAGCAGCTCTTTAAATCCAAACCTGGTCAAACCAGTCATGGAGGCCTCTAGGGGAGCAGTGATTGACACTAATTTAACAGTCATAATTAAGTTTTCTTCTGTCTGTGTCATGATAGCTCTAAATACTATCAGCTGGAGTCTAGAGCTTCAATGATAAATCAATAACTTGCCAGCTATTAAATTAATCTCCAGTTATTTTGTATATTAATTGTTTTGACTTTGAGTCATTTTTCAAGAAGAAAATGTCCAAATTCTCATATGCCATCTTCTCAAATGTGAATATTTACTCTTCTATGGCAGTAAACAGAATATCTTTTGGATGTGGACTCTTGGTTGGGACAAAAAAAAAAAGAAAGACATTTAAGTGCATCACCTTGGACTTTGGTGATGGACGTTTTTTGGTTTTCTGTCATTTTATAGATCAAACAAGTAATCGCATAATCAGTAATGAAAATAATAGTTAGTAACATCCCTATTAGAGTCCATGTTCAGTAAGGCTGAGTATCATTTAAAAAATTACGATACCAGTACCAATCCAAGTACCCTTAAAGTGACACTGATAGCAATTGAGTACTTTATTTGATACCCATCATGTCATGGAAAACCACCACTCAGCATGTGGGTCACAGTATACAGCACACACACTTTTAAATCCATGTGTTGGTGCAAAAAGGATCGAATGCAGGTATCATTTGATGGGAGATGTTTTGATACTACTTGGTATCAGTTTATTTTGGTCGATACCTTAAAGATATCAAGTACCAATGCCCAGCCCTATCGTTCAGTTCAGATTGGCAATTAAGAAACAACCCATCAGCTCCTCGTTCCCCTTGTTGCTGAAGGTAGTTTTTTATGAGTCTGACTGGTCTTACATCATGGATAAAAATCTAAACATCTAAAGACATCTATATAATTTGCTATTCAGTGCAGCATTTTTAAATGTAATTCTATTCAGTGTTATTTCTCATTCAGGACCGCACGTGTACAAAGTCTGAAAGGAGTAATCAGTGTAGTTATAGTCTTGTTGATAAGCATGTTACGATGCCCCAAAGCAATTAAAATCTGATCAAGTAATTCATAGTTTTGTATCTTATCAACATTTTCAGGGTTGTTACTTGTACGTTTTATGATTTAAAGGCTCATATTTCAGTCGATAATGTCCAATAATGTCAAAGGCAGTGATAATAACTAGTGAGACTGTGCAGTATGGACATTGAAAAATCAACGGAATGCCAGATTCTTCTCGGAAATGATCACTATTGTTTTACTTTCCTTGCTTTTCTAGCTACTGAAGACTCTCAAAAGACTGGGGGAACTTCCAATGACTGTGGACATACTGGTGGTAAGAATATATTGATTCATTGTTCTCATCCTGGTGCTTTCCAAACTAGAACGTCTGCCAAAGAAAAAAGAGAAAAAAAGAAAGAATCACGCAGCAGGAGTGTAACTGTCCACGCAGCAGACGGCTCAAACAGACGTGAGCAGCAGATCTCCAGTTTGACCAGATGCTCTTGAGTGTTGAATTCCTGACTGCTCCAGTTTAAGATGTTATAAGCCTTAACTGGTCGTACTGGGCAGCTCCCAGCAGTGAATGTGTTTTAACTGTGAGTGACCATCAGCTGAGAACAAAAACACATTTTTGTCAGTTGAAGCTGCTTTTTGAACACATACACACAACATTTATCACAGTTATCACACCTAATGTCAATACCCTTATATAAAGATTAATGTTTATATAACTATATATCACATATTCCACCTGTAAATATGACCTTATCAGCACCTTATTTGACTATTTGCTCTTTCTGGTTGGATGCAAAACTGCTTTCCAGTGTGTTTGTGCTCTGTGCAATGACAATAAAACTGAATCTCGCCTAATCTAAAACATGCCTCGGACCAACCAGGTTGCTCAGTTAAAGCTGGCAGTTGTAAAAGTAAAATGAACACATACAAATTAAATGGCAAACACTTTTAAAGTTAATTATCTGCGGTTTTAAACTTCCAGGCTATAACTCTGTTGCTTTCCCTTTTTGTGCTGTTCAATTAAAAACTAACTCATTTTCTTTTACTCTTGTCGTATAGGAAACTGGAGTGGGGAAGACTGTGAACTCTTTTAGGAAGAATGAAGTAGCCGGAGAGATGGCAAAAGGCCTCGTAGCCAAATGGAAACGACTGGTTCCTCAGTCTGCAGACAGGTTCGTCCTGCATACCTGAGCCATGCAAACTGTAGCGTTTCCGTCTCTCTGCTCTGATCCACTCTGTGTGACTGATGTATAAAGAGCAGCAAGTCTGTGTGCCTGTTGGCCAAAGGCAGAGCTGCTAATTTGCTAATACATCAAAATTTGTGTTTTTGTCGAGTCAAACACTATTGTGACTCTGTCGGTGTGTTTCGGTGTTAAACTCATCACTATCCATCTTTTTCCTCTCAGACCCACCAACAGTCACACCAAAGAGGCGCCGCGGTCACACGCACACTCTCGAGGCTTCGAGATGGGAGGTCACAGGCGTCATCGTGAGCCCTCCCCTGAGGAAGAGCCCCGCTACATGGAAGAGGAGGAGGAGGAAGAGGAGGAGAGAGGCTACCACACCAACTACTCTCCCTCGCCTCCACAGCACGAGCAGTACAGTCCCCCGCAGCGAGGGGGCTACCAGTCGGACGAGTACGGGAGCCCCGAGCCTGAACCCGAACCCGAACCCGAACCCGAGCCCGAGCCTGAGCCTGAGCCCAGCCCTCCTCCTCCTCGCAAAGAAGTCCGACACGCCAAGCCAAGCAAAGAGCCCAACAAGAACCACCACCACAGTTCCCACAGCGACCGCAGCAGGGACAGGGACGAAGGACAGCGGCAGCGCCACGCACAGATGAGTAACGATGGAGGAGGAGGAGGAGGGAGGGAAGGCGGTGAAGGAAAGAAGCGAAGCACAGACAGAGAGAGACAGCAGAGTCCAGTTCAAAAGTCTGCAAAGCACAGCAGGAAGTCTGCCACGCATGACAGCAAGAGGGAGGAGAAGAAGAGAGGAGGAGATGATGGTAAGTGTCTCTCTGTGTGTGTGTTGAAAAAGCATCACAGAGACACTTTCTTCTTTTTCAGGAAGTGTTACTTTCTCTTTTTTTTTTAAAAATCTGTCCTTTGAGCTCAGACATGTACACAGATATATTTTAAAGCAAGAGTTTAAAAAGCTGATACTTTAAAAGCTTCTCTTTCCAAACATGAACCCCTTTATGTTAATCTGATGGTAATTTAACCATCACCAATAGTCTGAACAGCGTCAAGCTTTGAAGCCAATTTGACACAGTAACCAAACTGTATAATTACATCATATGATGCTTTTAGGCCCAAAAAGACTTCAGTGTGAAAGACATGTCTGTAAATCAACAGATACATTTTTTTTTAGCGTCACAACACCCGAGAAATGATTGGTTTCGCTATCAGAATTTGATCCATTTGGTCCTATAACATTTCAAAAGTGTAGACGAGCCTCACAATTGAGTCATTTTATCCCCATTCAAGTTGGCCGGAGGGTTAAACTGGAAGTGAGTGGCCTTGTCCAGCAGACTTCTCTGTAAAACACGCTTTATGGACGCATCGGGCCCGTAGAGCATGTGCAATATGTTTTCAGGAAGTGGCGTTTTTGGCTTCATGCCCCACTGAGCAACTTTTATAGGAATGAACAGGGTCCTGTAATCCTTCAGTTCTCTTTATACATCCGTGGTCTGAGTGAGCGCTCTGGTCACTTTGACATTAAAGGACTGGTCATCAGTTTTTTTTCAAGGTTTTGCTTCCTGTAATCATTTCTTCTGTTTATCATCTCCAAATGTACTCACAACGTAAGTGATGGGACAAAAAATCTAAAGATAAATGTGAGGCTTCACTCCTCTGAGTTAGTCAAATAAAATCAATATCTTTCATAGTTTTTTGGTCATAAAAAAATCCCTCCAGTAACCTTTAAAAGATACTGACTTGATTTGACTCATTTGAATGGCTGAAGCTTCATATTGGCTTCAGATAAACTTTTGAGTCAATTTTTGTGTAAGAGGAGGACTGTGGATTTTGTCCCCCATCACTTACAAGGAAAGTATGAACAGGAGGAATGATTACAGATTACAGCAAGAAAACATGTGTCAGTGTTCATTTGGGTACCTGAACATTGTTTTAAGACAGACTTGAAAAATGGTGAACCTGTCCTTTAAAATCATAACAGCAATACCACTATTGTAGGTCAGAGTAACATTTTGATACCACTTTCAACACTACAAGTCTGAATTGGATGTTGTCAGATGAACATAAAACAGTCACAGCAGCACAAGTTGAAACAGGCAAAGGGAGAAACGTGCGTGTTGTTTTGCCTCCTAACAGTAAACCACATTTAATATCTGAGTCATCATCTCTTTAGGTGTAAAACTGATTGGAAGGAAAAACTGTGAAAGAGCCGTTTCTCATGTGATGAGGAGATCGAACTTCTCATCAGATCACAAGGAGACCAGGATCAGTAATGCAGCCTGTGAACAAACAGAAACAGCCTCTTTTAACTCACCGCTCCCTCTCCGGGCGCCAAGTACTGTGCAAACATTGATGTTTGTGTCTCTTCCCATAAATGTCCAGTCATGTCTGAATAAAACCGCACATTTTAAGTAAATCACCAATGTCAAAATGACAAAAAGCCATCAGTTTTACAGCGTGATGAAGCGTGCAACATTACTTACTCCCTGTCTGAAAAGTGCTGCAGGATACATTTATGATACCGACAGAAAGTGTGGAATAAGAGGATTATAGAGCGGCCTTTGAAACGGAGGTTAAAACAGACCTGCATAATATACACTGCAGTGACGGGCCGTTACTTGTCTTGTCTTTAAATAGAAATGTATTTTATTTTCATTTCTTATTCTCAGAAAACCTTCATGCTTTTGATTTAATAAACCTTTAAATTTACCTTATTCCTCAAATGTTTAAACCTTGACTCTAAACAAACACGTCTCTCTATTTTACTGCAAACACTGATTTTTTTTTTTTGACTTATAATCTTAAAATAAAAATGAATCATGGTGGAGTGACACAAATAAAATTCAGTTGTGTCATTCTGTCTTAAAGCTAATTCTAAATAAACTTTCACTTAGCATACAACAAGTTTAAAAGTATTTTACTGAGTAGAGACTGCTGTGTGTTTTCGGAAAGCAGATGTACTTTAATTATAGCAAAATAAAGTGATTTGTAAGACAGTTTAAACTATGAATACTCTGCACTTGTTCTGAAGCATCGGAGCAGCAATTACTTGATTAAGACTAATTCATCTCGGAAGCCAAAATCACGACTACGTGGTGATCAGACTGTTCATGATGCAGATCCGTGCACCAGAAAAGATGCTTTAGTTTTATCAGCCTGAAACAGAAAATGTGCCGAGTCGACAACACAGAAGAGCATCCTGCCTGCGTCAGAGTGAAGCGTTGAGTAACTCCGCTGACAGGAAATGACGATCTTCAAACTTTAAAAGCCAACTTTAAAATGTTTCCTGGAAAGCAGAGAGTGATCACTTTCTATTTTATTTTTTTATCTCTCATCCTTTCTGCTTCTATAAAGTGTTTGTGTGTTATTTAAAGCTGCCAACAAGCAGATTCAATATGTTTAGATGAACAACAACTATTTGTACATGAAAGTTCACCTGACTCCACAAGACATTTATGCATGTTTTTCACACCTTTCTTGTAGCTCTAAAAACAGTCTGTACACTTCCTGCTCATCACCAGCCAAAGTTTAAATTTTCCCTCTGCCTCTCTGTTGCCAGGACGACCACGAGCGCCGAAGGAGTCGCCAACCCATGACGAAGAAGAGGACTTCGAGACTCCCACCATGTCCTTCGAGTCCTTCCTCACGTACGACGCCCCAACGCCCATCAAGAAGAAGAAGAAGCCGCCGCCGTCTTCGTCGTCACACGGTCGGCCGTCTCACTCCTCCTCTTCCTCCTCCGTGTCATCTTCCCATCGCGCCCCTCAGCCTGCAGCCGCCTCTTCTTCCTCGTCCTCATCTTCTTCCTCCAAAGCGAGCAAATCAAACGGTACTCAGAGTAAAAAGAGGCAGCATTCGAGCTCCAGTTCATCTGCAGCTACGCCGGAAAAACACAAGAGGGTAAGAGGTGCAGCAGAGTTGACTTTAAGAAGAGATTAAAATAACATCTGTAACATTTCTGTTAAATAAACTACTTTTCCTTTTGGAGCCTGAAAATTGATTATGAGCGAATAAGTGGATAAAATAATCATAACTCATGATTCATTTACTCTAGTAGTTCTTTCTAGGAAGGACATTTTTGTTGAGTGGAAAAATGTTTGTTTCCTAGCAACAGACGGTTTCTTTGCTGTCTGTGTAGTCCAGGGAAGAGCTACTAACAAAGCCTCTTTTTGTGGTTTTTCTACTACTTGGAAACTTTCTTTTACAAATAATTTCTAAGAATAATAATAACGATAATAATAATAATGATGACTCGTGTCGTTTTTGTGCAGGTTGTCGAGGTGGTTCCCACTCTTCCTGAAATCCCTCTGCCGGCGATTCAGCCCAATTACAGACCTCTGCCCTCCATCGACGTCACGCCACTGTCCCCGCAGAGACGGAAAGGTAAAGCCCCTTTAAATGTCACAGCACCACCAAATGCATAAATGTAAATTTTGCAGTTCCTCCTTGCGAGCTCCTAATTCCTCAGTGACCATTGTATGACGTCATCATTTCCCTATTTTCGACACACACGTCCGCATTAACTTCTTAAAGCTGCCAGAGGAAGAGCTTTTTAAGTAACTTGCAATCTGGAGTATCTGCTGGTTGAAGCCTTCATCTGTTCGTCTTACTATGAAGCACATTTCATCATTTTATACGGCACCGTGCAAAAGTTTCAGGCTCTAAAAGGATGCTTTTAAAAATAATGCAGTGAATAGTTTTTAATTATCAGTTAACTGCAATGTTTGGCAAACAGAACGCACCTCGATTAAATCAATATTAGGTACGAGCAGCTTTGCCCTTAAAACAGGAGCAGTTATCCTCAGTACACTTGCACAGTTTAAATAATTACTATTGGCATATTCTCTTTCCTCTGTCCATGTGTCCTGTCTTTCTACACTTTTGACTGCCAAATAAAAAAATGCTGACAAGTAATCCTAAAAAAGTTATAAAAGTTGGCCCGCTCCTTCAGTCATTTCATCTGTTTGTCTTTCTGTTTTTCTCTAGACACACACAGTAACAGTACAGCTTTAAACCTCACCTTTTTCTCAGTCCACCCAGACTCAGTTTAACATAGTTTTAGTGTCAAACACCAAAAAGGTCTGCTTAACATGTCCAAACAAGTGAATTTTTTTCTTCAAATGTTTCTTGTAACTGTCTACATGTTGATCGCTGCCATATCAGCTCCAGGCCTGCTGTCTGTCAGGCTGTTTACACTCCCAGTCTCTTCTTTACTTTCAGTTCCCATCTGCAACGATGAAGAGGACGCCGGCTTCACTGGGAAACGATTCAACTCCAAGATGGTGGTCTACTCGGGATCAAAGACCTCCTACTTGCCGAGAATGATGACCCTGTACGAGCAGTGCATCCGCGTCCTGCAGAACAACATCGACTGTGAGTGTAAAAAAACTGAAAACAGCCACAATAGAGCACAGACACCCACATGTAGTTGTTCCTCCATGGTGACCTCATGTCTTGATGCTATCTGCTCTGATAAACTCCACCCATCTGGTATCCCAGTGTGGTTAAAACAAATGCACATTGCTGATCGGCCCTGATGCTCTTTCAGCCATCGCCGAGGTGGGAGGAGTGCCGTTTGAGATCCTGGAACCGGTTCTGGAGCGATGTACCCCAGAGCAGCTGTACCGCATTGAGCAGAGCAACCAGGTAACATACACACACACACACACAAATACACACAAATCAGATCATGGTCAATTTGGGGGACATTACATAGACTTATATTAATTTCCTGGATATTTACCCTAACCATCACCACTACTTTCTAACCCTAATCTTAACCACTGACCCCAAAATCAGCTTTTTTCCCAACCACCGGTTTTGTCCCCATTTAACTTGTCCTGAGTCTTGAAATTTGTCCCCAAAAGTAGCCTATGACCGACCACACACACACACAGACACATACAGACAGGGTGCTCCCTAAATGTTTGCCCCATGGATTATTTTAGATTTTCTTTTTATTTCTCAACGTTCTGATTGAGAATTGGAAAATGGATGTTCATGTCACAGTTTGTTGCAGTATGAAAGGTTTCTGCAGAATCACACATTCTGGTTCATCTCTAAATGATTCCCCGTTTATCATTTATAATGGGAAAAATGTGACATAAATGAAAAATCTAATTCCAGACACTCAAGTTGAAGTTTAAAATCAATAAATACGAGCAAATACAGAATATATGTCAACACGTATTGGCACATTTGTCTTCTTCAGGGTGTCAGGAAGGAAGACGTGTCTGCCACATCCTTACAATAGATCAAATCTGTCTTTCGTCCTACTTCTGCGCTGAGTCGAACTGTTTTTAATATCAAATGCTTTGCAGCAGGAGGATGATGAAATGTACAAACAGCGGACATTTCATCATCCTCCTGCCTTGTGTAGCAAAGTGCAGCAATGTTGTGACTCCTCCTCTTTGTCTGCCGTCCTCTGCTCTGTCTCTGCTCCTTGAAAATAATATTTTATAAAATGCCTGGTTGTACAGTCAGCAGGCAAACATGTCTAAAGTCTTTTGTCAATGAAGAATAATATTAATCTTTATTTCATTTTAGAGCAGCTTAGGGGAAAAACAAAAGAAAGCTCCCAGGAATTTGTAGGAGACAGAAAAACCACCTTACAAATAAAACACCCTGAGCAGAGATCACATATCAACGGAGGTTTATTAGACTTCTGCTCTCCTCTTGTTTCAGTGGTTTACGGAGGACTCTGACGAGCTGTGGATGCGTCACTGTCAGCGGGACTTTAAGCGGGAGTCTCCTCAAGAGTACGAGTCGTGGCGGGAGATGTACCTGCGGCTGCACGACGAGCGCGAGGAGCGACTGAGGTTGCTCACGCAGAACATCACCTCCGCACACGCCAACAAGCCCAAAGGTAGGAGAGGCTGTCACTAAGGCGATAGACCTGATGCACATCTCAGGTCAAATTATTATCCATTAATCATCAGTCTGGAAAATAAAAAAAAAGAACACACATGACAACATAATGAAGTGTTAAGTCGTTGTATGTTTGTTTGTTCATGTCCTAAGTGTCTCAGTGTGAGTGTTGTGTTTCCTCCGGCAGGACGGCAGGTCAAGATGGCGTTTGTGAACTCCGTCGCCAAGCCGCCGCGTGACGTCCGCCGCCGACAAGAGAGGTTTGGCACCACTGACGGTTCCTCCATGGCCTCGACTGCCGCTTCAGCTCCCATCAAGTCAGTATCACACTATCCAGGGTTTTTTATCATGTTTGCAGTCAGGTTCATGACTCATGTATTTTTGGCGATGAAGTTGCGCTGTTGAGAAAGAATAAACACAGAGAATAAAAGATGCATCATGTTACATAAATGTTTTATTTCAAGGTTCAAGGTGCACAGCAGAATGAAATTGTGTTAGAAATTCACAAGCAATTAACAGAAATAGATTTACAGCACAGCATAACAGGGGAGTTCATTTTTCCCTCAAAACTCCCATGTTCTGCATTTTCTCACAGTCGTTCATAAAATATCCAGAGAGCCTGTTATCACACTGCTTTGAATTTCAGGATGTGCATTTTCAATTTCAGTTTCAGTTCTTGTAGAAACTGCCTACCGACTTTGGGCACACATGTTAACCAGTTTATAAAGGGTTCATCTCTACATTTTCCCAGTTGATGAACATTTGTATTTTCTTGATATGAGTGGTTTTTGGTTGCCCTCTGGTAGGTGGACAGTGTATTGCTTACATCAGTGACAAGCTGGAGAAAAACAGAGTGTGTTGCACTTCACATACATGTTAATACAGATATGTTGAAGTCAGATACACAAAACACTCTACACATACACACATACTGTCAACTTTTATATTGAACATTTACTACATTAAACACAACATGCACAACATACCAAACAGAAAGAAACAGATAAAAGAAAACATACAACACAACTCAAGCGCCTTCTAGTGAAAGAAAATAAATAACTTTGTTGAAGGTGAGTGACACAAAGTAACAGCTGACATTACACAGATGAATTATAGGTGACTGCACACTGATACAGCTGAATACAAAACATTAACGGTACTTTCAGAAGCATCATTTAATTCCTCTGAGGGTATACTGTCTGAAAGAGTCCAGTATATGTACATCTATAAATATTTAAATAGAGTTATTATAGTACTCTGAACACGTGTTAATGTATAATATACCAAAGTGATTAGCTACACATCTTAAAACGTCCTGCAGGGTTCCAGTTTTGCAAACTTGCACCTGCAAAGCTCAGTACTGAAACCGACTCGTTACCCGCAATCTATCTCCATGTCAAATCCGGACCAGTGAATATAAGAAAGTGCAGATATGTCACTGTTTTCTCTCTCACACACACATTTAATAATGAATTCACACTAATATTAAAATGACTGCTCAAATCCTGCAAATCATTTTAATATTCTGACTTCTCATTTTTTGTTCTCACCTGCTACCCACCCACATTAAGTTCATTTTTAACCTTGACCATATGTGTGACTTTATATAATCATATTTTTTTAACCCGTTATGCAACTTTTTTGTATGTTACTCTGTGCAGGACTATGATTCATCCTGAAAAGATCAGCTCATTAATAGATGTGTCAATTACTGAGTCATGGTTTATATCATTCATGAGGAAAAGCGGATATATATTTATTGGTTCCAACTTCTCAATATGAGGATTTGCTGCTCTTCTCTCTTTTCACATAACATGTTGGACTCCTGATAAGACAAAACAAGCTATTTGAAAATAAAATTGAGCTCTGGGAAATGTGATTTTTCATATTTGTTGGCATTGCATACACTACATAATTAATTAATAGACTGTCCTAATAGAAATGTAAACTCCATCTCCTTATTTTCTGCACTTTTTGGTTTAATTCAACACTCACTGGCACTCTGGTTTATTTTAGATTAATCAGACTCTCACACCTTTCATCTCTTCTCGTGTCTTTCAGAGTCAGGCCGGCTATGGACTTCTCTGGTGAATCCAGTCGCTCCTCTTCCTCTGGTCTTCAACCTTCTCCCGGCTCATCCCGCTTTTCATCAGCAGGAGGAGGAGGAGGAGGAGGAGGAGCAGCGGGAGGAGGCCATGCCGCCCGGGACAAGCCACAGGTCAAAAGTAAGTAGGCATTGGTTGTCCTGAGTCGTAGTTCAGGATAGTAGGAATATTTTTGGGAATGTGATTTTCTTTTTATCCCCTGAATCATAAATCGTTTGTTCCCCCTCTCTCTCTCTTGCAGAAATCGCCCCCATGATGGCCAAAACTATCAAAGCATTCAAGAACAGATTCTCCCGCCGATAGTGTGAAAGAGACTGAATGTATTTTATGAATTCCAACTGTGTTTTTAATTTAATTTTAAATTTTACTGGAGACCCTCCGCCTCTACACACACACACACACACACACACACACACACACACACACACACACACACACACACACCCACACACCCACACACACACACACCCACACACCATCATCATCATCTCTACATATCATGTGAACATTTCAGGATTGATGGAATAATGGTTGACTTTTTCTTGTTTTTTATTTAAGTGATGGCATCTGTTCGGGGGGGAGGGGGTCTTTAAATAAGTATTTAAATCATGAACTGCAGTCAAAAGGCTGCGACGTCTGTGTAGAGAAAATTAACGTTTTATAGGATGCAAAAGGACACACACACACACACACATGCACACGCACACAGTCTGTTACTTTTTCCGTGTTCTCCAGCAGGCTTTATTTTTTTCTTTTCTTTGAGGGAAAGAAAGAAGAAAACTCATTATTTTCATTCAAAGAACAGCCTTTTGTTACTTTCCGTCATGACCAAACACTACACTTAGGAAAAATCTTCAAGCGCTCTTTGTTTTGTCCTTTAATCGCATGCATGATGCACGTCAGTCACGGCTTCGAGACTCGACCCAACACATCAACCGGCTGCTTAAAGACTGCTTTTTAAAAAACAAACACTTTTTAAAAAAATATTTAAGGCTCAAATGATAATGGTGAACTACACACACATACACATACACACACACACACACACACACACATACACACATACTCTGTAGACTGATTTTAACCCTGCTGTGGCTTCAGACCCTGTTTTCCTGCTGTCGAATGTGTGCGTCCCCGTTTTTATCTGCTTCACTGTGACAAATAGCTTGAGCGAGAGTTGAAGAAACTGTAGGAAGAGAAGAAGAAGAAAGAACGAGGAAAACAACAAAAATAAACAACGATAAGGAAGGAAATTGATTGGACGTCTGCAGCTTCAGTCTTCAATGATGATGAGATGTATTTATTTTCAAACACTGGGACCTGGCACCCCTCTACTTGAGCCCTAAAGGAAGTAGATTAAAAATTGTAATTTTATTAGATTTTAATAAATGTTCTATGGTCATTTTTATTAAAATCGACTTTTTGCCCTTACAGACTATCTGTGCTGCTTTGTGTGTGGTGTGAATGAAAACCAAATCTACATTTTCTCTCTATATCATTAAAGAGGAGGTAAACAAAAATACTTACTACAGTATGTCCATCCATCCATTGGCCTCAGTAAAAAATGTGTTTATTGTTTATTGTTTCTGTAATGTTTTCCTTCAATCATGTAATAATTTTAGTTTTGAATATCTCTCATCATAACCATCATTGACCTCAATTGATGATTTTCTCTTGTAGAGGTCCCAGCTAGTTTAAATCGTTTTTTTAAACAGTAAAGCTGCCTTTGTTCATTTGTTCAAGCAGATGCTGTAAAGAGGTGAAACAATGAAGCTGTAGAGACGGCAGATGTACTTTAGTATCCAAATTATTGCAACTTTATGTTTTTACTTAAAATAACAGGGAACTGAGGTGCTGAAGATATCAACAATCTAATGGACCCACAAATAAAGATTTTTTAAAAACGCTAACCAGTAATCCACTAATTTTAAAAAGTTTTGCTTTGTTGAAAACAAATACCCTCTTTGGTTGAGCTGCTCAAAGCTCATGTTGACTGTGATGAAGGTTCAGAAGTAAGTATGGCATTACATAACTAGAAGCAGTATAAAGACTTGTTAAAATGTTTATGACTCACTCTAATGTAGTTGTAAGCAGATATAAGGACAATTTCAAGTGTGTTCTAATGTACAGTGTTTGTCAGGAAATATAACTTCAACAGAGACATTTTTATTAATTTTTTTAATATTACAACTGTGCTTCCTGATATTGTCATTCATTATATTTTTATAGAAAAGCCTCCAGGCCCCACAGGAGGACTTATAGTTAGTAGTGAGTATTTGAGTGAACTAGATTGTACATTAGAAATAAATGCTGGCTCATAAAATATAGTGCTTTCATATAGGTTGAACTACATAAATGCAATTTATAAAATAATCAAATTTAGCATGCAGTTTCCAGTTGGTAGTTCTTCCAGGTCTGAAAAGTGAAGCCAACCAAGGATGTGACATAAACTGGTATCTCTCCAATGGCCAGCAGGGGGCTACTCCACTGGCTCCAAAAAGAAGTCATTGTATGGAAGTAAGTATTTACAGTAAAATTATACTATATACTTAAGGGCATGCCTACATCATGACTGACAACGCTAATTATGTACTTAACATATACGTAACAACATATCATAACCATCCTAACCCTAGATTAGATCAGGAGTTCAGCTGTTTTAGTGTGTTTTCATTACAAGTTAATTGTAATGTTTTGGTTGCTGAAAAAGTTTTGTTTAACGTTTGGTTGTACTAAAAAACCCTCAAAGGAGTCCGATGTTCAATTTGTCTGGTAAGTATGTTTTGTTTTAAACCTCCTTTTCGCCAGCCAAACTTATTAATTTTATTGTCAAAATTAACCGTAGACTGTAACTGTATATTTTTTCCTAGTAGGTGAAGTCATGACCCACTCTACTCTGCCTCATTGGTAGCCTATATGTGGGAATTTTTTTTCCATCTGTTTATATATTATCAATATAGTATTAATCAGCTCATATAATCATTTACTATGAACTATCTGCATAATCATGTCACAGAGTGGCACTGATGTAAGGCCAGCATGGCAGGTAACAAATAAATCATATCTATCTGATAGATTTCAGTTTGTAAATGTTCATGATAAATCCTCCATGCAAACAAAAGTTAGATATGGTGTTCCTCAAGGCTCAGTGCTTGGACCAATACTATTCTCCTTATATATGCTTCCTTTAGGAAACATTATCCGGAATCACTCAATAAATTTTCATTGCTATGCAGATGATACTCAATTATACCTATCAATAAAGCCTAATGAAACTAACCAATTATCTAAACTACAAAAATGCATTAAGGACATAAAAGCCTGGATGACCTGCAACTTCCTGTTATTAAACTCAGAAAAAACTGAAGTTATTGTGCTTGGCCCTAAACACCTTAGAAATTCACTATCAAACGACATAATTACTCTGGATGGCATTACTCTGGCCTCCAGCACCACTGTAAGGAACCTAGGAGTTATCTTTGATCAGGATCTGTCCTTTAATTCCCACATAAAACAAATTTCAAGGACTGCTTTCTTTCATCTGCGTAATATTGCAAAAATTAGACATATCCTGTCTCAAAATGATGCTGAAAAACTAGTCCATGCATTTGTTACTTCTAGGCTGGACTACTGCAATTCATTATTATCAGGCTGTCCTAATAAGTCTCTAAAGACTCTCCAGCTGGTCCAGAATGCAGCTGCTCGTGTTCTGACAAAAACTAGAAAGAGAGATCATATTACTCCCATCTTGGCTTCACTGCATTGGCTTCCCGTAAAATTCAGAATAGAATTCAAAATCCTCCTCCTCACCTTCAAAGCTCTTAATGGTCAGGCCCCATCATATCTCAAAGAACTGATAGTACCTTATGTACCTACTAGAAGACTTCGCTCCCAGCATGCAGGTCTACTTGTGGTTCCTAATATCTCTAAAAGTAGAACAGGAGGTAGAGCCTTCAGCTATCAGGCTCCTCTCCTGTGGAACCATCTTCCAGATTTGGTCCGGGGGGCAGACACCCTCCCTACATTTAAGAGTAGGCTAAAAACTTTCCTTTTTGATAAAGCTTATAGTTAGGGCTCTTTGAGCTCTTAACTTATGCTGCCATAGGCTTAGATTGCCGGGGGACCCCCACCCCCATGATGCACCGGGCCTCTCTCTCCTCCTCCTCCCTCTCTCTCTCTCTACCTATCTATATCCATTAACACTCATGATCTATTAATGCATTCAATAACCTAAACTTCTTCCCCGGAAGTTGTCTTTCTGGTTTCTGGTTTCTGGCTCTGCTTTCTCGTCCTACAGGTAATCTGGGTCTGTAGACGACCGGATGACGGATTCCAGTCCCGGACCTTCTAGCTTCATTGTTGATTTTCATTGTGCTTCTCTCCTCTATCCTTCCTTTCTCTCCTCTCTACCCCAACCTGTCGAGGCAGATGGCCGCCCACTTCTGAGTCTGGTTCTGTCTGAGGTTCCTTCCTGTTAAAAGGGAGTTTTTTCTCGCCACTGTTGCTCATGTGGGAATGTTGGGTCTCTTTAAAGTTAAAACCTGAAGAGTTTGGTTTAGAACCTGCTCTATGTGTAAAGTGCTTTGAGATAACTTTGTTGTGATTTGGCGCTATACAAATAAAGATTGAGATTAAAGATTGAGATAACTTTTTGCAGCATGCTCAAGTAATGCTAGATTTTTTGGCAGCACACTGAAGCCATGGATGTACTAAGGCTCTTGTAAAACTTTCAGAACAAGGCTATCGATGACATAATGTGTGAGAGGACAGTCAGGGTCACAGCAGATAAGCTCCATCACAGATGGGTATAAAAGAATGCAAGTCACAGATTCAGTGTTATTCGGCATCTGGTCTACGGACCATCCCCACTTTACTTGTGTTATGAACAGTAAATCTAATATTGCATTGAACTCTGCTTGACTCAGTGTCTTTTTGACTCTTGAAGTTTCTTTTGTTTTTAATTGAAAATACATATTGTGAAGACTGGCCATAACTGAAGGTTTTTTATGCCACATTTACCTTGATGTCCTTACCCTAACCCCTAACTAATCTTACTCCTCAGGCCTAAACCTTATCAATCCAATGCAATGATTACTAGCCAGTCAGAGCAGGCAGAGTATGGTTCATGACTTCACCATCCTAGGAAGTTAAATTCGCAGACTAAAAATGCACCGTACTAAAGAAACCATCTTCATGCCAAATATTTTAACTACTGGCTCTAAAATTAAATAATGGCGTCGGTCAAAAATCATAAATGCAACCTCGAGGCGTCAAAAAGCAGTTGGTGACGTCACGGCGACCATATCCATTATTTTGAAAAACTCAAACCGGAAGTGATTGTCTCGGTTTTTTGGGGGGCTCTTGACTAAGTGAAAAGTTGCTGATCTCATTTCACTTTGAGGAAAAACACAGAGCAGGCAGTGCGACGGTCTCCATCCTCCGGACGGTGTATGTGTGTGTGTCTGTGTTGACGGAAAAGCGGCGTGTTTAACTCCACGATGTCCGGGCACGGCCACGGGCACGGGCACGGCTGTGGGTGCGCGGGCGAGCACGAACCTGCCGAGAGGGGCCTGGAGTACGGACTGTACCGGCGCATCGACCTGGAGAAGCTGCAGTGTCTGAACGAGAGCAGGGACGGAGACGGAAAGCTGGTGTTCAAACCGTGGGAGGAGCGGAACCAGCGGGACAAGGTAACCGTATTCCAGAGCCTCTCCCCCGGTCAGTTACCCTCGGTCTACCCCCCCTCCCTGCAGGTCTGTGGGGAGTGTCTCTGCATGCGGAGCCTCACTGCGCAGTTATAAAAACAAACAAACAAAACAAACCAAAAACAACTAACAGACTTTCTTGACACTGGTGATGTTACTATTTAAAACTCCTTTAAATGAACTCTTGGTTTATTCTCTGCTCTGTAATTTATTTTAGTAATTTGGGCTGGGCAGTATGTTTAAATTAAGATATGGTGTTCCTTTATTAGTCCCACAGTGGGGAAATGTATATTATTGCAGCAGAAAGAGCTTTAATAAAAAGCATAACGCACAATAAATAATAAGTAAGTACACAAGCAATAAAGGACAGTAGTAGCAAAAAATAAATAAATAGAAACACTAAGTAATATTGGTGTTGATTATTTATATCATGATGTGCCACAAACTCTAATGATTAAACTGACGTAGAGCTGCAGCAATTATTTGATTGGTTGCCAACTATTTTGAGTATTAACACCTTTGAGTCATATTTAAAGAAGAAAACTGCAAAATTCTCTGATTCAAGCTTACAAAATGTGAGTATTTAGTCCTCTATGATAGTAAACTGAATATGTTTGGTTGTGGACAGTTCAGGATTTTAAAAAAGACATTTGAGGATATCATCTTGGGCTTTTGGAAAAATTGATCAACATTATTCACCATTCTCTAACATTTTATAGACTGAAAAACTAATCAATGAATCAAGAAAGTAATCTACAGATTAATCAATAATGAAAATAATGGTTAGCTACATCCTACTTTAAAGCAATGCACTTGATACATACCTGTGCAGTCCAATACAACAGCTCTGAAGAGATGCACCAGTAATACTGATGTCAGATATTGATCCAATACTATCACAAATAGCTGCATCAGGTGTTGGTGACAATGGGCCAATCTGTTATTGGATACCATTATTTTAATGAATAATTGAGTAAATTAATATTCATTTTTTACATTTTGTTTTACAGAGTTAGGAAATCAATGTTTAAGTCAAGCCTGATTTTGCCCTTCACATAAAGTCATGATCCCAGTCTCTTTCACAGAGTGAGGCATACAGCTTATTAATCAGGATCGGCTGATACCCTGAGCCAAGGTATCGGTATCAGTATTTGGACTGAAATAGTTGGATCAGTGCATCCCTGCAGCTCTGCTATAAATTTTACTCTTACAAAGCATAGCCTTCAGTTTTTATTGCCATAGTTGGAAAGGTGATAATTCTACTTTATGTTTATAACCGTGGTCATAGTGGGTGGTAGTCGTGTACTGGAGTGCATTATATTGACAAGTGTTCCTAATATTTTTGTACACCCCATAAACATACATGATTATGCCATCGTAATGCAATAAATATATACCCACACTGGATTATAGCTCCAAAAATACACAAAAATGTTTGTCTTTCTTCCTAGTTTGTCGAGAGCGACGCAGATGAAGAGCTGCTGTTCAACATCCCGTGAGTACTGAAAATCCAACATCATCATCATCACAGTCATCGTCATGATTAGCTTTAAACTTGATCTATTCTCTTACATGACATTACAGAATATTAAAAGTCCAGATGAAACTGCATTTTGAGTATGCTTCCCTTTTCAATGACTCATTTATGATATTGCCAAAAATAGAATTGTCCCTGTGAATTTAAGAGAGGCAGGAGAATCATGGTTTCTTTTTTTGTCTTTAAGTTCAGCTGTTCTCAATTTTGAATTATGATCCGTTTGACCCACATATGTAAAACCATGTGGACACTTCAGCATATAGATGACATGTAGACATAATTAACAAACTCTTTAATTCTATACTTTTTACCTGAGTGACAGTGGCAAAACTCATAGTGTTATAGGAACGTGCACACATACAATATCTATCATTTCCATATGAACACCAAGGCTGAATGTACGTGATGCATTTTATTCCTGAGCCCCATTGCCCCCCCCCCCCCCCCCCAGTGCCTTTTCTCCCAATTGCTTTCAACTGTATGTGGCAACCAAAATGTGCTGCAACCAGCGTCTTTTTTTCAGAGTTTTGTGCGGCTGCCCCAGGGCTTCTAGTTAAAAATCTATGAGCTTTTCAGAGAAGCGCTGATGTCGTCAACCAACCGTCAGGCAACCAATCATATATTAGACTATTAGACTATGTGTCCTTTGGTTGGTGCTCATGGTGGAAAAACAATGTCAAAGAAGAACAAGGTTGACAAATAGATGATGAAAACTGATAATGAGAGGGGCGATACTAGTCTATCATACAGCTGCAGTTAGTGGTGTTAAGATATTGTTGTCATAGAAACAAAAACCCAAATGCTTACTTCAGTCCTTTTTTTTTTAATGAAATCTGCTAATTAAAAATGTAAATCATAGGAAGCTGTGGTGCGCTGGAATATAGATGTTTTTTGTTTTACTGATTTAAAGTATGTTTGTGGATGGCAACATACGGAATCTGCGTTAACTTGTATTTTACTACAAATTGTTTCTATATAAAGGTTGTTTTTAATACTGAGATGAGCTCTTTTAGTTCGTCTGTAATTACAGACCAAAGCTATTCAGGTTCTAATTTCATTTTTAGTTTTCACTTCTCCGCGCTCATCTCTCATTACAGCTTCTGCTTAGTTGCCTTTCACAGCGACCTATTTTTTTGTTCTTGTCTCTGTGATTTTGCCCCATTTTTCTCAAAGATAGCAAAGAAACTCTGCGTCATCTCTTTCAGTTTTACAGGCAGTGTGAAGTTGAAAGGCATCATCATCGCTGGAGAAGACGACGACTCTCATCCAGCTGAGATACGACTGTGAGTGTCTGACGGTGCCTCTTTGATCAGGGGTCAGGGAGGTCATGCAGATTTAACATCTCAAAGCTGGTTTATACAACCGTATGTAAAAATGATGCTCCTATAAATTGATTGTCTCCATCGCACTTCATCAAGTCACCTGAGGATCATGAGATGAGATTTTTCCAGTTAGAAAGGTAGAAAGTCAAAATCACTGTGTGACTTTGTAATCTCAGATGAAAGAGGTGTGAGAGAAATGTATTGAAATCAAAATGAAACCCTTTATTCTTATACATACAGAGAACAGTCAGTTGCATGTACTTTGCGCCCCCTTCTGGTCACCATAGATAATTAAACAGAGTTGAAAATTAGATTTTAAAAAATATGAACATTTAAATTATGAGCACAATATTTAAAAACTTAAAAGATAAAAATACAAAATTATATATCAGTTAATCAATCAATCTTTATTTATATAGTGCCAAATCACAACAAAAGTCATCTCATGGCACTTTACACACAGAGCAGGTCTTTAATTGAATTTAAAGAGACCCAACATTCCCACATGAACAAGCACTTGGCGACAGTGGCAAGCTAAAACTATCTTTTTAACGGGAAGAAACCTCAGGCAGCGCCAGGCTCAAAGTGAGCGGCCATCTGCCTCGGCCTGTTGGGGTTGAGAGGAGGAGGAGGAGGAGGGAGGGTAGAAAGGATAGGAGAGAAGCACATTGAAGTACAAAGGGAAGAAAACACTTAGATATCACATTGGTATATATCTGTAACGTCCCATCTTCTTAATCAAGTAAAAAAACTAAAATACAACAGTCCCATTGTAAAAGCCACTGCTTCTTTTTGTTGCATCTTAAAACCAAGGGAGCCAGAGCATTTTTATCCTATTTACGATGTAGTGCTACTACTATCCACCAGGTGTAGTAACTGATATCTGACACGACTCACCACCAAGATGTTTTTCGACCCATCTGGCACAGTGTCAGGTGATTTATACCTGCAGGATCACTGTTATCACACAGAGATCTTTAGCTCAGTGAATCAAGAGTCCTCCACTGATGTTTTGCTGCTCTCCCGTCAGGCTCTCAGTGGAGAAAAAACAGGATCAAAACTGAAGCAGCACTTTTTAAAAAATGTTTTAATTGACACATTCTTCACAATTCACTCAACTGTCCAGTGTGTTATTCAGTACAAGGGTCTAAGGATAAAGGATGTTGTATTGCTGTACAGATTGTAAAGACCCTAAATGCAAATTCACAATGTGTGATATTGGGCTATATGAATGAAAATAGACTATACATTATAGTACTCCCACCCTTTCCCTCACCAGAGAAAGGTCACTTCATCAATTTAACCTTCTCTTGTTGATTTTTATTTACTAGGTACAAGAACATCCCTCACATGTCCTTCGACGACACCGGCAGAGAACCCGAACAAGCCTTCAGGCTCAACAGAGACCCTCATGCTGAGCTGGAGTACCCGACCAAGTGAGAGCACAAGCAGGAGTCCTTTTTTCATTTGAGTGTGATTCAGTCTCTGTGGCGGCCGAGCTGAAGCTGACAGCTGCAACCAGCTAACTGCTGACCTGCTCACACTACGAGGACGAAGATGTTCAGAATGTTAGACAGACGTTTAACACATATTAAAGGCACAAGTGTTAATAAGAGACATTGGAGACATACACATCAGGGCTCTGTCACCATCCCAAACCACACATCTGTTACAAATGTAGATTTTGCCCACACCAGAGATGTAGACAAGATACCCGGGATCATTTTCACAGCCTGGACGCTCAACAACTGTGAAATATAATCTGCTCAAAGAAGCGTTTTAAAGACAAATGAAACCAAATCTGTTTCTCTTTCTGTTACACACACACACACACACACTGACAATCTGCCATCACTGTTTTAACTTCCTATCAGCCTTCTAAACACAGTGCGACGACACCATCCTGGTTTTGAAGATCACAGTTATTTCTCATGTACAGAGTGTTTTGAGTATGTTTGAAATGTCTCTTTTTCTTTCATGATTTCCAGGATTGCTCGTTTCTCCAACGTTCAGCACCTCTCCATCCACATCTCCAAGAACTTTGGAGCAGAGAGCACCCGGGTCTACTACATCGGTCTCAGAGGAGAATACTCAGAGGTCAGTCTGAACTTTAAACGCCACCAGTATGCCGAAGCATCTCTTATTCTCTTCGTCTGATCATTTTAAATGCCTCAATAACAAGAGTATTTCTAGCATTACAAAAATATATCTCACATATGTTTTGTACGTGTGCAGACTTTGTCTATTAAATGAAAGGAGACATTATTTTGTTGCATCTTTCATCCCGAGGGCAAGAAATTCCTCCCCAAAATATTGTCTTATCTCTCTGATGTAACTCAGTTTCCCTTTCATCTTCACTTGTTATCGTGCTGATATCAATTCCTTTACGTGAAAGAATCAAAACATGACATTTTTTACATTATTCAGAAATAGTTGCGTCACGCCACGTTGTCCCACGGTTCACAATTGCTGAGATTGTGTGTTTTATGCCCGCGGCCTCACAGCCATGCGCCCCTTTCAAACCCCTCATGACTGATCGTCTGCTTCAGAGGATCAGTTTGTTCCATTTTTCACTCCAGTTCATTCGCTCCATTATAATTTTCACAGATTTCCAAGGCTTATTTAAGAACTTTGAATCTTTTTATGTCTGAGTTGAGATCTTGAAGCTTGATGCCTCAGGTTTTCTCTGCAGAAAACTGTTTTATTTGATATGATTTACATCAGCCCGAGACTGGATGGAGTATTTGGGTGGAGAGTCACTCGTAGTGGTTCCCAAAATGGGGACGGTTTTAAGCTGTTACGGGTAACTGTGCTTAACCAGAGGGACAAAACATTTAAGTAGAGTAAAATTTTAAAAGAATCTGTTTGGTTTTTAGGAAGAATGAATAAGCAACAATGAATAAAGTCAGATTTTAAAAGTTTTTGGACAAACTTTCCCATTTCCTTGAATGAGAAAGTATGTCCAAACCTTTGACTGGAACTGTATATATTTAAAGTACACAATGGACAGATTTTAGACAGTGAAACAAGACAAACAGGGCATGATCAAATTCCAAGTGTTAAGAAGTCTGTCTTGATCTCAAGTCCACTGTTAATATACTGGGACAGCGGTGTGACCTGTTGTCTAAAAACTCTGGCAGTTTATTTTTATTATTCATTTACAAAACTTAAACTCGTGCAAATAAATATGCAGTTAATGTTCTTGATAATATTATTTAGATATAGTTTTTTGTGGCTCATTTTATGGTTAGTTTAGCCAGTTGATAAAAATCTAAATTGATTTACTCATCTGTGAGAAGCATGGAGGAAAAGTTGATATGCTCTGTTAAGGCATTAAACCTGACAAAATATTCAAAGTTATTTAGATCATATTGTGTACATCCTGTTACATCCTATAGTGTCACAGGAGCAATGTGCCACCCATGAGCTCACACAATATTATCTAGAAATGAGAAAACTATTTTGAATTATTTGAAAAACCACCTTTGAATTATTTAAGTAATTTTTTAAGCAATATGCCAAAAATGTTGTGGTTCAAGTTTCATAATAAAGATTTGCTGCTTATGTGATACTGAACTGAATATCTTTGTGTTTTGGACCGACACTAAAAAAGCTATTTAAAAATGTGGGTTTGAGTTCTGGGACGTAAAACTACGAAAAAATGTTCAATTGTTATTCCTTTATTATTTTTATGTAAATTTTAGTGCCAATAACCATTAGTATTCACCTTAGTACTTAATAATAGTGCTGCTTATCTTCCTTTGTGTTTGATTACACAAACATACATTTTAAGTTTAAACTCATGACCTTTCTTGAATATAGAGCAACTTCCTCTGTGAACGTCCTTGTTTTGAACCAGAAATACTGTATCGACTAACGCTCACCCTTACAGGAAGTCAACGTGTCTTCTCTTTATCATTTTCAAGGCTCACAGACATGAAGTGACGATCTGTAACTACGAGGCATCAGCAAACCCTGCAGATCACAAGGTGGAGAGCATCATCCCGCAAACCAACTTCATTTCCTGAAAAGCTTTAGAGAGTCGGGAGGAAGAGGAGGAGAGGTTTCAGTCATTGACACAAGTCGAAAAAGTCAAAGATGAGTTCAACGCTGCGTACTGGCAGGTTGGTCGAGCTCGACCGGGACTGAGCACTGAAATCTGAAGACCAGAGAGCTTCAGATGAGTCTGGAAGTGCCACGTTGTCGCTGTTTTTCTGTGGCAATAAAAGAGTGAAGGCTTGAAGAATGTCGGCAAAAAGCTTAATAAATGCATGAAACATTTGACACTCAGATAAAGTCTGTTGTTATCAGTATAACCTGTATACTCTGATTCATGTCAAAGATACCCACCTCTGCAATAAAGCTAAAATAAAACACTGACAGCTGAAAATCAAACTAAGCTATTGTACTTTTTGATCAATTTAACTCAAGACTTTGGTTGTCATGGATGCATAATCAGCTTCTCATATGAACCAAGCATTAAGCCATGGTTGCACTATACTATTTGAACAGTGCATGGTGCTGTTAAGTGTAATGAACCCACCAATAACTGGATTTTACTGTTTTTATTACACATAATACAACACAAATAGGTGCTAGTCCAAAGGAAATGTTCTGTTGATGCCGAGCAGAAATTTCAATCAACTATAAATGAAGCCACCGTTTATGTGTAGTAGACTAATCAGGCAAGTCTGTGGTTTTGAAGTGCAACACAGAGCATATTGCATTACATTTGTACATTTTTAGCTAATTGAGTTTTAAAATAAGCTGTAGCTCTATTAGCCTTCACTTACTAATGTGAAAACCACATTTGTCCTGAGATACAATCCTAAAAGGTTATAAATCAATTTAATTCTTAAATGAATTGAAATAAATAAAACATATTTGCCTGCATTTCCACTCCACTGTTTAACAGCTTCCAATAAAATATTCTAGAAAAACTTGCAGATGGGCTTCAGGATCTTGCAGTAGCACACAACAACATCATCACAAACGTGCAGAAAAAGATAGATATATAATTTAATCATTTGCCTTTTGTAAAACCATCATTTTGTCCATTGACTTCTGCTGAATGTCTTCTGCCACCTAGTGGTTCACTGTGTGATTGATGTTCAGTCTGAGCAGGACCTGGGATGGTTTCCATACCCATAGTGCTCTATGAATTGATAGAGTTAATCAAATACATATGCTACCATTCAGGAAAGATGAATGAAAGATGAGGAATTAATATAATTTGAGACCAGTGCTTGGCCCAAGTCCAAAGTCTCCTGCAGTAGAGGTCCGCTCTTTATTCCTCTGCAGTAACACTTAAATACAAACATGTCACATTCTCATCCACATGGCCATTTTCCAAAGCTATTGAGCCAATACTTGATTGTATTAACTCTCGTCACCTCCTCACTTTGCCATTTTTTCCTGACAAAGGGGTTATGTCATTCTGATTTCTTTGCATTAGTAATGCAGTATGACATCATGCAGTATGTGGCAGCCTGCGAGTGCATTTACGAGAATGTGTGAGCTCAGTACTGAAGACTGCATGGTTGGAGGGTTTAGAAAATGGGTTGTTGGAGCTCTCCAAGAAGGCTGCTATATTCAAAAAGAATCCTCACCTTTATATAGATATGTTCATGGCTTTGCTGCACATAGTGTTTATCAAATCAGTACCAGTGTGTTCCCGTAACTCTGGATAATCTACAGAAGTCATAAATAACATTTTCAATGCTGTCAGTACCACCAATGAAATGAAAATGGAACATAAACTACTACATACTACTGTTACATTACAGTTAGCATAACAATATCCATGTGCTTCAGACAGTTGACTTCATTGGTTACTGTCAGTAAAACTTCAAGGACTTTGTCTTAATTAAGCAAAATGAAAAAACAAACACTGAAATTTGAGAAGACAAGGTAACATTAAAAAACGAAGCAAAAAACAATCTCAAAGTATATGTTGTAACCTAAAATAATTTTGTAAAGGTAAATAAAAATTAACAATTATAGAATAAGTTTTTTAATAAATGTACCGCTGTCTTAGGTCAATAATTCTGACAATCACACTGTTGCAGGTATTGATAATCTATTATCTTATATATCATACACTGTATATTGACAGCAAGTATTCAAATAATGAACTTATGTAAAAGTAGGATACAGAAGTATTAGCAACTCAATGCACTTTATGTAGAACTAATTGTGCAAAATTTCACCCCAACCAGGTTGAATGTCAGCCCATCAATGTTACATTATTACATTATTGGATCATATTGATGCATATGTTTTGTACACAGCAATGCAGCAGAGCATCAGTTACTTTTGATTTGGGTTGTTAAAATAATGCATCATATCTGTACTAATCTTATGTTTCCTATGCATTTATGAAAGAATCTTAGTCTGAAAAGTAACTACAATTAAATAAATGTATTAGAGGAAACATTTACAATATTCTCCCCTGAAATATGAATATTTCCCTCTTAGTATAAAGTGACATAAAATGGACATATAGTCAAGTAGACAAAAAAGTAGACACTTGATAGTCTTTTAACTTCATAGTAATTTTCTACTGCTACTGCTACTACTTTTTTCTGTTTTTATACACAATAACACAAATGACATGACAAACTTAAGCTGCCACACAAGTCAACAATTATTATTTAAAAGGAGGAAAATCAGGACACAAGGGATTAAGGTCATTTACAGTAAAAATCAACTGACTTTATAGACTTTAAATTACTTTATTTACAGTATTTGATATACAACCTTTATATTTGTTCAACCTATAAATTAGGTCATGTTTTTAATGCACACAGATTGATTTACATTCACCTGAATATTTTATGTTATGTTTATTACTTACAAATTAGTTCTTATCTCTTATGGTGTTTCCTGCACTGCTGTAAGATGTAAGTTTCCCCCCTCTGAGGATCAATATCTTACCTAACATGTCTTTTGTCTCCTTCACTTCTTTACAAAAATCCTGTTTACAGTCCACATTAAAAGCTGTTTTACCTGTATACAGTCATCCACTGCTTGTGTATATCTCTGGAGATTGAGAGCCACTTAACCTGAGTCAAATCCTTTGTATGTGTAAATATATACTTGGCCCAAAAAAGATCATATTATTTTTTTCTTACTTTATAAGTAAGAAAAAAACACAATCCTTTTCTTTTTATGTGATTAAGTGTATCACCCAGAGAGTACAACACAATAAGTAGATAGGTATGATATGGTCATACAGGTCTGACATTTTTCTTGCGTCCATCAGCAGCTCCATTGCAAACACAGACATGACATGACAACAGACAAAGACACATCTTGGTAAATTAAAAATAAATAAGATAACTAATACAGCAATTAAGCAAGCAATTAGCAAGGTCATCACAAAAGTGTGGATATTCAAATTCATTAAAAAAAAAGCACAAGTAAATGGTAAACAAAACCTACAAAACAACAAGAAAGAACAACCAAAGAAAGAAAGAAACAAAAACAAATTTTAAAAAAGAAAAAAGATCAACCTCTTACTTATATTAGCTAATAAAACAACAAACTATGTAGGGATAGGGATCTGTAGTGGGCGTGGTCTTATGTGACGTCATTACGCACACACCCCCGCCCACCCCTCTCCTGTGTGCGGACAGTAGCGGAAGTTCCGTTCCGTCGTGAACTGGGACAGCAAGCGGTGAGTGTATGAATCTGTTTTAGCTAGCGGGCCGCGATTTGTCATTTTTTAACCACTTTATCGCGCTCCAAAGTGACTCCTCTCGGTGTCAGTTTGTCGCTAAAGGAGTCATCTAAAAAACTGGAGGGGTTTGAGGGTTTAATACGGTTCGTGTCGTTAGCTTGAGGCCGGCGAAAGAGAGAGGGGGCCACACCGGCAGAAGACAATACAGTTAATGAGACGGTAGCTAGCAGCTCCGACGTTACTACTAACGCTAGCTCCTGTGTGTGTGTGTGTGTGTGTGTGTGTGTGTGTGTGTGTGTGTGTGTGTGTGTGTGTGTGTGTGTGTGTGTGTGTGTGTGTGTGTGTGTGTGTGTGTGTGTGTGTGTGTGTGTGTGTGTGTGTGTGTGTGTGTGTGTGTGTCGAGCTAAACCGGGATTAAAACCCCGACGTTTGAGATGCGGTCAGTCTGTCTCTTTGAGCTTTACACACCGCTGAATGCCTTCACTATACTGAGAATGATGATGATAACACATTCAACCATTCATTGTCTCCCCTTCCTTTTCGATAGCCGCTTTCCTCTCCTTTATTCATTTAATGTAAAGCTAGCGGTGCCATTTGACTGCAGTGTGTTTTAACAGGCGAGCCATTAACCTCCATCAGCAGGCGGAGAGCAAGGTTAGCCGCTGGTGTATGGTGTATGGTGTGAGGAAGAGGAGGAGGAGGTGGAGGAGGAGGAGGAGGAGGGGATGCCTGCCACTCACTGCCGCATATTATCCCGTTGTTTGCCAGCCGTCCGTAGCCATTAAGCAGAGAGCAGTCTGAGTGCAGCAGCCCGCTGTTTGTGTGTTTGACAGACTGCAGCACTGCTTTCTTTCTTTCTTTTTTTTGTTTGACTTTATTGTAATTGGAGTCATGCAGGATGGAGACTCGTGATATGCTTTAAGTTGGCTGCAACACAAGCGGCATCTTTCTTTTCTTGCTTGCTTGCTTCCTCACTTTAAGTGGAAGAAGTACCCAGATCCTTTACTCAAGTTGTAAAGCAGCAATTTAAAAATAGTCAATTTAAAGTAAAAAGGTTTGCATGAAAAATCTGCCTTCAGTAAAACTACACATGTATTAGCAACTAAATGTAGTTAAAGTATTACAGTAAAAGTAGTGGTTTGGTCCCTCTGACTGATATATTATATTATTATACATGACATCATTAGATTATTAATAGTGTAGCATCAGTGTTAGAGCAGCATGTTACTGCTGTAGCTGCTGGAGGTGGAGCTAGTTTACACTACTTTATATACAGTTAGCTAGTTTAGTCCAGTGGTTCCCAACCTAAGAGTTCAGGAACCTCTATAAAGGGTCAGCAGATAAATGTGAGGGGTTGTGAGATGATTAATGGGAGAGAAAAGAAGAAAAAACAAATTCCGATACAATATCTCCATTACGAAATAGTTTTAAATCACAGTATTGATATTAATCTGCTGTATCTGCAAAATGTAACAGTGACTTTTGAAGGCTCTGCTGTAGATGAAAATTGGAAGAAATCAAGGGAACGTAAATATGCAGGTTGTTGCTGCGTCCTTTTTAGCAGCACCGACAGAGGATGTAGGATGTATGTGGCCAGAAAATTACATTACGTGATAGATTGAATTAAAGTGAATTAGTAAATTGGAACGAGCCCTATTTTCAGTTGTTTTTCAGGTCCAACCTGAATTGGACTCGACTCGCTTGTGCACAGCGTGACACTATTTTTAACCACCAGCCTCCTCCAGAAGCGTAGAGAGTGAGCCATTGTTTCTTAGAGCAAGCATTGAAAACCCACACTGTGCGTTATGCTGGTGCTCCGGGTTGTGGATCATTGTGAATCTGCAGAACAATAACAGGTGAAAGGGAAAAAAAGAAAAGGGAGGGGGGGTATAAAAGTGATTAATCGCCTCTTTGCATATGTTACCACTTTTAGAGAGCTTGTCCTACTTTTTTTTCTGAACAGATTGTCCAACGTTCCTGCGCTCCTCTGCGTCTTTTCTTATTATCTCTTTATTTTCACTTGTGCTTTCTGCTGTTAGTCACAGTGTCTCTCCGGATCTGTGCCTTCACTTTTTTTTCTCTTCTTCTTTTTTCTTGAGAGCAGCTAAATTACATTTGGTAAAAGAATGTCCTTCCTACACTGAATTAGACTTAGAAAATGAATGCAGGTCTTGTGATACACATCTTAATTATTTCCTGAGTCACATTTTGTACCTGTCATTCACTTAAAAGGGTTTTTTGTGTTTTAAACCCAACGAACGACTATTAAAACAGGTTTCTTGCTGTAATCATCCCTCCTGTTCATACTAGCCACAAGAAGATCCCTTGATAATGCATTGACAGTGTAAATGATGGGGGTAAATGTGGCAAATCAAGTAAATATCTTATAGTTTTCAGTCTTTTTAGTGTCAAAGTCCCTCTTTTTGTTACTATACTTCCACCGTAGCTCAGCAGGGAAGCACTAAGAGGTAATTTGATGCTAAAAAGACTGTAAATGTGGCAGATAATATAACAGCCAGTATGAGCAGGAGGAATGATTACAGCGAGGAAAAAAAACCCTCTTCCAGTGTTCATCTGTTGTTTTAAGACACGCTTGAAAAATGGTGAACCTGGCCTTTTAAAGCAGAACAAGGCTGCGGGGTGTTTCTCAGCTTAAAATGGTAGAAAACACATGTAAGAAATCGGCCTCCTGGCAAAGTTTTAATGCTTAAATAAATCCCCAAAACTTTGCACCAGATTGTTTCTCAGTGTTTAACTTTGTCCAGGTATTATTCAGCTATTACTCATTTATCAAAGGTCAGCGTGCAGGGTGAAAACAAACTCCTTTTGTCCACGCTTTGAACTCCTAAATCGCTCCAGTCCACCCTCCACTTCCTTGTGTTTTAACTGCGGATATGACCTTCAAGTGATAATTTGTCACCAGCCAGAGAGCAAACAGACGAGGCCACAGGCTGAACCGTGCAGCGTTTAGCTGCTCACTCATAACGGCGGTGGAATTTTAACACCCGTCTAGTATAATCCCGCTCAAGGTTTACACATTAACCTTTGTGTTTCAGACATTTCCCCCGTCTCCTCACCGCTTATTTCACCAATCAGGGAGCTCACTGTCAGAACGCCTGTCCCGTCTCGTCTCCCCTACTGTTGCCCCACATCACCAGAAAAGTCAAAGGGCATTAATGAGCTTTTACTGCCCCGACTTTACTGTAAAATATCAACCTGATCTGTTATCGGTAGCTGACTCACTGTGCTGCAGGATGGATGTTTGCAGCGGATTTACCGAATACAGTAAAAGGGCGGAGGGAGGGAGGGCGGGTGTGTGTTTCATTTAGTTAATGAGTCTCGTCACTTGCTGACTACAGAAACCTGCCCGGCCGACACACACAAACACATACCTCATGACTGAGGTCCAGCAGCAGGTTCATTATGTGTTTGTGTGTAGACGCGGCGTGTCCAGCTCTGTTGTTCCTGTCTGACGGCTGAATGGCCGCACTGATAACCAGCCGGAGCTGTTCTTTGTCATCGCTGATGTCAAAACAACGTTTAGGCCTCCTAAACCACATGACAGATCCCACTGCTGACCCCTGTTTTTAATAAGATCCACCTGGTTCAGAGTTTGAACACACCCCGATGATCTATCATTTGATTTTTGACTTTTTAGAAAGACTGCAGCCCTTTAATTTTTTTATTAAGTCATTTTAAAAAAATACATTTTAGTTATTCTGCTTTCACGGGTGCAGGTTTGGTTTCAGAGGTGCGGGGGACACAGGAAGTTGGGGGTTGTAAACGCAAAAACGTATTTAAATACATTATAAGAATCATGATTTTCATAATATTGGTAGCTAGAATTCAGATTAATCCATTAATCATTTAGTCGATTGATAGAAAGGTTTTTTTAAACGGGAAATTATGATGGCCGTTAATGAAAGTAATCGTTCGTTGTGGCCCGAACGTTGTTCTTTACATCTCTACTAAAAAATTAAAAAAGAGCTCTTGACAGCCTTTGATTGATGTTTAATTGTCATGCCTGAATATTAACTGTTAATAAAAATATAGATTAAATAATTTTTATATACTTGAGATGCACAGGAAATGGACCCCCCCGTCCACTTCTGAACATTTACAACAACAGCCTCGCCCAATCGGAGCGTACGGCGGTCTGTGTGAAGCCTGACAGTCGAAACACGGGGCATAAAAATCAATGTTCTGAGCTGTTATAATAAAATGCAACTCAGATGAGCTTATTAAAATTTTTTGTCTTCTGTCATCTGGATTTTGGCAGCCGGACAGTCAGAGGACGCTGATTAGACAGATTTTAGTGAGTAAATAAAAACGGAACTACAAATGTACTTCAAAAAAAAATCAGATTTTTAAAAGTTAAAGGAACATTTGTCCCTGAGTGCTTTATTGAGCTTTCACAGTCCTCTTGTCCTGCAGCTCCAGAAACCAGAAAACAATCTTCTCTAATTTAATGTGATCAGTCAAATTACTCTTAAGCCTGGAGCTGATTCATTAGCAGCAAAGTAGCCTGGTGGATTATTGGTGTATGCCGATGTCTCTTTGTAGTTTTAAAAACATTTATCACACACAAACTGCCTTTTGAGGGAGCGTGCTCTCAATACAAAAACGCAGGATTCAAAGATGTAAAGTTTGAGCTCCAGTTTTATCTGCCATCATGTGAATCATCTCGTGGTTTAAAGCTCTTTTTTTTTGCGCCCAAATTCACATGACAACATATTATGTATTTAATAATAACAATAATATGTGCTTCCAGACTCTCCGATCTGCAGTCAGCTGACCTCCGGTTTCTCTGTCCTCTCTGACTTCAGCACCTCTTACAGTGTATGTGTGGCAACAACATGTCTGTGCCGCTGCTCGCTGAGGCCGTGACGGTGTCCGGGGGAGAGAAGGAGACCGCAGCGGTGAGTTAGACAACAGGACACACAGACACACTTTTCACTTCCTTATCTTGGTGTGTTACTGATGCTTTTGTGTTCATATTGGGTGGGGTGTGAACGTTTGGCTCAAGGACATTTCCAAAGAGTCAGCTGTTGGTATCAAACATGTGTTTTGCTGATGGGATGTGGACCTGGATCACTGCCCGGTTGTGCTTGATATTACAAAGTGATATCACAACTAAAATACCTTGACATCCTTTACTTTGGCTACAGCTGATTTCTTTCAGGAAAAGCACTTTAAGAAGCCAGACACTCCTTTACTTAGAGACTTTTATTAATCCAAAGGAGTGAACTGAAGTTTTAATCCCTTTATTTGTGTTTAAACCTGTCTTATTGTTTGCCTCTTTTAGCAGACACTCCTTTTGATAATATTGTGATACTACCGCTGCAACGATTAACTGATGGATAAAAAATGAATCTGCAACTATTTTAATAATCAACGTAGACATTTTTAAATCAAAATCTTCTGCTTTAAATTCAATGGGGTTTTTTGAGAAAATTAGACATCTGATGAGAACGAGCAGTATGATTGACATTGTTCATGTGATACTGATTAGATTTTTTTCTAAATAACTAAATTTGTTGTCTTAAAATGACAGACGTGAATGTATAATGTTTGACATCACATTTACCATCACCAAGGGCTTTATATCAAAGCTGACACAGATTGGAAATGTGTCTCTAACACTCTGTCAAGTAGTTAAATGCTAGTATCTCACGTCCACTCAGATTAGTTATCTTGTTGACTCATTCATTAATCAGCACGTTCTTTATTTAAAGGACCAGTGTGGGAGCGGTGGTGTTTAGCTCAGTGGGTAGAGCCATGTGTTGAGGCTACAGTCCTCACTACAGGTGACCCTGGTTCGAATCTCATGCCGAGCGGTCCTATACTGCGTGTCATTACCTCTCTGCCTCCCTTTTCCTGTCTCTCTCTCTACTAACCTGTACATTAAAGGCAAAAAGCCCCAAAAATATACTTAAAAAAAAAAAAAAGACCAGTGTGAGAGATCTGGCAGAGAGGTTGCAGATTCCAAGAATTCATTTTGCTATTTGTACTAAAATCTGATATCATATTGGCAAGAGCTGTGAAACATTTCAAAAACCAAATAAATAATAATAAATACCCAGCCCTTAGTTAAAGGAGCAATCCGTAATTCAAAAGCAAACTAACATAAGACAGACCTGAAATATATGTTTTAAAGGATAATTACTGTTTTTTTACAACCTGGACCTTATTTCTTTTTCTTTTCTTTTTTTAAAGATTTTTTCGGCATAGACGCCTTTATTCAACAGGATTTGAACCGGGGTCGGCTGCGTATATAGCATGCGCTCTAACCACTCGACCACCTGTGCGCCGTGGACCTTATTTCTAGTATAAAATACAATCATTTACTCACCCAGACAACTTTGGTGTCATTTGGAGTCGTTCGGACGTAATTAGCTCCAGTGTTGCACCGCGTATATCCGTATAATGCGAGTACACGGGGGACCGAAGCGCAGCCTCTATATAACGCATTATCTGCCACGAAACTAGTTCATTTCACCAATATTTAGTTATGATACGTTAGTGCTATTCCCCTCCAAGCCCGTGGTGAATTGTAATGAATCACTTAAGTTCTACTTTCTAAATATATAATTATCATATGCAGTATGCAGCACTGTAAAAGGTTTCCCCATATAGATATTTTATAGATGGATAATTTTGGTATTTATGGAAATAACAACCATAAATACAAAAGATAGATACAATCACAAATACAGACAAGTAAATTGTAAAGAGTAGAAACAATTCTAATATATAAATATAAATTAAATAAAGAATCCAATTATCACAAATTATAACATATTGCTAATAAAAAAACATATTGCTAATAAAAAATGAAAGTAAATTGCACAAATCCTGTATCACATAAATACACTAGTAGAACAAAATATAAATTGTGTTATAATTTGGTAGTGTGACTCATTTTACTTTTGGCATCATTAGGCTTCCATAGCTGCGCTAGATTCCTCCGCTCCTACTTCAGGCTCAGTGTAGAGACCTGAGGATCCACACGTGACATTATAAAAATGAGCGATAGAAAACCGATCGTTTTTTTTTGTGTGCCCCTTAATTATAGTATCGCAAGACAATATTCACTTCAGCGAGAAATATCGTTGTGTTTTCGTCTCGTCACACCCCTAAAACTTAGCAGATTGGGCATTTAAATGCAATGATCACAGATTTCATCCTAAAAAGAACATTTTCTGCCATATTCAATCTTGACCAATATATTTGAGCTTTCTGACATATTACAAGTCAGACGTCCATTATTCCTTCATAATGAGCAGTCACACCTGTAGCTGCACTTGGCACATTGTATCGATGCTCAGCTGGAGCTGTGTGTACAAATTAAACTCGTCTTTCATTGAGCCGTCGTCATGTACACTTCAGATTTAGTTAAACACCAGAATAAAAGCAAACTGTCTCTGGATCCGGCTCTGAACCTCGTCTCCAACCTTACATGGAAGAAAAGTTCTCTGATCTCGGTGAAGACAGCCGAATCTTTGATTTCAAGCCAACAGGCCGTGTGTTGCCAGGGCTCTAAATTGTTTTTATTCCCTGTCATAGTTTCTCTGCAGGGGAGTAGCGTGTGTGCAAACTGGCTTTGAGCGCTTATTTTGGCAAGAATGAGAGATTGGGTCCTGTTTTTCTGTGTTTTGGAACAAGTACACGCATTTACCAGTAGTACATGGTGTGTAATCTGATAAATTGGCTGAAAGTTCAGAAGAAGGTTCTTTTTTTTTCTTGTCATCTGTAAAGTTCAAGATGGATATGAACATACTGTACTGCTCACAGGGAGATCACAAGTTTCCTCCCTTCAGCATCTAATATCTCCTGTGTAATCTATCAATATCAGGAACATCTTAACGTCTTTGTATCTGGATTTGGACGGAAATGTTAAGATATGTTTCCAGTTATTTTGAGTTTAGCATGAATATTTATAGAGCCTGGATGATACTGGAATTTTGGGGCTGATGCCGATACTGATGTTAGTTAGTAAAAGAAAATCTGATATCAATACATCTGCTGATAGTCTTTTATATATATACATAAATGCACAAATGCACATTTTTTGCAATGATCATTCAAGTGTGGTTATCAAACACTTGTGAGAAAGAGGCACGCAGGTGGTCCAGTGGTTAGAGTGCATGCCATATACGCAGCTGACCCCGGTTCAAATCCCGATCGGAGGTCCTTTGCTGCATGTCACACCCCCCTCTCTCCCATGTATCTACTGATGAATAAAGGCGTCTATGCCAACAAAATCTTAAAAAAAAACACTTGTGAGAAAGATATGTAATGGAGGCATTTTACACTCTAACTATAAACTTAATTGTACAAAATGAAATAAGTGCACTGAAACAGTAAACTTCACTGATGATTTAATTATAAATACCTATAAATTAAAACATGTACCCATACCTATATGAAACTTGAATTATGAAAAAGGATCAAATATACATAATAATTCTGTATTTATAACATAGCTTGGACTTGTGTTTAGGTCATTATTATCTTGCTGTAGGATGAACCCCTGACCACCTACGTGCATACCAAAGGGTACTGCATGGCGCTGCAGAATGCTGTGGTAGCCCACCCTGGATCCAGAAAAACAGCCCCAGACCATCATGCTTCCTCCTCCATATTTGACAGTTAATGTCACACACTGAGGAACCATCCTTTTGCCTACTCGACGGCGTACAAAACTCCTGCGTGATGAAAAGAATATTTAAAATTTTGATTCATCAGTCCATCACACCTTCTTCCAGTCTTCAGTAGTCCATTGGTGGTCTTTCATGGCCCAGGCAAGCCTCTTCTTCTTATTCTGATGTCCTCTCAAACCTGCAACTCCAAGTCTTCTCTTCACAATTGAAACTGAGACTTGCTTACTACGACCGCTATGAAGCTGTGCTTGAAGCTGTTGTCGTGTGAGCCACCTATCACGCAAGCTGTTGACTCTCAGAAACTTGTCTTCTGACTCTGTTGTGGCTTTGGGTCTGCCAGACCTCTTCCTTTCAGAGTTTCCCCAGTTTCTGAGTGCTTTTTGATGGTGAAGGAGACTGTACATTGTTATGTGTTTTTGTTTTTTTCCGTTTTGGGTAACCTGACCTTTTAACCTTTGGCAGTTCACCACTTACCTTTGTACCATTTCAAGCTATTCATTGGACTTGAACTGCTGGAATTTCAATAAAAAACAGGAAAAATAGGGGTGTTCTAAAACTTTTGACCGGTAGTGTTTACATGTACATATTCACACATATTGGACAACATGTATGCCAACACCACTGTATCTGTGATTGAGTTATAATTTCTGAAAGTCTTACCTTCTGTTTTTATCTGTTACAGGTGATCTTCCTTCATGGTTTGGGAGACACAGGGTGAGTGATGTTGTAATTTCTGCATGTGAGAACGTTCATTCTTCAGTGAAAGACTTTGAGAGCAGAAATCATAAAAGATGGAATTCAAAAGTTAAAGTTAAATAAATAGGTAATATGTGGAAATATGGGGATTTTTCTTTTCTAAAAACAAATACTACTACTATAATAGTTTTTTTGGAGACTTAAGTTGTGCTGGTGGACTCATTACCTCAGTACTTTTTATTTTTTATCAAGTAAGATCCTGATTGTATTAACACTTTCTTTCTTGTCCTTTTTTCTTTCTTTTTTTTAATTTAAAAAAAAAGAACATACGTAATCAGCTCGAAATGTACAAAGTGGCAAAGTGTAAATGGGATAATTTATGCCCACATTGATGATACACTGCTTGCAACTCCATGAATGACTCATTTAACAAGTACTTAAATAAGTACTTTGTTTCGGGTGACTCACTTTAATGAGATGTTTGGTACTGAAATTAACGTGCTGTGTCAGTGCATATAAATAAAATGGCCTTTTTTGAGTGTTTTTCTGTTGAAGTGTATCTCAGACACAGACATTTGTAACGAGCCACTATGATACTGTATACTGCACTGCACTAAGCGGTAATGCATCTGGGAGTGATGCTCTGTGTATCAGTAATTCTGCTGAAACTGGATTAGAAACAAAGGAGTGCTTTCTGTGTTTTCTGTCAGGCATGGGTGGGCAGACACTTTGACGCAGATCCAGCTGCCGCACGTCAAGTTCATCTGCCCCCACGCGTAAGTCATTTTTCCTCTCTCATCCGTCTGTCATATTTTATGCTTCCATGACTGTCACTTATCAGCAGGAAGGAGAACTAACATCTTTATTCTTTGTGCGGTAAAAAACTAATAGCTTTTTTTTTGTTTGTTTTTAGTCCAGAATGCAAAAGCAGCTTGAACTCAGTAGTTTATCTCCAATCCTGTTTGGCAGAGCGAATAAATCATTTCACTCACATTCAGCTGCTGGCTGCTGGTGACTGTCATGTTCTCTCTCCCCCCCGCCCCCCCGCAGGCCCCGAATCCCCGTCACTCTCAACATGAAGATGAATATGCCCGCGTGGTGAGTTGGCGTGATGAAAGAGACAGCCTTTTAGCTCAACACTGGATGCTATTGTTTCCCTGGAAACCACAATAGGCTCCCATATTGCCAGTGACAATACTGTGATTATATCTATTGATTTCTTTACACGCTGGCCTCTGCATGTGTGCAGGTTTGACCTCATGGGTCTCAGCCCCGACTCCCCAGAAGACGAATCTGGAATCAAGAAGGCAGCAGACAGCAGTGAGTGTTTAATGTCATAGAATGGTATTTCTGTATGTCTGTATTTCTGTGCATCAGTGCTGCCTGTAGTGGCTGCGACGCTCTCAGCTTGAAAGGTCTGTTCCAGTTAGATTCTGGCTAGGGACTTTCATCACATGTTACTCCACACTTCCCCTCCTGTTTCCTGTCACTCTCTGCTGTTGATTAGCAGATGAAGGAAAGCACGCCAGAAAGATCCTCTGAAAAACAGATTTCTGTCTCTCCTAGTAGAGCCCAGTCTGACCAGTCTAATCACTGAAAGATGAAGATGTTGTACCTCTAAATTATCAACTTTGTAAGGACTTTGAAAAATATTGTATATGTTAACATTTGACATAAATTAGCTTCAGATAACATCAGACCAGGTAAAATGGTATTCTGAAGCAAATAGGCAAACTTTTTTTCAAGAAGCACTTTTCAAAACAAAAATTATGATGTGCCTTAGAGAATGAAAAAGAGGGAAATAAATAAAGAAATCATGATAAGTAAATAATTTATAAAAGGAGAATAAAGTGTACAAACCACAAATTGTAAAGTTTTAATTAGGGAAAAGCCAAAGAAGACAAGTTGGTTTTCAGCTGGTTTTTAAAGGTGTAAACTTGGCTTCTCTGAGACAACGTCACCATCACCTTTTAGTGGATGTACAGGCTGAAAACAGGCCTGCATCAAAACAGCACAATTTATAAAACTCTGGGACAGGATTCCCCAACTCTGCAAAGTTATTACAGCAGCAATTACTTTTTTTTCATTGCCACGTTCGGGAGATAAACAGTAGCATCACACTGTTCACGTGACAAGGAATCTACGAGGAATGTCCACTTGAACCTATTTTATGGCACGGGAGAAAAGACACTGAATTACATTGTGGCCCTTTGTAGGTGCCACACTGACCTCCATTCAAATAAGTGAAGGACATTTTTCTCAAAGTGTTGATGCCAGTCTGAACGTGGGCTGAGCTTTTGATCTTGAAAAAGGGTCCAATCCAGGTTATGAGGGCTTGTTGGAATGTCAAACAGTGTCTGAAATCCTCTTTCTCAAACACCTTCCCAGCTTTGGAAAGGTGAGGCTTTTTCCAAAACTCACAACCCACCATCACACCATCTTAATATAGAAATTGGCCTGCTGTGCAAAACTCAGTTGTAACACCATGAATGTGTTTCCCCTATGTGTATGATTATCACGTCTAGCCCCTCTCTGTGCCGGCAGACTCTTCATCCTGATATCCTAACCCTTTTGAACAAACTAGTTTCTGTTGGCGTTTAGTTTTCAGCACTGACCCTGAAACTGCCAGAAATGTTTTGAAGATCTGAAGCTCCTCCCAGTGGTCAGAGGGCATAACAACCCCTATGAATATAGAAATCAGTCCTGAAAGTAACAGGAAGCTAAATGGAGAGAAGCTTAAACTGGTAAAAAAAAAAAAAAAAACTCCCAAAAAACAAAAAACCCTGGCTTTTTAAGTATGACAGAAATTTGTCTTGCCTCCATTCACCAAGCCAAATGAGCATTTTAGCATTAGCATCATAAAATCACCCCGAATACATGACATCTGATGGTTTATTTAACAATCTGCATTATGTGGATTATTTCCATTGAATAACACATAATCCTTGTTGTTTTCCTGTAGTCAACGCCATCATCGAACATGAGGCTAAAAACGGCATCCCCCCACACCGTATAATACTCGGTGGCTTCTCTCAGGTACAATTTCACATCTTAGTTTTCTTTGATGTTCATATTTGCAGCACAGTATATTAGAAAATGCTTGTTAATACATATAATAAACTTATTTTCTTCTCTTTTTTTCTCTCTCTCTGTCTCTCCTCAGGGTGGGGCCTTGTCCTTGTACACCGCCTTGACCTGCCAGCATCAGTTGGCTGGTGTTGTGGCCCTCAGCTGCTGGCTTCCACTTCACAGGAGTTTCCCATCGGTAGAGTCACACTTTTTTACAAGTTTTATGGTTCTTCTGCCTCCTTAATTCCAGCTTTTTTATGTATTAGATGGACTGCCTTTAATTTCTCTACTGAAGTAGTTCCTCGCTGTAGATGACTTTAAAATTTTTCATATCACGCTGCCTGAAGTGATGAATAATGAGTTTTTGACAACTGGATGTTTGAGCTTCACTGTGCAGAATGATGTATGTGCTGTTTGTTTTCACATTCATCTGTTGAAGGGAACGTGTCTTGGTGTTCACCTTTAATTTGAGTTTAATACATGAGCATGATTTATCACATTTAGTTTGAAGCCAGCCGTGGTCCAGTATACAGCTTTCACAAGCGTGATGTGGGAACTTGAAGTCCTCAGTGCACAAACACTCAAAAATAGACTTTTCAGTTCAAGTTGGAGACATCTTGTGTCCAGCAGTTAAACTTTGGAAATGAAAAGTATTTGTATATGCATAGATTCAGGATTTTTCATTGGAGGAGGACTCAATGTCATACAAATTATTTCTAACTCTGAACTTTTTTGTGGAAAAAACATAAAAGACAAAAAGTCATTCAAAGAAGAGTGTTTTCAAAAGTCCTGAAATATTTTTGAGAGGAAGGCTTAAAGATTACTTCCACACCCAAATTGGCTAAAACCAAAAACAGTGTTCACATGTAAAAAACACTCTCCACACTAATTGCTTAACCAAGTAAAAAGGAGAAAATATTTCTTTCTCATTCAGTTGACAAACGGTCTGTCACAGCCAACATCTGAGAGTCTGGTTACTCTGATGGTTAAACCTCCGTTCTGTCTCCACCTTACCTCCATTATCACTTCAAGGCTGTGTATTTAGACACAGTTTTAACACTGAACACATTATGTAATCATTGTCTTTATCATACTTCTTTGTTTCTGTCTGGACAAGCAGAATAGCACTGATTTGATCTAGTAGTCGTACTTGTTAACCAGACAAATCAATGACTGTTTTATGATCACATCTGATAAATAAATACAGCTTTTATTGTATGATGAACTATCCAGGATTATAGGTGACATAAAAGTTGTCATTTCTGTCATTGTTTTCCAAAAGATGAGCTTTCTTGGATCTATCCACCGTAAAGATTGTTGTATTGGGGAGGAAAACTCTGAAAATCTGTCTTAATGTTGACCACAGTCACAGTCTGTGTCGTCTCTGCTCTGCAGGCGTCAAGCGGCCACAAGAATATCCCCATCTTGCAGTGCCACGGTGAGATGGACCCAATGATCCCGGTGCAATTTGGTGCCATGACGGCAGAAAAACTCAAATCAATAGTCAACCCTCAGATGATCACCTTCAAAACCTACCCAGATGTCCAACACTCCTCCTGTCCTCAGGTAACCTTACTACTGAGTGTGTTCATGTATATTTGGATTCATATTAAAGTTTAGTTTCTCCTGTTGATTAGTGTAAAGTCCTAATTTCATCCACCAGGATTCAGTTTTTCAAAATGAATACAAACAAACAGATACTCTCATCATAATTAAAGCTGCATTAAGAGATTTTTGAGTCAAACGTCATTAGAGTTCATTCGATTTAGTGTCCATATCAAAAATATTGCTTAACACAGATTCAAATGTTGAAATATTGTGAGTATAGAAGGAGCACCTTGTTCCAGAAGTTTTCAGGTTCTGCTCGATGTTCCTCAACATCGAAGCCCAGCAGTCTCCTGGATAATGTATCAGTACTTTGTGTTAATGGACAACTTTATAATTAAGAAGTCATGATTTTTCTGTTCTTTGTGATGTGATGGATGACACTAAAAGCTCTGCCTACTAAGATCAGACAGGCTACATCTTCAGTGTCTTTAAAACTCCTCTTAATACATACTTTTATAGGAAAGCATTAATTAATGTTTCATGCACTTTATCATCCCACTCTGGCCACTATTATGTTTAATGATATCTGTGTTTGATTTAATTTGCTGTTTAATTATTCCCTCTTTTTCTGTAAATGTTAATAAATAAAGAAAATTTGAAGTTTATTATTATTATCATGCCTACACACGGCTTCACCTGCCATTCATCTATCTGCAGAAAGTGAACTGACTTTTGATTTCTAGAAATTTGTTCGGCTGAAATAATTCCTCCTACTTTTCAACTCAACAACTAGACTTTTCCTTACTTAAGATCATCTTAAAAACTGTTTTCTCCCCTTAATTTTGTAGACAAACAGTTATTTTATTTTTCCACTTCCATTTATTAGTCCACTGTACCAACATCATTTTTTTTCTCTCCTGCAGGAGATGGAGGCTGTAAAGGAATTTATTAAGAAGTATTTGCCCCGGATCTGACCTCACCTCATCCCTACTGTGACCCCCTGAGACACTGACCTCCACCCCCCTGTCCCCCCTCCAATCTGCCATTCTCCCACAGGAAACAGCCATGAGCACCCCCCTTCTTCCACACACATTGACAAGATAACAAACACACGCATGAACACGCACTCACATTTTCACGGTAAAGATTGGATCCACACTTCTAAAACAAACATCTGCTTCTCATGCAGTCCAAGCTAATGACACTCAAACTGAAAACAGATCTGTCAGACACACTGATTTGATAACATAATTAAGTGCTAGCACTTACAAGTCTTAGCCTTCGGAGGGAGAAACACTGACTCACACAGAACATTCCCTTTGGATTTATTTAAAACCTGTCGCCTCCATCCTGATCCCACTTTTACTCCATTCTTACCTCATTTTGCTTTATCTTTCCCTTTTTTCAGCTGTCACATCCTCCATTGCTTCCACTGCCACGCCTCTCCCTCTTGCATTGCTGTTTCAGTTTGTAAGAAATACACCATACCTGATTCTGTTTGTGACCATACTGACCGTATAACTCCACTAGAGTTAGCGTGGTATGATCCCACACAGTCTTGCTCAGGTGCAGTGAGCGCTGTTTTTTAAGTGGTTTCAGAACTGGAGCAGCTGGTTTCCCATCAACACATCCACCACACTAACCTACCACCCCATGACAGAACAATGCAGCCTGTCCTGGTCTTGCATCGGTAATCTACAAAGGCTCCTTTTTAATGAAATTTCTACAGGAGCCTTTCTTTTCTTTTTTAATGATTGTGATTAAAATTTGCTGCATTATATGAATAAAATCCAATTGAAATAAAACGTATCAATCGATATTTTTGCTACCCTGCGCTTTTTATTTCAAAAACTTCCACACCTGCATGTTAGTATTTTCTTTCTGCTTTGATTATGTGATTCTTTATGTAAAAGTACCTCAGTTGATTTCTTTTTTTTTTAATAAGATTGTAGGCTTAAAGGTGAATGACTGAAAGAGATGCATGAAATAATGCATCACTCCAGATGGTTGCAGACCTGCACAGACTGCACACCACAAGTCTTTTCACTGTTCCTCCCACCGAATTTTCCTCATTTAAAACATTTATCCCATTAAAGTGCTCCTGTGTCCGCAGCAGCCAGCCCATAAATATCCTCCTCTTCACCAAGTCCCTGTTGATTTTGAATGGTTTTGTTTTTTTTTAAACATGCTTATGTGTTGATGTATTATTCCATATCTTCATCCACAACACCAAAGCAGTTTAAAACTGATGGAGAGCATTTACTTCCACTGTAAGAATATATAGTCACTTCCCAGCTCCCTCCGTTTGGCAACTTATTATACTGTAACCCATTGATTAAACATAAAAGGTCAGATTTAAAGTGAAACCCCACACTATTAATGTTCACTTCTTATTAAAAAAAGGCTATACACTGGGAGAGCTTTGGCAAGAAGCTGTTCCAACATAACTGAAGAGTGATTTTACAAATAAAAGTTAACCTTGAACAACTTGTGATCCTTGGACATAGGAGTGTAACTCTGAGGAGTCGTGTGTGCTTAAAAAAAAAAAAAAAAAAATCAGGTGTTCTGCATTTTCCTCTGTGAATGTTATTTTTGCTCTCCTCATTACTTGTTCTTCATTGCTGTTTTCAAACCTGATTTAAAAAGTAGTGTAAAAGGAAGAAAGACATCTGATTTGATTGTTGTTCAGTAAATCAATGAATGTCTCTCTTATCTCCTTGAGTGCTATTATATTTTTTCCTTTTATATTTTCTCTAAATCTCTGATGCAGCCCTGCGTTCTGTGCTTAACTTGATTGAGATTGTTTCTCCTCTTTGACACCTTCACCTTTTTTTTTTTTTAACTATTCCAACAATTCCCCCTGTGTGACAACGTCACACTGTCTTGTGTGTTCTCCTGGGTTGTATGTTGTCATTGGTTAAACTTTTTACATGTGTTTTTGTTTATTGGACTTATGTTTCATTGTGTTTTGTCACTGTTGTCATCTCATCCTCTTTTGTGTGCGTTTATAATGATGAGCATTAATTAAACATGTTGAGGTGAGACAGGTGGTCTCTCCACTTATTTTGTTTCCAAAACACCTGTATGCGGAATAAATGACAAAAAAAAGTCCATCTGAGTTGAGCATCTTTTATTCTCCATTTTCCTTATTTTCCTTGATATAAATCAGAGGATGAATAAACAATGATGGGTATTAGGGCCCGACCAATACTGGATTTAAGGGCCGAAGCCGTTACCGATGTCAGGGAGCAAAAGAAATCCTGATTTCGATATATTGGCTCATAATGTTATATGTACAAAATACATACATAAACCCCCTTTTTGTTTTATTAACAATCCCTTAAACGTGGTTATCAAACACTTGTGACAAAGATATGTAGCTAATGGATATTTTACAGTTTAAGAATAAACGTTATTGTATTAAATGACGTTAGTGCACTGAAACAGTAAACTACACCGTGAATTTAATAATTATAATTAGCTATGAATAAAGAAAACATGCATATATATTACATTTGAATTAAGAAAAAAGATGAAGTATATATAAAATGCTGGCTACATAACCTAACCCCCACCCCCGCACATATCAGACATTATCTGCTGATAATAATGGTTGGAAGTCATCACTTGTGATTGCCCACCTATATGTCTGCAGTTCATTTGCATTTTTCAGGTATGCCTAATATTAAAAATTATGCAAGAGGAAGAAAACAGTTGATGAGTTACAGTTTATCATTTTAGTTATGATGATGGACATCACTTTCCGATTTGGATTAGGTGTTAAACAAACAATAGTGATTGCTCTAAACAGGAAGACAATAAACAGTCAGACCTCTGTATGTGGGGGGAGTTGTGGGCCAACAGCTCCTGCTGAACGAATGGTTCTTATTGAACAGCTGTCGGCTGTGGGAAAAGCAGAAAATTGTTCTTTTCGTAAATCTTAAGCACCAAGGACACATTCTTGATAAGATCACATGTGCAAAGCCAAGCCCAAAAGTGAGCTGTCTCTCTACTCCAGACCAAGTGTGCTGGACACACTACTTATTCCGATTGCAGACCAAATAAATCATTGTAGACTTCAGGACAATCACAATCACAGATGATGTCTCCTGAGCTGATAACACCTCAGTGGTAGTAGACAAAGCACAACACCTTTACTGTCTGAGGAAGCTAAGTGCCAACCTCTCCCAAAAGTTGTTGGTCAACCTTCATAGATGCACCATAGTGGGCATCCTAACAAACTGCATGACCACCTGGTACAGCAGCTGCCAACAAAGCCCTGCAGTGTGTTGTAAATACAGCACAAGACATTACTGGCACTGAGTTGCCATCACTTGAACACCTCTACAACACTCATTGTGTAAGAAAGGCCAAAAACATCCTCAAAGACACCACCCATCTTGTCCCATCAGACATGCGCTTCAGATCAATCTATGCACACACCAACAGACTAAAAAAACTTCTTCCCAACTACCATAAACCCTTGACAATAAGTTATGCTGATAATGTGCAATACACTCTTTGCCATATGTGCAATAATAATACTGAGCCTGGCATCATTTTGTCTTTATTCTTTATTCATAGTGTATAAATTCATTTTGTTATTTTTCATCAATCTGCTTTTAAAGTGCTCCTGTGTCTGCAGCAGCCAGTTCATAAAAATCCTCCTCTTCACCAAGTCCCTTTTTTATTTTTTAAACATGCTTATGTGTTGATGTATTATTCCAATGCTTCATCCACAACACCAAAACAGTTTAAAACTGATGGAGAGACTTCCGCTGTAAGAATATAGTCACTTCTTCCCAGCCCTCCGTTTGGCAACTTATTATACTGTAACCCATTTATTAAACATATAATTAGGTTGTCAAATAAGTAATTTCACTGTAATCTACAATGACAATAATAAAGATCTTGAATCTTGGAGAAGTGTGTGTTATGTGAGGGGGTGAACGATTTAGTGGAGGGGGGCCAAACGAAACGATTCCTTCAAAAGACTCCGAACGCCCATGAAGGCTCCTCCCCCCATCGAGCAGCGGACCAATCAGCGCCACCGCCGGCTTTCATTGTGCAAGAGAAAGAAGGAGCCTGCTTTGCGTAACCGTTAGTCGCCATTTTAAAACGATCGACCTACAGTGTGTCGACACAGGCAGCTGTTACGCAGCAAAGCTTTACAGTTTTTGCTATTTTAATCATATTTTTTGAGTAGTTTAAGAATCAATGTCTCGATTTAATAATAATCGCGGCGGCATGGGGATGAATCATTTCCAGCCACGCAGAGGAGGAGGACCCGGCGGACCCATACGGGGTGGGTTGATGGGAAACCCAAATTTCAGGAATCATCCTTTTCAGAACCAGAATCAAAATCAACATCGCAGAGGGGGACAGAACAACTTCAATAGACCGCCTCACCAGGGGCCTCAGACGACTCCCCAGAAGCCACAGAACCAGGGACTGCCCATCATTCCTCCGCCGGCTCCGGGCCCGGCGCTCACCATGAAAGGCCCGATGCAGCAGCAGCAGCAGAAGCCAGAGGAGCCGAAGACACCGGCGACACCGGCGACACCGACCACCCCCGCTACCCAGCCCAAGATCCAGTCACCACCACCCAAACCAAACATAACCTCTCCCCAGCCCAACCAGGAGAACAAGAACCAGAACCAGAACCAACAGATCAAATCACCGGCGGAAAACACCAATGGACAGCAGCAGAAGCCACTTCCGAGCCCAAAGTCAGGGCCCCCACAAGGCCCCAAGTCAGGGCCCCCGCAAGGCATGAAGCCGAGTCCGCAACAGAGCCCGAGGACGGGCCCCCCGCCAGGCCAGAGGTCAGGCCCGCACTCAGGCCAGAGGTCTGGCCCCCCACAAGGCCAAAGGTCGGGTCCACAGTTGACTCCCAACAGGCCCAAACAGGACCAGGCGGGATCGGATCGCAAGGCCTCAAACGACAACGCAGACGAGAGCCATCCTAAGGTGTGTAGCGTTATTTGTGACTATGTCCAAAGCCATCCTAAGGTGTGTAGCGTTATTTGTGACTATGTCCAAAGCCACCCTAGGGTGTGTAGCGTTATTTGTGACTATGTCCAAAGCCACCATAGGGTGTGTAGCGTTATTTGTGACTATGTCCAAAGCCATCCTAGGATGTGCAGTGTTATTTGTGACGATGTCCAGAGCCACCCTAGGGTCTGCAGCGTTATTTGTGACTATGTCCAGAGCCACCCTAGGGTGTGCAGCGTTATTTGTGACTATGTCCAGAGCCACCCTAGGGTGTGCAGCGTTATTTGTGCCCTTCTATGTTCAGACAGGCGTCGACGGGCTTTGTTGTTAGCTTTGGGTTAGTAGCTTCGTCTAGCCGCCATCTTGTGTATAACTCGTGTATTCGTAAAATGTGCTAAAATAAAATAAAAATCAGATAAAATATAAACATATTCAAGGTGGGTTATTTGATAAATGGCGATGTACAACAGCTCTCCGTGTGCTCTCTAGTTTGCCATAGATTTAGCTGAAATATAGGTCAAGTTGTTTTTTTTCCTTTGAGCACACGGAGCTGGTGGGGGATGGGCGGGTTGGCCACACGAAGGCATGAATGAAGGCTAACGTTATCGTAAGAAAACCCAAACTAGACATAACTTAAACATCCGCAGTTGTTTCAGTTTTGTATCTTTTTTTTTTAAGATAATCGTTTTTGTCGTCTGAATTTAAATTGTATTATATTGTGGAAAGTTAGATTTTGAATTCATAATGTGATTTATCTCTTTAAAAACAGGAATTCAGGGCGACTCTGTCCATGTTGCTGAAACCCGGTGAGAAGACCTACACACAGCGGTGTCGCCTCTTCATCGGTAACCTGCCCAACGACATCACAGAGGACGAGTTCAGGAAGCTGTTCGCCAAATATGGAGAGCCAAGCGAGGTCTTCATCAATAAGAGCAAAGGCTTCGGGTTCATCCGATTGGTAAGACTATTTATCCAGTTTTGAGGCAGATACAAGTATCATAGTTGAAATGTGGGAGTAAGAACTAATACAATTACTGATGAGGTACAATTTGAAGTCAATTGACTGATAAATTGCAGCTAACAATTAAAGCAACTTTTTTAGTCTTTAAACATGTCAAACTAGTGAATTGTTTCCTACTTGTGATGAATGAAGGGCTTAAATATTTTTCCATTTCTCGCAGGAGTCCCGTGCACTCGCCGAAATAGCTAAGGCAGAGTTAGACGACATACCAATGAAAGGAAGACCCCTGCGTGTCCGATTCGCCACACACTCTGCAGCTCTGTCTGTGAAGAACCTGTCACCGTTTGTTTCCAATGAGCTATTGGAAGAAGCTTTCTCACAGTTTGGCATGGTGGAAAGGGCCATCGTCATCGTTGATGACCGCGGGCGCTCCACAGGCAAGGGTATTGTGGAGTTTGCGTCCAAACCCGCTGCCAGAAAGGCCCTGGACCGTTGCAATGAGGGCGTTTTCCTGCTCACAGCGTAAGTGAAGTTAAAGTTCAAAAGACACACTTTTGCATTACATTTGATTGATACACCACCGTGAAGAATACCTTGCTTATTTATCTTTTGTCTGTGGCACCCCATTCAGGTCACCCAGACCAGTTATCGTAGAGCCTCTCGACCAGTTTGATGATGAGGATGGTCTGCCAGAGAAACTGGCACAGAAGAACCCCAGATATCAAGCGTAAGCACACTTTTTCACTCTCACTGTTCTTTAAGTTGATATGATACTGTTAGATGAGATGTCTAATCATTAGATGACAGTTGTTACAGGGTTGCTAGTTGTATTGCCGTCCCCTTTTAGTCTTTATTGTGCAATTGATTCCCTTCACGTCAGTGTTTTCGGAGCAGCAGATGGTGTGATGTGCTAGTGGGGGCTTTGAAATGGTAATGGGGGAGGAGGTTCAGGGATTGCAGCTGTTAGAAATCAATATGCTTTGTGAAGTAGCAGATGGTAACCTATGTGAATCAAGCTGAGGGGCAAGGATGTAGCCCGCTCCAAGCTGACTAATGAAAGATTGAAAACAACCTATTGTCCATTACTACTAACCCTGTTGCAGATACAGTTGTGTAAGCCTAACATGCTGTATGCTCTGCTGATTTTGTATACTTTTGATGATTTTGTCCACAGAGAGCGGGAAGAACCTCCTCGCTTTGCTCGTCCAGGCACGTTCGAATTCGAGTACTCCAAGCGCTGGAAGTCCCTTGACGAAATGGAGAAACAGCAGAGGGACCAGGTGGAGAAGAACATGCGTGAAGCCCGTGAGAAGCTTGAAAGTGAGATGGAGGACGCTTATCACGAACACCAGGCCAACCTGCTCAGACAAGGTAAGAACTGTTTTTTCTGACAAGTTTAAAAATAAAAATTCTGCAGGTATTTTTTTTTTTTTTTAATATTTTAAAGAAAGATTTAGAGCATCTAATGTTGAAGTTCTATAGTTAAGACTGGTTTCGTGTTTCCCTGCAGATCTGTTGAGGCGACAGGAAGAACTGAGGCGGATGGAGGAGTTGCACAGTCAGGAGATGCAAAAGAGGAAGGAGATGCAGATAAGGTATTTTATGTTTGGTTATTCAATGAGACAGACTTCCTGGCGTCCTCTTAAAAACGCATTAATACATTATAATTGTTTCTTTCCTAATGGATGGTACCTCAATGTCTGTCTCTAATTTTTGTTTCTCCTTCGCTTTGAACAGGCAAGAAGAAGAGCGTCGCAGGCGAGAGGAGGAGATGCTTCGCAAGAGAGAGATGGAAGAACAGATGCGCCGCCAGCGTGAGGAGAACTACAGAATGGGCAACTTCATGGATGTGAGTTAAATTGGAATACAAAATATTATTTAAATGAAGTGATTTTTAAATGAACATTGTCTATCATATGGCGTCCGGTTTTGTGATTATTTTCTTGTCTGTTTTCTTATTACAGAGGGACAGGGAAATGAGAATGAATTCTGGCGGAGCTTTGGGAATGGGTGGTAAGTTATCTCATTTTAACGACCGTAAATTACACAGAATAAAAAATTATGGCACTAAGAATATGCTGTACTCTATGTATATTAATTATTCTCAATTATCGGTTGCTAAACAGTAGAAACTTTTCTCACTTTTACACATTGTCAAATTATCTCCTCAACTGACCATAAAGTTAAATCAGTGCCTCTTTTAATTTTCAACAAAATTTAGCATTAACTTTGATAAAGGTAGGATTTATTACAGGGCTGTAGTATCAGACTGCCTTACTTTTAGCTAAGTGGATCAAATGAGTGTATGTAACAATTGTGGTTTCCTGTATATTTCCATCAACTGAGCATAATTAGTATATTGTCTCACATGCTTATTCAAAGTTAAATATGTTTACTTGACTTGTTTCTGTTAGATATGCCCTTTGCATCCAACCAGAAGTTCCCTATGGGTGGACTGGGCTTTGAGGGACAGCCGGGAATGGGACCATCTGCAGGAGGCTTAATGAACAACGAAATGGTAATGTATCCCACTTTCTGGATGCTCAGTAGTTAATGTAGCTTATGTCTGGCTTTCCTTTTTGCTGGAAAGTCTCCCAGCTGATTTTTAATCTTGAGGGCCAGTTGGCTAAGCAATGATTTGTGTTCCTAGCCTTCTTCGAGTGGCTTGTTGTTTGTTGAGTGTGACAGATATGCTGCCTGCCTAGTAGGGTTTTTTTTTTTTTTTTCAATGGCAAGCCAAGCCCCCTCAGTTATATTCACAGGAGTTTACGGCTTTCAGCTAACAAACCATCAACCTGCACTAAATCATAAATTGTTCGCCAGTGTGCTATCGACAGACTTCAGTGGCTCTGCTCTTTCATCACACACTTTGTGTAGTGGACTGCTATTGCAAGCCCTGTCTCGTGATCTGGACAGGCACTTTTTCTTGACCGGAGGCATTTCACCTACCAGTGTTTTTTTAATTCACTTTTACTGTTGATAATGTGCTCATGTTCTTTTAAATCACTTTTCAATGCAGTGCGAGCAGTTTCAAGCATCATCCATCATGAGAAGAAATCAAGCTGTATATAAACAGGCTACGTGTATTTTTGGGTGGAAGTGTGAAGTCCTGTGTAAAGCTCCTTTTTTGTGTAGGGGTTTAGTCCATCATCTGGACTAACTTACCGTCTCAAACCTTTTTTGTATGTGTGTATTTACAGTCCATTTAGTGCAGGTTGATGGCCTAAAGCAATAAATCATTAACAAATCACTCTAAAATTGAAGATCACATCAGAATTGATTGACGGGGGCAGGCACAGCCTGGTCAATACTGGACTATGACAGTTCATATGACAGACTTATTTCATATACAATCGGAGATCTACGACTTTGGCAGGCTTGTAGTACCAGTGTTTGCTTGGTACAGTTAAAGTTGACAGTAAGAATGGGTAGATGTGTGTTAACACTGTAGGTCCTGAATGGAAGTAATTTTCACAATACATTTTCTATCAGGCTTTGTTCTTAAATATCACATTTAACAGATTATATTTGCTGTATATACTCTTACTGAATTTTTGTATTTAAAATTGTTTGCCTGACACATTTGTAGCTTTTGATGAGTCAACCAGTTATGTTTACTCATGCAAATATTCGCTTGGCATTATTCAGTGTTTTGGATTTGAAACAGCATTTGGCCTTAAAGTCATTTTTGGAAGACTTATATAGGACATGCCTCCTTTTAGGTTTAAGCCTATTGGAAACAATCTTGTTTGAGGTTGGCAATGCAACAGTCCACAAAATTGCATTAAGTGTGCACTTTGACACACTGTAGTTAAATTCATACCTGAATTTGAAGCTCAGTAAAGGTATTATAAATAATTTACGATAATTCAGTTGGCCGAGTAGTTTGACGTTGTATAGATCCAGGTTAAAACACACTTATCGTCTATTTTCTATTTCTACTTTCTACTGTTTCATTGTAGCCTTGTGTTGTGAATCAAAGCCGCCTTCTATTGTTGAATTTTTGTCTGAGGCATTCACTCTTTCTCACGCAATTCTAGTTTTGCAAAAACTTGCTGAATTAGCCAATTGAAGTGCATTAGGGCTGCCCCCTAATGGTAGACGAGAAGAGCCTAGCTCTAGTCAATCAAGTTTTCAGTGGTAGTTAGTCCAAGGAAGGAAAGACTCAACACCTTGTCAAAATTAATTCAAAACCACATGGCTGGACTGTGTATGAAATGCTATGGACCCATGAAGTGGTGACACTCAGTCAGTCAGGGATAGACAGTCGCGTTTACACGCCTCGTCCCTGCCTTTTGTCAGTTAGTTACCATATCGAACAAGAAATCCAAAGTGTGGGATCATTTTGAGAGAGTGAAGGACAACGCCAAGAAGCTAACATGCAAACATTCGCCAATCAACTCAAATCAAACATGACTCATCTGAAACACGCAAGTAGCCACATAGCATGGTTGATAAATAATATGTAGTGTCATTAAACTTGCAACAACTAGTCGACTATTGACTCTTAATAACAACTATTAGTTGACTAGGACTTTCTTTAGTTGGGGGCAGCCCTAAAGTGCATATTGTTAACCAAATTGCTTCCTTGAAAAGGTCTGGAAAATGTGTTATGCTGAATGTCTTGTAATGTAAATTTTGTTCTGCCTAAGTCTTTATTTCCACACATGTATTTGTGGTACAGTCCTTGTACTTCCAGATGCTTGACACAATAGGAAACAATAGGCAATTTAATCAAGTGCCATAAGAGTTTTTGTGCCCGTTGGACCACAGATTGATACACCATAATTTCTTTTGAGGAAACTTTAAAATTCAGATAATTCAGAGTTGATAACACTGACATATCATTTCATATTATAAACCATTTTTGCCAAATTTCTAAGTAAACATAATCTTAGTTTGAAAATGCCAAGTATATTTGGTTAATACCTCTTTCATAGAGGTTTGGGCATTTATCTGTTGCCATCGTCAGTCATCATAAAGAGGAAAATCTGACTAGCATTTACAAATGCTAGACCTGATAATCAATCAAGGATTAAAGCCTAATCTTGGCATGCACTGGAGAGACCGTACTAGGTAGGCACTGACTAACGAAAGCATTACCCTCTCTTCCTTTTCCGTATGTAACCTGTGGCACCTGTGGATCTTCAATATTGGAACGAACCGTTTCTTCGGATGTGTCTCCTGCTGGTTTTGTCGTAAATGTGCTCAAATATAAAAACCGTCTATTGCCATACCTATTTATACACCTCCATATGGACATGAACTGTGTGCTTGTGCACTGATGCCATCCAATTCCTAATTCCCCAACCTCCTATCTGCCTCCATGGCAAATTGACCCCACAGCGCAATGAGCGCTTCGCCCAGGGTGGTCCTAGGGGAATGGGTCCTGGTAACCCCGGGTACGGCAGGGTCCGCGAGGAGTTTGATGGTCCTACTAAGAAACCCCGTTTTTAAACGCTTCCCTTTGATGCTCTTAGCAGCACCATTTGTATAGATTCTCCAAAACAAATATGTTGAGCTACATTTCTTGTATTTAAGTTTAAAATGTTGCTACGTTTTAGCTTGACAATTTTCTCTTTTTATTACAAAGTCAATATTTTCATTTATTTTGTATTGTCAGTAGTATGAAAAATAGGTCACATTCGTGTGATCATTAGTTCTATCTAACCCCTGTATGATTTACTTTTCTAGATGTATTATGCTCTGTGAGTCGTCGTGAAGTGATAACTGTAAAATATTTCTCTACTTTCTATGGCTGTGTTTTGTGCCATACATTTGGAGTCAAAGCATGTATTATAATAAAGAGACATTGGTTCTATCAGGACAAACCAAACATTTATTCTTAAAAGTTGAATTATTGTTCAAAAACAATCAAACTCAAATTGGTGGTTCACACTAATTAAATACTGTGGATAGATTTGCCACATTAGGTCTTAAAGGCTCTATGTGTTATCTCTGCCACAATCCTGATATCTTTTATTCAGCGTCATATATAACAAAATCTAATAAACAAGGCATTGCTCCACGTCAAGCTATGCTTGCTGCTAATGCCCCACCACGTGCTCCACTTCCTTCCCTGTAATAACTTGTAAATACTAGTCTGTCAAACAGTTATGTAAAACGACTGTCATTGCCTGGTCAAAATTTGATCTTGAGCAATAGTAATTTAAGGATCAGTGTGTAGGATTTAGTGGCATCTTGTGGAGAGGTTGCAGATTGCAACCAACTGAATACCCCTCCACCCTCCTTCTCCCCTTTTTTGAAGTGTGTAGGAAAACCTCCAGTAGCTGTAAAACTTGCAAGAAGCCCGAGAGGCCTTTAGAGTCAGTTCGGTTTAGTTTGTCTGTTCTAGGCTACTTTAGAAACATGTCAGTGGTGGTAGTGTCACTGGATTATACACTGATTAAAACATGCATATAAACATAATATTCAATTTCTACCAAGTCTGCTTCACTAGAGGCCACTAAGTTCTATACACCGGACCGTAAGTGGTGACGATGTTGCACCCAGTGCTTATGATTATTGTACATGAGCTGCAATGATTTACATATTCATGATACATGACATTAAACTGTCCACAGATGAAATGGAGCTCTCTGTAGTTATTTTCTATATTATTCTGATTTGTTTCATTAACATTTTTACAGTCATTATTCAGGAAAGCAGAAGTACTACACATAGAACCTTTTAAGAAAGCATGTGGTTATGGGTAACCAAGCTGGACACAAACTTGTCTACATACTATTACATACAACTAATATCACATTTAGTCTACATTGTGAATATCTTGTGTGCATGCTTGGAGGCTGGAGTTACTGACTACGTTTACATGCAGTCCAATACACAACAACCATAATAAGAAACCACACTCATCCGTGTTGCACATTTAAACCAGTAAAGGCTTTGCTATCCAAACAGCTTGGCACCTGAAATTTAGAAATTTCATAAGTGTTTGCTGTGTATGTGTGCACATCCATATTCACTCACCAGTTACAAACACATTTTGTTGTAGATTGACGAGGAGCATTGTATTTCTGCCTTCTATGGAGCTGAATTACTTTTATGTGATGACTCGACCCAGTTGCTACTGGTCTATCATGCTTAGATCACCTTGTTTGTTATCTTCCTGATGGATAACTGGACATTAAGCTCTTTAATCTTTGGCAACTTTCACCTAGTAGTAGAGTAGTCAAGTAAAAACAGAGTTGCCCCTAACCTCATTCCCTTAAATAGCTAATAACCATTTCAATAGTTCTTATTTTTGACACCCTTACAAACCTGCATGTAAACGTAGTCATTTTCAGTTGTGGATCATTTCTAGGTACAATAGAGGTCTATAGCATTAGAAAATCAACATATAAGGATGTCTTGATTGGTGGAATTGGAAGTAAAAATGTTCTTGCTGTAGTTAAATACTTTGTTGGCATGAGTAAATCTGCCTTAACGTGACTAACAGGCCCAAAGGTCAGTTTTTAAAAGCGTGATAATCACTAAGAATTTAACCAAATATGTTTCAGATTTGTAATGTATGTCGATGTCAGACCAACATCTCTATTTAGTTAAAAAACAAAACAAAAAAACCCAGCAAGATCAAGACCTCTTCTCAGACGGATAACGACGTTATACATACCTGACACAGGTGTGATAAAAGTCAGCAAACAACCATTTTTAAAAAACACAAGTGGCACTGCATTCAAGAAGACAAGAACATCACTCCACAGGAAAATCCAGTCTGAATTTTCATGGTGTAGTCCTGGCTGATTGGTAACCAATGAAAACTGCATGGAGATGACCTGTACTGCAGTGGATGTTGTGGCTCATCTGTGACGATGCTTTATGCTTTCCATTTTTGTCACCAAGGTTTCTTGGTTCAATAATGTATAAACCCTGCTTAACTTTATGTAGATGAATTTATTAATGTGTTGCACAGATGTCTGGCTTACGCCAGCTATACATAGAAAAGATGATTTTCTAAGCACCTTCTGTAGTTGGCCCTTGGTAACAGACGAGCACTTGTATTACTTGGCTGTAGCTGGGTACTATATCGCTTTTAATTTTATTAGTTCTCCCCAGATCTGGCTAAAAATTTTTTATTTTTGGATGGTAAGGGGTCAACCTTTGACAACAAACAACTTCTCACTCTTCATATCATTAATGGATTACATTCAGCAATACATTTGGTCATTCTAGGAGATGTGTTTATGTGCAGTTACATTAACATGATCTGTGGCAATATTACGAGAAGCATAAACTATCAAAAAAGAGAACATTTAAGAACCTCGTTACACACAAACATCTGTTATCACATAATTTGAAAATTATATTTTCACTCTGGCCCCACCTCAGTGAGAAGTCTATTATTTTTGGAGGTATCCTTGGTATCTCTTTGGCATCAAAACTTTGGACACCTTTTCATTCACTGACTTGCCACAGCAAGTGCTTTCAGAGTTATGTGGTAGGTGGAGACGGGCTGAAACCGTGAGTGTAAGTAATCTTATATAAATTACAACTTTAATTTAATTGTCGTTAATTGTGACTAGTATACTTTACTGCACTTTACTGCATTTATGTTAAAGGAATGGGAAAAAATGCTTGATAAATGAAGCAAAACCAGTTGTAATACACAATATTATTTTTTCCTAAACTAGCTTGACTGACATTCTGTGGACTATTGGCGGTGTACTGACTTTCTTGTCTTGAGATTAGCACCATGTATCAGTGTACTTTCTAGCATTTGTTTTTTACCCACGCCATTCTTTTTCAAATTACCAAAATGAACAATAAGTGACTTTCCACCTTACCTGTGGACTCACACACACATTCTTCTGGAAACAGTTTTAGTCCAACGTTGGACAACATTTTGAATATCAATTGGATTTTCAATCCCACATTTTCATTTGTCAAGTAGCATTTGAAAAACAATGGGAAGATTGTTAAAACAGGGGAGTACTAAGACTTTAAAAGAAATGACATATTGAAGTACTTTATAGTGTTACTCTTGTGTACAGTAAGATATTTGATTCTGTACATCTTTAATTTAAGGGGTATTAAAGAACTTTTGCTTAGTCGCAATGACTATCCAGTAAAATGTCCTTGTTTGTGTTGCTTTTGAGAATCCCACAAAGCTGACACCACTGCAAAATAGAGGATTTAATCCACTTTGAATTTGGTAATGTTATTACCAATTATTTTCATGGAGTGTTCATTTGAAATGTTACGTGTTTGTGTTATGTACATTTTTTCTTTAACAGGTTTGACCAACTTTAAACATTATGGACTATGGAAGGAATTTTTGGCTGTATAGCCAGGACTCAAGAATGCTTGCACAAAGAGACCTTAACACTGGACTTGAGTCCTGAGTTAGTAATGTTCAGCTGGCATTGTGTAAAAAGGTTACAAAGGAACCATAAAGAGGTTTGGAAAAAGGTTGCCATTTGTTAACGTATATGTACCTTGAGGTGGTGTTCTATGGACAGATAGTTGATAATGACGATTTAGCGCTCTTTGTCTTGCCTATGAAAACTGTAGATAAAGTATCACACCACTAAACCTTTTTAATATTTTATGAACACAAAAGCGTAGATCATTTGTCATTAATGGATTTTTGAGAAATTCTCAACATAATTTGGTAAAGTTAATGCAGATCCCCCAATGTTTTGATAGATGTCACTTCAAATGTGCAATGCCTATTTATATAGAATAGCAATGATATTTGACTCATGTGGCTAAAAGGCCAGTGATGGGATCAGTGAGCTTTTGTTCTTCTTAGTCATCATACTGTAGTCATCAATTTCACCGCAAAATGGTCTACCTAATTATCAGAATTAAGTCATTTCTTTGTGGAAATATCAATCAGATTTTGTGTGAAGAAAAGGCCCATTGTAGACTACAGAAAAAGGTCTGTTGGTTTCTGGCACCTTACAACTGCTACACTTGAACACTGCCGGTGTATTAATTTTCAGACCTCCACATTAAATGAACTAGTCAAGGAACAGCTGAATGAGGATTTGTATTTACCGTAGGTAAGATCATCCCTGATGGTTTTCCACATTTGCTTTATTCCTGGAGGAGTTTCTCTCACTTTATGAAGACGAACAAAAAGTTTGTAGCTTGACCACTCTTTATGTAGCGCTCTTTTGCAAACAGCCAGAGGCTGACTTTTTGAACTCTTGGATTTTCTAATTAAAATTTACCCCCTTGAAGTAATTCTTGTCACATACAAAATTGAAAGGAAGAAGGAAGAGGTAAATACCCACCATTGCTCAAGAGTAAGATAATGAGGGGGATATCTTTCTGCTGTCTTGAGGATAAATATTTAAAAAGAAAACGGTACTCAAAATACTATGGACTTGTAATATAATTTGACCAACGTTTAAATTTGAAAACTTGTAATGTTATGTCTGTGTGTTGGTGTTGTGTACAATTTGTTTTCTTTAACAGGTTTGACCATCTTTAAAGGTGTTGGACTATGAGAAGGAACTTTCCATACCAAGAAATTCAAAATCAGTGGAAACCACAGATGTAGCAGTTAAAACATTTAGCTGAAATTAGTTTTAGCTTTTTTTTGAGTGGAGAATCAGTCGTTCTCGTGGACCAAATAGTTTAGAAAACTTGCATTCTTTATTGATGGTGATAGGTGGTTGCTCTGTAGCTTGGAAAGTTGGAAGATGGACTTTTTAACATTTGGCCATTCTTCTGTTTGAAGTAAAAGTGTTTGACCTCACTGTGCTAAGCACACTTAACATACTGCATGGTAGTGTTAGGTTTGGAACTGGCATTTCTCCTGTTGCAAGCATATGACCCTGCGTTATTAAAGTAAAAAGAAATCAAATCATTAACACTTATTCCTAAATGGAATTCCTTTGTCAAGATTTGTTTAAAAATAACGTCTAGCACACTTTAAATAGGCCTACCACACAGTGGCAAGATTACAGAAGTTTGGAACAGGGCTCTCCTGTAGTGCTAATACATTTTGACTTTGCTTTACTAAAGTAAAAAAGCTAATCAAATCATTGTCACACACTTTCTTTAAGAGAATGCTGTATACTACACTTTTACAATATGTTTGATTTTTTTTTTTTTTTTTCCCCTTGCAAGAACAAGAGAGACAAAAATGTAATATAAAAACCACTCAGTTCACAAACACATACAGGAGGTTACAATAGCCTATATTGAAGGTAAGTGACAGGTTAGCAGAGTTCAGGAAAAATCTAGTCCAAGATGATTTGGATAGAGCTACTAGACTTTGTTGAACTGATCAGTTTTGATGTGTAGAATACTTAGATATTCCAAAGGGACCAGCTCATATACAACCGTACACCAGTCCTTAATAGGACTAGTCCACCGCAACTTTATTTTTCTAGCAGCAAAAGTAAGAATCTCATATAACCTTTTGCTAGTTGTACTTACACTTGGGTGACCCAAAATCTGTGACATTGGATCCATTTCTAAGCTTTTGTCAGATACCTTTTTTATGTCTTGCATAATGCACCTGGCACACTTGACTATAAAGGCTCGGAACAGGGTGTCCCTTATTGCAAACACATTTCACGTAGTGATTGAGATAGAAAAGGCAACCACCTCTGACACTCAAATCCCTAAATAGAATTTCTTTGAGATTTTGTTCTGTAATCCCAAACAAACTTAACACATTACACTGTTTGCACAGCGGTTCAGAATAGGGATGTCCCTTATTCCCAACACATTTTGACCTTGCATTATTAAAGCAATAAAGAAAATCAGATTTTTGAAACTGACATTCTTAAAGAAGTTTGTCAAAATATGTTGAAATGTAATATTAAGCACAGTTAATGAATTACTCAACAATATAACAAAGGAACAAGGATAACTCCCAATTTACCCAACATATTTTGACTTTATTGGAATACAAATGGTGTCTACCTTGGACACTAAAATTCATATACAATTTTCTTCAAGATTGTTTTAAGTAATATGATAAGTACTGAACATATTACTCCAAAACTATATTATCGAGGTTTGGACCAGGTATGTCCACCTATTTCCAACACATTCTGACTTTGCATTATTAGTGTCAATCTGGAAAACAAAGCTTTGACACGGACATTCCTAGAGAATTCCCAACTCAAGACATAAATCACACTTGAAGTAACTATTGTATATTACAGATGTTCACAACAGAGATGGCCCTTATTTCCACCATATTTTGACTCTGAACTAATAATGTAAAAGTGGGAATCAAAACTTTGACAATGACATTCTTAAAGAGAAGTTCCAGGTCCAGATTTGTTCATAGATTGCCTCATGGCTTTTCTTAACTCTGCACCCCAACAATATTGGTTCCCTTTGGAAAAAATGTCGATGGAAAACTACACTACCAGACCTCACCTTCTCTGATCACCAAACTACCTGAGGCAGGAAGTCCCATGAAGTCTGTAACCTTGCGTTTGAAGAAAGAGTGGCGTGTTGTGCCGAGTGATTGTGTGTGTCATGTCTTTGGGAAAATGAGAGGTGTGTTAGCTGCTGTCAGCCAGCTTGTCAAAGACAGGCTGCCCCAATCCACAATAGAGGCTCTTCTCTGCAATTGGGTTACATTGACGATGAGTAGTTCTGCAGAAGTCAGTGGACAGTAAAGCCTGGACTTGTTTGCACTGCAGCCAGAGGTATGCTTACACAGATCAGCTGAACAAGTAAGGTAAGTGTCCCATCCATGTTTATAATACAAGATGCACAGTTCTCCCATAACTTAACTCTTCTCTCTGTCCTTTCATACCATGTCACTGCTCAAGGTGACATTTACAGGGCTTCTGGCATCACACTTTTAAAGAATGGCATCACAGTGCAGATCTTTTGTTCCTCTACCCTTTTGTGTGTGAATGTGGCAAAGCATTATAGCCCGTGCAGTGTGTGTGTGTGGTTGTAGTACTTTGGCTTCTATGTATGTATGTATGTATTGTATGTATGAAATGAACTATGTATGGACGGCTGAGTCACTGGTTCATTACTACAGTTTCCAAACAGATGTGTGGAATACAGTGCTGAAACCTGACACACAATGCAAATAATGGGCTTGGAAGTGTATTCTGGTTCAAAGTACAAAAGCAACCTTTTCTTTAGGCAGTTTATATCTTGAACCAATGGTCAGTACTGTATTTTTCAGGTATTTCAGTGGGTTTTTTTTTTTTCAATTTCTATCTGCTGATTTCTTTGGTTTTAGAAACTTAGTTTATTATATTTAAAAAGTGATCTGCAGTATGAAAAGGCAGGTTGTGTTCAACAATGAAGACCAGCTCATCTGACATCAGTTTCCACTTAAACAAAAGAGCTTCCTTTTTATAGAGTTTCTCTTCTTTGTGCCTGACTTGCATCTTAAACTGTCAACTTTGTCTCTTTTAAGCAGTGGCGCAGAGCACAAAATTCTTATATTGTAGTAGTTTCATATTTTTCAAATATTACCTTGATATATTTTACATATATACTTTAAACCACACTTTGCAGATTTTGACAGTCAATCATTGCTGAATTAGAAAAATACCAAAAAGAAAGTTAGAGCATTGTAGTCAAGGATTAAACTTTGTATTAGTTGGTTTTGTTTACAATCTATTGACCCTGTCAAATCAGAGTGTACCATCTGTTATCATTACTGCCATACTTCTTTGTTTGTGGCTGAACACAGTCTGCAACTATGAACATGAAATCATGGTATTGGGTTGGGGTGTTTTTTGCAGTTTGGAAGTGAAGTGTCTCGCTGGGTTGTTCTGGGTGGGATTGTAGAAAAAAAATCCCCTTGTTAACAGACACTTACCATGCAGAGTGCCTGTACTTAAATCCTTCCGCCACAACCGTTTGACTTTTGTGTGTGTGTGTGTAGATGGGGTTTGGGGTGGATTTCTTCTTTCTGTTGACTTCTACAAATACCTAATCTTAAATGGATGATGATTAGTTTCCTCAGTTCATGATCCAGATTTGAATATATTTGCAGCGTTGCTTAAAATCATGGATATATATTTCACAGGGCTTTTGGTGTTTGATGTGGGCACTCCCACTACACTATACATACATCTAAGAGCTGTAAACTTTATTTGCTTGACACCATGCACATGTCAACATTCTGCACTTATTTGATTTTTAAAACGGAGACCAAATGTAACAACAAGCAAACTATACTGCTGTGCATTAAAATCCGTGCCAGTGTAGGTTAAGAAACCATAAAGACTTGACTGCAATAATGTAACTGATGGTTTGAGTTTAGTAGTTGGTTTTGATCACTGCCTCACAAACCGCCACAGATCTCAATACTACGCTCACTGGTAACATGTAGACTCCTCAAACTGAACAGACATTTAAATGACAGTTTTTTTTTATAGTCATGATACTGAAGACGTTTGTAGAGCAGATGTATACAGTGAGACCTGCATACTAGACAATGCACAAACATGAACTTTGAAAAGCTACTCGCTTCATATCCTTAAGTTTTGCAGTAGTGCTCGACTGAATGTTGAACAGTTTGTCAGTAATGGGTTTACTTCTGAGTGATTCAGTTATGAGCTGAAAACAGCACCTGCTCTCCTTTCCCCTCTTGATACTCGGTACTTCCTACTGCTCATATTTTGTTGTTCTTCCTGTTATACTTGAATGATGCCATGTCATACCAGTGACCAGCCAGCCATTTTGAACAAGTACAGTACATCATGACTGTGGCATTTTTCCTTCTGTTGCTTGTATATAGACTTGTCTTGTAGCTGTAAAGGACCGTGGTACCTGGAGTTTAAGGTTCTTGCAACCTCTGACGAGCCTTGTTCAAGAGGAAACTACACTGTTCAGCCAATGCAATGAATCAAGCCCTCGATGCTGTCGAGATGTATCTGTCTGCACTGTGATCCATTTTCTAAGTCCTCAGTTCTGTTTGGCTAAAGTCTTTTACATCCTGTCTGAGTGTGATGCCAGAATTCCCCATGTGGCTTCTGACGGCCTTGTCTAAATAAAAGGGCCCTGCCCAAACTCTGCAAGACTGACACAGCAAATGACCAGGTCTACCTCTGTACAAGGTTACCCACCTGTTAGGGAACAGCTCCAGCTCTGTTTGGGGTTTTGCAGCAACACCCCTGATGTGTCAGTATGAAGTCAAGCTCTCATGGCTTTGTAACATTACAGTCCCCGAGGATTGCATCAGTGATGAACGTCGTCGTCATTAATTTGTGTCGTCCCCCCTGCAGTTTCTGAACAAATGAACCAATATCAGTTTGCTGAGATGCCTTTCTAAAACCCTACCTGTATGAACGTTGTCACACAACTCATGCTACATATTGTACTTCTCTTCACATTGACATACACATTAACAGTTGTTTACTTGTAATGCATGTTCATATCATAACCTATTTGAAACGTGTGTTTGGTCACTGCTCACACACACAAAACACATAAATACACACTCCATATAGATACACAGGTTGTCATTTTGTCCTTTTTTAAGGATGGCAACCTCAAATCTGTAATTTCTGACTGCTGACCAGTCCACTGTCAGGCTCTCATTGTTTGTCTCTTGCCACAGGAGCCTCGACCAGTTGAAGGAGGCTGAGAATCCACACCGTTAGCCCACGGTAAGGTTTCAGAAGGACCCTGTGTTTTTATAGATGTGCTTTCAGTATAAGTGATAGGGGTCGAAATCCACAGTGTCCAGATATTTTGTGCATAAACGCCTTTAGAAGCGTATGGTTCATTAAGTATTCTCCACTTTTCACATTTTGTTGTTTTTCAGTCTTGATGCAAAAATTAACTTTAATTTAGCATATCAGTCTACGCTCAGAACCACATAATGACAAAGTGAAAACAGACTTTCAGAGATGTTTGAACTCAGTATGTTTTACTCAAGTCAAACTCATACTTAAGGTAATCAACATGATCATTAACCAGCCATGATAATTGAAAACATGTTTAGGTTTGCAGGGCCTCTTTTAAAAATACAAAATCTTGTCTCAGTATTTTAGAGAGACAGTTTTCATGTTTTGTTGGAGATGCAGCATAATTTTTCCTTTTTATTTTTCTTCCTGTTTTGTAGGTAAAATGAAGACTGATATCTGATTAAATGCCAGAGATGCCGGAGCACCAGCTACTCCACTGTGGTGACACCAGGATGACCTCCAGGTTAGTTCCTCTTCAAATATTTTGTATCAAATAGGTTGTGACGTGTATTTCAGACACTTTCAGGTTCATCAGTAATTTTCAGTAATCAGTTGGCTGCAATCTACAAAGCCACCACTAGATGTCACTAAATCCTACACTGGACCTTTTTAAATAATAACAACTCTATTCTGCTTTTCTCTTCCAGAGCTGCAGGTGGTGACACAAATGCACTAACAGGAGGCAGCCAGCAGAGGACAAGCAGCCTGCAGTCCAGAGGAATGGATGCACTTTTCTTACTTTGAAGTTTCTAAATAAAAAATATAAACCTGACCTCTTCTGTTTGTATTTTTTACATGATGCCTGCTGCTGATGATGATCACTTCATGTAATCATGAGTGAAGTGTGAGAGTTAGAAGGGAAACAGAGAGGGCCTTTCCTTCATGAAGACACAAACAAGAAGAAAAATTACCATCATTTTGCCTTTTATTGATCCTCTGCTCCTCCAACTTGTACCTGATCAGTTGATTAACCGTCACTAACAGTCTACCTGCCTCAGTGCCTCCTCTCTGATGCTCCATGAGGCTGGTCCAGTTACAATTAAGAGTAAAGGTGCAACGTTCCTGGATCACACTTGTATGCTAAGGGTTGGCTGTCAACCCTGGAGGAGGTCCAGCTCACAGGGTGCAAGACGATCCGGAGGAGTCTGAAGGCATGAGCTGACTGAGGAAGACTGAATGTGGGTCAGGTTCGTGCTGTCTGACCTGGGCTGCATCCTGGCACAGTGACACTGACTTTGTAAACAGGCTGTTAACAGATACAGGGGTGAGAAAGGAGACAGCAAACGGGTGAAACAATGAAATCAGATGCTCCCATACACGACCTGAGAGGTTAATGAATGCTTTGTGAATTATTTGTATGTTAAACTACGACTGTCAGTCATCACATCTCAACATAATTAAAACTTTATTAACTTTTAGAACTTTATTCCTCCATTAGAGTTTCAAACTTGGTGAATCTAAACAATAAAGTTATTATGAAGGCTTGACATCTGTATTAGTGCAAAAAAAAAGGATTTTTCTATAGCAGGTAATCATAAAACATGCTTAAAATTAAGTACAGAGGTTAGGGCTTAACCCCTAGTAGGCCTCTCTTAACCAAATTAACTGATTAATCCTGAAGGTTGTGCCATCAGTGTGTGAAACTCCTCCTGATGAGCAGGTTGGCACCTTGCATGGCTGCTTCTGCCATCAGTGTCTGAATGGATGAATGTGGCATGTAGTGTAAATCGGTTTGAGTGATCGGAGGACTAGACAGGTACTAGATAAATGAAACCCATTTACCATTTAGTCTATAAAATAACTAAATAATGACATGAAATGTCCTGTCTTGTCAGGTCAACAGTCCAAAACTCAAAGATATTAAGTTTACTATGATTTATGGCACATAAAAGCTTTAAATCCTCATATTTTGAAGCCCCAACCAGCAAATGTTTGGCATTTTTCCTTAAATAGGCTAATGACTTAAACTATTTTTATTATCAAAATAGTTTCACATTCATTTTCTGCCAATAAATTGTTACAAATAGTACAGAGAAAACACTTTTTATGGTAGTTTTAGTTCATATGTGAGCCACAGTTGAAAATGTTCACATCTATATCCACTGAATGAAAACGCCTGTTTACCACCTGTTCTTCGTCTGTAAACTGACCTGAGCAGGAGGGAAAGGGAGAGAGGGAGAGGGAGAGGAGGTAAAGTAGGTGCTGTCCACCTGACCGTCCCTAGCCATGCATCATTAATGGACATGCATCATTGATGACGTCCACTGCCCACAGGTGGATCAGTATAGTCCCTTCTCCAATCACCCCCCCGGGCCTGTGGCTCAGCTGACGGAGAGATCTAGGTCTGCAGCCGTATGCTTGTTTCTGTTATCTGTCATCCTTCATGTGATTATGCTGTCATTTTTAGGGATGTCCAGGTATGCTAGGATAAATCACACTCTAGTTTAACTCTCAGAGCGCATTTTCAGGTATATTCTCCTCCGGGTGCAACAGACCCAAGAGATCCATGAGTGGCACTGCTGGATCTACACCCCCGATAGCTGTGCTCGGCTTGGACATGGACATCGGTGAACCCCATCAGTGGCACCAGAGAGCCACACAGAAGAGCAGAGCTATGGTCCATACATACATGCTCACCAGCTCGGTGCTCCCACTGCCCCCAGCAGGAGTAAGCAGGGGTACCAAGACCCCACTGAGGCTGCCCTCCCTGGTAGCCAAAGGACCTCGAAGGAGAAGCAGCATGGCTCGTCTCAGGTGAGCTGAAGTTGTATATTTGGGCGGGATTTTAAAGAATTTAGTTTTTGCTACAGAACCAGGTGGGTTCAGTTTACTGCAGGGGTCCCAGTCTGTGCTTCTCATGTACCAAACACCAAACATTTTCTGATTCCAGCTTCTCATATGTGACAATTTGCTGTCTTAGTTTGTTATATATTTGTTATCTTAGTCAGACAAAACAAGAAACATGTCCTCTGAGAAATTGTGAATGCAGTTTTTTCATATTTTCATAAACAATTACTCAAGAAAATACTCTTTTCTCAATGTATGTTCTTTTTCATCCTGATTGCTTGTAGAATCTTATAGGAGTGTGGAAATACTTTGTGTGTTCAATTGTTCATCAAAAACCACTGGATGCTGAGCTCTGTGATTGATTCATAAGAGGCAAAAAACAATACAATGCACAGTTTATTAAAGGTTTCTGTGAGTGACAACATCATGTTGACTTTACCCAGATTGTTCTGAGATATTAAGAAGAGTGAAGGGCTTCAGATGAATCACTTTGTTGTAGACCTGAATTGCTTTACTGATTAATTAGATGATCGAAAGAAAGTTTAGATAATTAAGCCAAATTGACAAACTCTATTTCTCTGGTTCCAGCCTCTCAAAGTTGAGGAAACGTGAGGATGCTTTATTTTTATATGTATTATAGAAAACTGAATTGATTTAAGAGATACATAAAGATTTATTTACAGAAATATTATTTGATCTCGTCTTTGGTGTATCCGTGTTTGCAAAAGTTACTGAAATCAACAATTTCAGATTAAGTGTTATTCCCCTGCGGATTAAATAAAACAAAATATTAAGTATCTCAAAGTAAATGAGTCCAACGTCACAGTACAGCTTTTTTCAGGCATTAGTTTGCTAGAAAGGACTGTTTGTCCTTCTCAAGGGTCGAAGTTTTGGTTGCATGAATAAATTGTCATTTCAAAAAACACAAAACAAAGGACAGAGTCAGCAGTGCTCAGATAATCAACACCAGGATGTCTTGATAACCCCCACTTAACCACGTCACTTCAGGTTTGAATGTGATTAATCCCCCGTGTGTCATCTCCACCAACCCATCTCAACTGTCTCTGCTATTCATTTCAGGAAAAGTGTCTGTCACAGCTTAGTTTGAGTGCCTGACTGGAATTACACTGTAATTGTTTCCTCTTGGGTCTGTCCCCATTTGATAGCATTATGTAGGGTGCTTCTACGCCCCCCTGCTGGTTTGCTTTGAGTACAGAAGGCATGGAACCAGTGTGCCATAAATCTCAGGTGTGGAAATTGATCCATCGCCTGATGCAGCATCCAGTGGCGCCACGCTGGTTTCACTCAGAGGAGGGAGAAACCTGAGTGAAGCGCACACATACACACTTCAGGGTCTTAAACACACACACAAACACACCTCTGTCACTGTCTGACAGAGTCTGTCTGATGGTCACCACAAGCAGAGCAGGGTTTGAATGACTATCACATGAATGAGGAGGAAGTAAGGAGAGATTCTGACCTGACAACTATCAGATAGATTATGATGAAATTTGGTTCGCACATGAATGTTTCCCAAAGAATTAATTGTGATCAACTTTCAATAAAGCGCCAATTATTGGTCATAATTTAAAATATCTCCAATACTGCAGAACTAATGACATTCCTGTCAGCCTCAGCAGCAGTGTTGAGTGCTAATAAGTATTCAAACACAGTAAATCAAAATGCTGACAATGGTGATCATACCTACAAAACGTCATATCACATGCATTCATCTCCTGTCTCTAACATCTGACGTTATAACTGTATATAAATGATAGAAAACCACAAAAACATGTTACGTCCCCTTTAAAGCACCTGTATGTCTTGGTGCAGCCTCCCAGAGCTGCTAACCTAGCTGCATACTGTATGTTGCTGAAGTTGTTTCCTTCCATTTCTGTCTCCACAGCCTTAGTGAGCCGTCTCTTCTCACCCCGAAGGAGAGCACCATATTTGAGGGATTCTCCATCAACCGTCGCCCCAGTGTGTTACAAAAACGACCACCACCTCCTCCATTTTGGAAGAGTAGCCAGCCTAATCAGCAGCAGAACAATCAGCATCAGGTACAAAGCTGCAGCAGGCCGGCCTATATTCACTTCTCCCAGGCCATTCAGCCCAGTTCCAAGCCAAGACCAGTGAGGCGTCATTCACATAACTCGGCCCTGAGCCCAGAGATGGTACAAGGTGACCTCCAACCTTTGGCAATGCAGTGCCGCAACTCCTCCTCTCAGGTTGAGCCTCTGTCTGTCGTCGGGAAGCCGTGTCTTCTGAGCTGCGGTCAACGCCCTGCCATGGCCAACGGTCCAGGACGCACCCAGCTTCATGTGTTTCTGCCCACTGAGGCGGAGGGTGAGGAGGTGGACAGTGAGTCTGTCGATGAAGGCTTCATGGATGAATTGGACAGTAAGATAAATTCCCTGAAGCTCCAGCAAAGAGCGTCAAAGACAGTTACGTGACTGAGAGACAAAAACAGACGAATCTCCTTCGTTATATGGCCAAAAATATGTGGACACTATTCTTGTGTAGCTGTTTTTATAGTTTGGGCTAGATTTATTTATTTATTTTAGAATAAAAATCACTTTCTCCATGTGTCCTGGCCAAGACAGGCAGCAACATAAACTTCAGACAAACAACATAAAAACAAGTAATGTAGACAGACATCATCAGTCAATATAAAATAATTAAGTCATGAATAAAATTACATTAATAAAGAAAATAAAAACACAAATGTACAACTAGAATTAGACTGAGAAACAACAGCAATTTGAGGCATTAAATGCCTTCTAGCAAGCACTCTGACATTGGCAGATAAATGATGATGCTCATCATCTCCGTCTACAGTGAAGCTTTAAACCTGCCTAATTTTAACTAATTTTGTAGAAGATCATTACATCAAGGATGGAGAGCAGCATACATAGAAGCTTGTTTACGAAACCATTTGAACCTTAGGCACAGTCAACAAAAAGATGGTCTGTAAGCAAAGAGCATCATTGTTTTGCGAGTTTGACTTCATAAATGAAGTACTGCCAGTAGTAAAAGGAAATTTATTGTTAATACATAATGACGTTTCAGACAACGGCTTTCAGCTTTGTCATAACAGTTTGAGGAAGTCTCTTTCCTGTTTCAAACTGACAGTGTTGCTGTGCACGAAGCGGGTCCATAGTGGTTTTATCAACTTGACTGGCCTGCACAGAGCGGTGTCCACAGTACCATCCAACACCTTTTACTTAAACTTAATGTCTTATTTTTTTCTTTTTAGAGTATACTTACAGATGGTAAAAAAAGAGAAAATAAATGAAAAGGAAATAAAAGAAAAGAAAAATGTTAACAGAGCCTGTGGGGAGGAACAGGTCTACATTCTGTTTTGACAACATCACTATTTATGCGTTTTTTAAAAATTTGTATCTTAACCATTTTCCCCGGCCTTTTGCAAAATATTCTTGAGATTCGTGAGATTCTTGATCTCTGAGACGTCATCTGTGATGGTCGGCCATTGCTAATAATCTGAGACCAGCTGTCAGGCAGTGAGGAGAATCTTAACCTAGTATTGGTCTCCTCTATGCACAGTTTGATCCATTTGTCCCAGGTATAAAACAAGATGGGATTGAAGAATTTCATAACCCCCAATACTTCACACAGAACAGAATGTAAACCATCCCACAGGTTGGGTATTTTCATGCATCTTAAAAATGTGTATGGTTTGGTTTCATGTGGTTAGGCCTACATAGTCTCCAGCATGGCTGTTGAATATTCATTTGTTTACTTGTAATTTTGGGTGTGATGAAATAATTAATTTGATTCTTCCAAATAAATTCTGCCCATCTTTGTGACTGTAGTGGTCCACATCTTTTCTGGGACTCTCATTCAGTTCTCTTTTCCATTTAGCCGTATAATATCCATTTTAGATGTTATTAAAAAGGGTGCAGAAATAATGTAACTCTAAGAATAGCATTATATGCATTCAATTATTATTTATTATGCGATATATAGATATAATAATTTCTCCTGATTTTTTAATATGATACCTCATTAGGAAATATCTAAAATGTCTCGTGTCTAAAAGTGCTTTTTAATTCCTGAAAGCTTCTCATTTCACCCTTTTGAGTAACTGTGTTATACCCATTCCACCCACTGTTAAAATCTGAAGTCAGACCTTCCTGGTTTAAATTCACCATCAAAAGTAATAATTTTTCTTTCCCAATTTCAAAGTTGTTTAACAATGGAATACCATCTACTCTAGGTTTTTTACCTTCCCATATAAATCTTGATATGAGCTTATCGCATTAAAGAAACTGGACTTGTGGGATATTCAAAGACAAATATTAGAATAAATATATAAAAAAGTCATTTTTACTGCAATTATCCTGTTATTTAACCTCACTGGGAAAGTGGACCATCTGGCCATAGCTTTCCTCATGTTGACAACAAAACGTTCAATGTCGCTTTAGTAGGTTTTTAGTTTTTTATATACACAAGTATTTAGGTTATTTTGCTTCCCAATTTATTTTCAGTTCTTTACGTTTTTGATTTGGTGAACAGTTAAACATTTTAAGTATGTTTAATTTGTAAATGGAATATGAACTTTCGTTCCAAATTGTTCACTGTGTTGCTCAAGTAGATCATAATATCATCTGCAAAGAGACATGTTATAAGTTTTTGGTTATTGATTTCTAGTCCCATCATTGAAGTGTCTTTAGTGAATTGATGTTTTCTTTATTAAATCCAAATTCCTCCAATTCCCAGTTTACCCTGTCCAATGCCTATTTTGCCTCTAGACTAATCAGTGCTGCTGGTGAATCATTTATATGTATTCCATGTTCTATATAAGATAATTATTATACATCCATGAAACATCGTCACTGGTTCAACGACTGCAGCAGAGTTCTGGGAGGACGCATGCAAAAATGAACAATGATTTAAGTCAGGGGTCCAACGTTGTCCAGGCCAAGGACCCCCAAACTGATGAAGAAATGGAGCGGGGACCCCCTACTTATATATATTGTATAAAATTGTGTTTTATATTAAACTGGTCCTATTGTGCCATGTATAAATGTGCCTTGTTATTGTGCATTGAATACTAAGATATTCAAATAATACCAGACATCCCAACCTGCTTGAAGACTTCTGATTTAAGCTGTTATCAACTTGAATTGCAGGCATATTGTTGTGGATGTGTTGCTAAAAATATTTATTTTTACGCTTGCAAAAATTAAAAATAGTGTAAGCATTGCACTTTACACCCGTGGTCCACATGTGTCCAACCCGACTCATACCCACAAATTACACAGTAGGTTATTTTTCACCCGTTTCATCACAATTTGCAGGTTTCCCGCCTGGTAGCTGCGGGTACCTGAACTGGTGCAGGATTCTGAGCTACATCCATTATTTTGTTTAAGTTCATTGGAAAAAAATATTAGGGGGAAAGTATTACTGCTTTTCATTTACCTCAGAAATTGGAAGATGGAGTTTGAATGTTCCAGTTAGAAGTCAGAAAACACATTTCGCTGTATTCTGCGCATTATAAACAGTGTAGCAACATGTCCACAGATAGAAGTTGGACAGTGATGTGTGTGCTACTGATAAACATGTTATTAAACTGGATAGGCCTATTAATAAAACTTTCACACTGTTAATGCTCAGGGCTACCATCTTAGATTTTAAGGGCTGGTCGGTAGGGTGGTCTGACCTTCAGAGTCAGGCGTTCCAATTGAAATTTCCAACTGGGGAGTCATAAATTCCCACCTCTGAGTACAACTGGAACACACTAAAAGCCAAATGGTGACATAAAGGTGACCCCTTCTTTTTTTTAAGTCCATGGTAGAAATATTAAAGTATATCTTTAGTCCACACTCCAGATCAGTGGGTGGCGGTAATGCATCCTAAAGCTGTTTGCCAACCACCAACAAAACCAAAAAGAAGAAGAGGAAAAAATATTTACAAAAATCAGGATTTTTGGCGCAAACATGGCGGCCACGGAAACAGGCGACGGGCACCATCGACTGGCCAATCAAGTGTCGTCCGTCAGAGAAACTGGCGTGGTAATGTTTTTGCACGTTGTTGTTACGGCTGTATGCACTCCTCATAACGCTGCTACATGAAAACATTGTCGTCTGTAGCATTACACCAACTAGACAAGTTATTTAATGAGTGCTGTGGTTAGCTGTGGGCAAAGCAGCAGCTAAGTGTGGCGAGCTAACATGCAGGCTGAGCTCTGTGCAGATGTGTTAGCTTAGCTCTATTGTTTACAGGTCATGAAATCTCTTTAAAAGTCTCTTAATATCAGCATAACATGTCTGAATCCAGTGGAGCGGTCCATACACAGGTAACTAAACCCGGCATGTTATAACCCAGCGCCAGGTTGCAGCTGTTAGCGGTGCGGCTGTAAGGCTGTAGTTGTGTTTACATTGCGAGGGCAGTGTTGCAACAAGCTAATGCAGGTCGTGCATGCTTACATCTAGCCAAAAACTGCCCTAAACTAACTGGTTGTGCACATGCATGCTTACTTTAGTTTATGTATGCACAACCCGTGTTTTACTTGGTTATTTTTTGTTGCATGCATGCGTGTCGGCTATAACTGGTTTTCAGTCAGTATTGTAAAGTTGAGTATTTCCTCCTCGGGCACATTGCAATAGTCCATACGGGTGTGCAAAATGACCCGAAACCTGCCCGTTCAGAAACTTAAATCCGTCAAACATAACTTTATTCTGCCCATCAATGCCTGTTTTTAGCTGCACCGGGTGTTTTGTCAGCTTATTATTTCACATCAATAACTATTTTCTTCAGCAGAAGTAGTTAATAGTTAAAGGGCGGGTTCCCACTTGTTCCCAGTACTGTCTTAAAGCAGTGTTGATGTGCCTAAATGAACATTGAAACATGTTTTTTTATTTTTTTATTTTACTCTAATCATTCATCTAGTTCATACTGATTAGAAGATCCCTCCATAATGCACATAACTAGGGTACTGAACCTAATATGAAGCTTCAGCCATCCAAAAGAGTCAAGTCAATTACATAGCTTTAAACATTACAGTCTTTTTGGTGCCAAACTTCCTCTCTTTGTTACTATACTTCCACCACAGCTCAACAGAGAAACACAAAGAGGGAATTTGATGCTAATAAACCTGTAAGTGTGGCAGCTATCCATGATATGACTAACTCAGACTGCTGAAGCCTTATGTAAGCTTCAGATAAACTTTTAAATGCATTTTTGCACAAAATGACTGTGTGGACACATTGTGAATTTTCCCCTTCATTGCTTACATTGAAAACAAGTTTGACTGGGATCTTTTAATAGCCAGTAAGAACAGGGGGAGTGATTGCAGCAAGGAAAACCTCAATAGTGTTAATATGGAAACCTGAAAAATTGTGACTACATCCTTAAAAGGATATCTCAGTAAGATGTAATAAACGATAGAATGGGGCAGAAGTTATTTGTTGTGATCATGTACTAAAACACCAGTATCAGACAAACTGTAATGTCTGCAGCAACCCATTTGTGGTAACATCAGTATAGTTAAAAAAACAAACTAATTTCTAAACTTAATGTCCTGTGCAGGTAACAGAGGGGGCAGACAGAGAGTCCAAGGAAACTGTTTTGGATGCTGGTGCATCAGCAGATGTTGAAGACACAGAGCTTGTTCCTGGATCCTCTAGACTGAATGAACATGAGGAAGACAAAAACTTTGTTGCTGCTGAAAAAATGGAAAGTAAAAAGTTAGAACATAAACAAACTGAGGCTGAGGTTGTTCCTGGTCCTGTTTCTGTATCTCCTCTAAATCAGTCACCTTCACATTCATCCTCCTCTAATGTGATAGTAAAAGACAACGGAGTAGAGGAAACGTCTGCAGGACCAGATGTGACCAAGGATACAAATATGGACACGAGTCACAGCGGCAGGAAGGAGGAATCACACACTGATGAAAAGATGGACTCAGACACGGACACTAAGGAGGACATTGTCACACAGGAGGAAGCAGAGTCGCTCAGCTGTAATCTGAGGGTTTCTACAGCCGACGACCTCGATGAGATGATGGACATTGGCACAGTGGATGAGGTGGAACAAGAAGCTCAGATGAAAGAGGAGGAACAGAGTAATTTGTCAGATGGGGACAGAAGAAGTTCACCTGCTATTTCAAATACAGGTAAAATACAAGTTTATCACAAAGTTTTTGTGTTGATGCAGAGAAACATGTTCAACCAGCAGGAGATTCACGTTGCAAAGTAAAAGTCACATTAATGCTGGAGGAAAAAGTTTTATAACACTTTACTGATCCTTTAATATTATACAGATTTTCTTGGAAATGTTTATGCAATTTGTGGGTACGTAATGGTACGTTTTCATTCAGACGTTTTGCAATTTGGTACAAATTACAAGAAAAAAATGGGAAAAGTGGCACAATATCTTTAACAGACTGAAAGATTTTACTTTTTCAGTGTGTAGTTTAGTGTGTCAAACAATATATCAGCATAAAAGGTTGTTTCTTAAAAAATGTGTAACAAGTGAACTTGTATCAGCAATTTCAGTCACACTTTGTTCACACACTGAATCTCAATACATCTCAGTATTTTCTGTTTTTTGAATTGATTTTTGCAAATTAACAACCTAAATATGAATTGGGCACTTACCAACCATATAAACCAACTTAACATGTTTGTTTCTGTTTTTCATGATTTGTACCAAATTGCACCTTTCTGTAAAATATCCTTAAAATGAACTGTTGCATATGGGCAAATTACACAGAAAATATCCATGAAAACATATTTCTAATCTGCTCATTATTTCTGCTGATTATTTTCTTAATTAACTGCCCTATAACTTTCTGTCTGATCAATCAACTAATCATTGCAGCTCCACTTCTGAGTGTTGAAACAACTGATAATTATTTGATCAGTCAATAGAAAGAAATTGAATCTACAATGATCATTAATTAAAAAATATTTATGAAAATTTTTCAAGTAAAACTACCGAACATTAATCAGTTCCAAACTCTCAAGCACTTTATTGTTTTCTCTCTTTTATGTCAATGTGAACTGAATTTGTTTGGTCAAAACAAAAACTAAACAAGCAACTTGAAGATGACTCCTTGGGCTTCAGGAAGTCGTGACAGGCATTATATAGCAAATCTGAGAACATGGAACATTTATTCATGCATAGAAGTAGAACACTTTCTGAAACTTGTAGATATTGAGAAGCTTCGTTGATTTGTTCAAAGACAAACTCAGTCCTGCTTTTCCAGCTAAAACATCTGTTTTGCATTTGGAAGTTTTTCTACTGCTCCAAAAGCACAGATCTTCAACATCCCAGTTATTTCTTTTCATTTTGAAATCCCATTTCAGTCTCGATGGCAGAGGAGAGTAACTCTTTTGAGGAGGAGACTGATGTGAAACCCACTGTGCTACCAACAACCTCAGAAGACGACCAGCTGGAGGGTGTGAAAGTGTCGTTTGACATGATACGCTCCAGCTCACCTCCATCGTCCGAGGAGACAGCCAGTACAGGTGAGCGACCTCACAGAAGTGTTTGGCTAAGACTCACACCCTCATCATCTGTACATTTTCAATCGGGACCAGCAATTTAGGAGCTTCTTCTGTAAAATGTGTAATTAGTATAAAAGTAAGGGGTCTTTATTCTATACTACATCACATTGTTTAAAGCTTGTTGAAATGAATGATACACATTTTATTATGGTGGAATTACTGTTTAGTAGCAAAAAGCAAAAATCCAAGCACATAATCAGTTTTACTTCTATTTCTGGCTTATTGGTAACATAACATACTGAAAGATAATTTATTCTACAATATATCATATATTAATTCTGTTATGATACATTCACATTACACATTAGTCCAAGTACCATAGTGGGATTGCCTCAGAGTGTAATGACACTGTTCAGAGCGCTAGAGGATCTTCCGCCAGGTCCCTTCATCACTGTAAATGTGTGGAAGGGAGTGGTGCCTCAAGGAAGGACACGTCACTTTTAAATGTCCAGATGGTGGGATTTTCACGCGTCCCTTTTCCCAGGCCAATGGTGCCCCTGTGGGATTTGGCAGAGGCTTTGGATGGACTCTCTGGCCCTCCTTTTGAACTGCTGGAGGAGGTTGACTTAAAATATCTGTCTCCGAAAACTGGGTTTTCATGGCAGTATTTAAACATTTATTCATGCACAGAGGTGGAAAACATTCTGTAACTTCTTAAATAACGAGAAGCTTCAGTGTCTTGTCCAAAGATGGCTCCCTGACATACTTTAGTTACTTGTTTTGCAGTCAGTGATCTGCTCTGAAATCACTGATCTTCATCATCCCAGTAATTTCTTTTTGTTTTGAATTTCCATTTCAGTGTCAGTGGCAGAGGAGTGTAACTCTTTTGAGGAGGAAACTGATGTGAAACCCGTTGTGTCTTTTGATATGATGCAGTCCAGCTCATCGCCATCGTCCAGAGCCACAGCATGTATAGGTGAGAGACCTCAGAAGAGTGTGTGGGGATCCTGTAAGAAATGCACATCCCATATGCACAACTTTACCTACATGTCATTTTGTAGTTCATCTAAAAAGAAAAAAAGGAGAAAAAAGCAGATGTTAAGGTTCATTTTGCATTTAATAATTAGCTCTGCGAGGCAAGGGTGGAGTGTTAGTGAAGCACTGAACTAACGAGACTGAAGGACCAACACACACAAACTCCTGTTTTTAACCAGTGGTGTTCCATTTTATTATGTAGTTTTTGTATTTTCATATAATAAAGCAGTTAACTTAAATAACTTAAAAGAAATAACCTAATTTTAAAAAGCTGCATCCAATATCCTATATATAATATTTATGTTGGGGATTTTGTATGTCTTTATTGGACCAAGATAGTCAAGATATTACAGGAAACTAGGGAGCAAAGAGAGTCAGGGAATTAAAAAATAATTGGCAGAGTAAATTTTTTTAGCTTTTCAATCACAGACTGTCTGTCAGGTTATCTGTAGGTTACTAGTGAATCAATGATTATTTGGTGCTTTTATGTTGTTTGTGTTGAAAAATGCTCACCAACATTAAAAGATAATTAAAAGTTCATGTTACTGCAGGAAGAGAAAGCTCATCACCAGCGACCACGGTGAACGGGATGAAAGTAACCAGGCGATCAAGATCAGACAATGTAAGTAAAAATGTGATCTGCTTCAATGTGTTCAATGTGCATACAAAGTTATTTCTTATGATGGTACCATAGAAGTTGACATGAAGTGTAATCATCAAAATCTACACCTGCTTCAGTAATAGAAGACCAAACAGGCAATTGTTTTGTCTTTTCTCCTTGTGGTAGGAAAGATCGCAGGCAGCAGCCAGGTCGTCTCCTTCACTACCTTTGGTCAAAGTGAAGGATGAGCCCATTGATGAGGACTATGACCAAGCTCTCATATCCTCTACACCTACAATGAATGTGAAGGATGAGCCCAATACTGCGAAGGTGGGTCACACACTTCTTCTCACAAGTGTTTTTAAAGTTATTTGAATGTGAATTTTTTGAATCAATGGATCATTGTGGGCTTTTAACTGACCGTTATGTTGTTGACAGGAGGACTTGAGGATCGGATCGGTCTTCTCTGTGACTCCTGCTGCTGAAACGCAGACGCTTCCTGTCGTCCACCCCACGTCTTTGCACATGTCCTGTTCAAACTGTAAGAAGAGCCTGATGAAAGGACAGACAGCTTTCCAGAGGAAGGGCTCCCCGTCGCTCTTCTGCTCCACCATCTGCCTCACCACATCGCTCCCCACCGTCAAAGGTGTCAGTAAGATCTGCTACAACTGTCAAAAGTGAGTTCATTAGAAAGTATGTTTGTTTGTTTACCTGTTTGAATCAACTCAGCATTTTAGGGCTGCAGCCAACTATTTTTATTATCGATTTATCCACTGATTACTTTGTTGATTCATCAATTAATTTTTTTTGTCTATATAATGTCATGATGACAATACCGTAGTATTACTGTTATTCAGTTATTATAATAATTCTAACTAATTGATTTAATCAAGCAGTCAATGCAGCTATACAACATTTAGACAGCTAAGACAGACTTATGGGTGAGAAAAAGCAGTGTAATCAACTTCATACCGCTTCATTATGACCAAAATTAAGTACTTCTGATTCTGTACCTTGTGTTGATCTTATCCCTCTCTCTTCTCACAGGGTAATACTTCGACCTCAGGACGTCATCCTGGCTCCAGATACTAAAGGAACTATGAAGGAATTCTGCAGCCAGAACTGCCTGACCTCCTTCAACTACAAGAAAAATGCCACCTTAAAAAAAATGGCCCCCACCCAAAAATCACTTCAACCACAGTCACTCTGCAGCATGTGCACCAGATACTGCGTTGTAAGTCAAACTGAATCTGAAAACTTACAAGTTGTATCTCTTTCTTATTCTCATAACTTACTTAGAAAGTCATAATCTTAAGTTGTCGAGTTCTAGAGTTGAAGGGTTCCACTTAACTTCTTATACTATATAAAAGTGTGCAACAAATGAGAGAACACATAAAACCTTTTGATTCACTGTACCTAAAAACAATGTTTTCATTTCTGAAATAACATGCACTACTCTTTTGTCATCCCTCCTTCAGAGCAAACATGAGGTGATCCTGAGCGGTGCTGTTCATAAAATCTGCAGCGATGCTTGCTTTAACCGTTTCCGTACTGTAAACAACTTGTCCATGGCTGGATGTGCAAACTGTGGCTCCTTCTGCCACAGCAAACCGCTGTTGCTGAAGATGGAAGAAAGCAACAAAACTGTGTGCAATACAGAGTGTCTGGCCAAATACAAGGAGGTACATGAATCCAGTGTTTAAAGAACAAGACTAAACCTAAACCTTGTATATGTCTGAACATGTATGAAATGCTAGAGGGCTTTGAATTTGCTGCCTCGTTACCATCAGACATGGGCATTGCAGCATTTGTAAGATGTTTGTTTGTGCAAGTTTAGGTTTATTTATTTGTATAGCACTTTTCAAACAGGTGCTGTACACATAAGAAACAACTTTAAAAATACTTGAAAATACCAGATTTTGGGTGTAGACCAGGGGTTTTCAAAGTGTGAGACTGTGGGCCCCCTCTCACTTTCTGGATGACTATGGGGTCTTTATTATGTTATTTGACCACACAAACACTCAATAATTGCAGAGATAGTCAGATATGGCTTTTTGAACAGACTACACCAAATACATAAAAGAGGCCTGTCCGAAGGCTTTTATAAAACTGCTGTATCTCTGAACTATCTCTTTAACCAAATTACACACATTTAGGCTATTCAACGCGATCCCCTTTAAATTAACCAATGTAATAAATTATATTTTTTCACTTCCAATCACTGAGCCTACCCTGAAACCATTTGGAGCCCATCTGAGGAGGCCCACCTCTCACTTTAAAAACCTTTGGTGTGGACTACATGGTGGAATTGTATTATAATATTAAAACTTAATAAATTGACATATTAACAGTCCTACAGCACCCCTATTAAATAGTGTGAAATGTGACTGTGTCTTTGGGTTGGTGCTCTGTGTCTCACATCCTCCTTTTCTATGCCTTTTAACAGAAAACCAAGATATCACACCCATGTACAATGTGTCGCACTTCCCGGCCGCTACCAGAGATGGTTGACAACAGAAACAATGACGACTCAGTGAATCTCTTCTGTAGCAGCAGCTGTGTGATGGCATTCAAGGTCCAGACTGTCAGTTCATCAGGTACTAAGTGACTGAAATAAATAATGTCCATAAAGCATTCTAATCAAAATTCAGGTTAAAGAGGTATATTTTAGACTTACATAAAAAATATTAGCATGTCCAGCTGAAGACGGTCCTACTGTGGTCTCATCTGCCCAAATATCCCAAATATCAATCAAGGCAGAGTACTTTGGCCTCAATTCATTCTCCTGCCAGCTGCGACCGTTCTCACCACAGAAAAAGTGCTCCAGAATTAGTTTGGGGACTTCCTTCCATTTTTGGTCCACACATGACGATTTCCATGTTCAGACTTGCTCAAATGAAACTACCGGTAATCACTAAGTCTGATTCAACTGGACTAACAGCTCAGGCTTGAAAACACCCATTATTACAGATTTTCTTTGGCGATTGCTTTCAATTTTATATTCCTGCTTTTGTCTTGTTAAACTTTTTTTTTCTTCTTGCAGGTGCTCGGTTGAATTGTGATAATTGCGGTAAAAACACTGTACCAGCCTATCACCTCGCCATGTCAGATACTTCCATCAGAAACTTCTGCACTCTCCCCTGTGTTATGGCATTTCAGGTAATGATGCCTGTAGACGTAAAATAAAGACTCAAGAGATAATGTATCTGAGTTATTTTACATTTGTCATAAATCTAAATTACATCTGCATAGTAAAGCATTGATAAAATGATTGTCATACATTTGCAATCTGCAGCCTGATGCTAAAAGAGAGGCACTGTTTATTTCTAATAACTGAACATTTAACACAGGACCACATATGTTTAACTATGAAATTAATTATTCTGTCTTTAAATGTTATAATTCACATTTTGTAATTGTATTTTCTTAGCTGACATCAAAGTCCTATTTGTTATCGAGTACTAATCGTGTGGGGAACAAATTTCGTGTTGGCTTTGTTGATTTTACAGTCATTGTTAACTCAAAACAACCTTTTTTCTGCAGTGGTTTTTACTGTCAAATCTTTTTTTTTTATTCTGTAGGAAAAGTTCAAGACTTCCCAGAAACAGGTGAATGTTTTCACCAAGTTGCCAATCGGAACCACCCAAATCCAGTCCATCTCCCCTAACCAGTCCCTGCAAGAAGCCTCCAAAGAACTGGCCGTACTGAACTGCTCCCAGTGTGCCCATAATATAACTTTTAAACCGGAACTCATCCAGATCAAGGTACAGCACTGCACAGGGATAAGTTTTTAATGCATTAATCAATATTATATGATTTCTATTGATGCAACAGGAAAGAAGGGGAGGTCAAGAGGGCAAAGAAGTTTAATAATGCCTCAAGAAAGAGTCACATGATAACGAGAGTTCATAAAAAGTGTCTGCTTGGCACCCACTTTGTGATACTTCAATTCTCTTATCCTCAAAGTGAAATTAGATCAAAAACATGCGCAAAGTACAAAATATAATATACAAAATTAAAACCTATGCTAAAACTAACCTACAATGTTCCTGTTCATACTTTTAATATGTGCTAAAACGCTTTACAATGTGCTCTTTCATTTCAAGTCAATAAAAAGGTCTGGATCTGAAATTTGAATCTGTAACTCTCATAACTTTTTAACCCCCAAGGCAAGAGGCAGCTGCACAGGTTACAAATCTGTCACACGTAATAATATATAAGCACAAACTATATGAAAACAACTTTGGTAAATCACACGTGGCACAATGTTTTTATTTACTAAATGATTATTGAAAGCAACAGTGTCTCTAGACTGGATCTTTTTCTCATTTTTTGTAACAACATACTTATGTTAAAGTGAAAAAAGTGTAATCATAGGAGAGTGGAAATATGGAGAGTTGCATCGTATGTTTCTCTGTGTGAGTGCTTAATCTCACCAATGCCAACTTTGTATGTGTGCAGGACAAGATGGTTTTCGTGTGTAGTGCGGACTGTTCTCAGGAGTTCAAGAAGGCCAACTATGTGACAAGCCTGTGTGAATACTGTAAGATCGAAAAGATCACCAAAGACACCAAGAAAATTAACAACAAAGACTGCTTTTTCTGCAGCGATGGTAAGTAAACCAGTGTCTAATTTCAGGAATTTCTTTTTTGTAGGCTAGATTTTGAAATATATTACTTACTTATTACTTACAAAACACACAAGCACCATCAAAATGCATATAACCGTTAACATACAACACATTTGGATCTTTTAAGCAGCGTCTCCTCTGCCTCCTCTCAGGTTGTAAGCTGCTATATAGGCACGACCTGTCAAAAACCTGGGGGAAACACTGTCACTCATGCTCCTACTGCCACAGTGTCTCCAAGAAGCTAGTGACGGCGCAGTATGGAGGCTCCACTGAGGAGTTCTGCTCCGAGGAGTGCAGGTCCAAATACACCATGCTGTTCTGCCATGTAAGCAATGCAGTTATTAAAGTCACAGTTTTACTAAAATGATGGTGATTATGATCATCTAGCTCTGCTATTCCACACATTTACTCTGTTTTCCATCAGGTTGCAAAGTGTGACACCTGCGGCCGCAAAGGGAAACTAAAACAGAGTCTTCCCATACTGGGAGAGGTGAAACACTTCTGTGACATGACATGTCTGCTTCAGTTCTGCTGTGATAAGGTGACGACACAGGGAGAAGTCTTCAAAGGTTTGTATTGTTGTTGCCTTTTCATTACTTAATTTCAAGTTTTATATTAGTACTTTTTAATAAAAATGTTATGAAACTAATCTGTAATTCCTCCCACTGTCTCTGCTGTGTTTCCTGCAGGTTTAGAAGAGGCCACACCTGTGATTGCAAATGTCGTCTCGCTTGCAGGATCCCCGACAGTAAAACCCAGTACTCCCAACAGAACTGCCCAGCAAAGTACAAAAGAAAAACATATACACACACACAAAGGATTTATGTGCTAAAGAGAGAAAACATGCTGTGAACATTTTCAGTTAATCGCCAGTGTTGATGTCATTGTCTCCACAGGTACTGTCACCGAATTTCAATCCAAGAACTCTGGACATGTAAGTTATATTATTTGTATTTAAAGGTCCAGTGTGGAGAAATTAGTGGCATCTAGTGGGACAGACTTGGCAGAAAAGGAGTATAATATACGTAAGTATGTTTTATTAGTCTTTAATCACTTGAAAATAATAATCATGTTTTTGTTACCTTAGAATTAGCCCTTCATAGTGACGAGGTTGCCATGTTGCACTGCCATGTTTCTACAGTACTCCAAAATGGACAAACCAAACACTGGCTTTCGCAGACACAGTAGATTCTCCTACAATCTGAAACCTCACCACTAGATGTCACTAAATCTTACTAACTGGTCCTTTTTAACATAAAGAAAAAAATAAATATAATATAATATGTATACAGACAGGGGACAAATTAAAGGAAAAACATATATAAATGAGCTCCATAATACTACATGTGACATGTATGAAAATGTTTTTTGTCCGTTACTCAGGCCAGTGTTCAGACAGATACGGTGAAGCCTCATCCTCCTCCTGGCCCCAAAATTCTGAAGAACAAGGCCCTGCTCTGTAGACCGCTGGTGCAGAACAAGGGGGTCTCCTGTAAAACACAGACCGTTGACGTCGAGGCACAGACAGGTAAAAGCAAATCTTACAGTGCTTCCGTGGTAATGAGATCTCTGCTCTGTAGTTGTTTGTTAACTTGTAATCGATATACAATATTTTGTATTTTCACAACTGCTGTATGATCTCTTGTTTATGTTTATTTAGCGTTCATAGAGTTTGACTAAATACTTGCTATGTTATGAAATCATTTGCAACATTATCATGGATCAAATTCAAAGATTTTCTAATGAACTATTTTTCTTTTTCTTATAGATGACGTCTTGCCTAAACTCTTGGTCCTGCCTGTCCCGGTTCCGGTTTACATTCCTGTGCCTATGAGCATGTACAGTCAGTGTACCCCCAAACCTGTCGGCCTGCCGTTTCCAGTATGTGAAATACCACAACCACCACTGAGCCTGGATTCACAAAGTTACTGTTAAAAGATACTTCTGGTTAATTTGAACTATGACTTAATTTTCCTACAATGAGTTGTTCATTCAAAATTACCATGTCCTGTAGAGCTCTACATAAACTTAGTTTGCAGCTGTGATTCCTTCGCCCTTAAATTAAATCAGATCTGAAACCGATCCTCTTATGATCAGGATTTTAAACTGAAAGATGTATTTAAGACACAAATTAATATTCAGCCTTTTCATCCTTTTGAAGAATCAGCACATAAGATGTCATATTTTCAATCTGTCTGCCACAGCTGCCTGTTCCCATGTTCCTTCCTGTGACAATGGACAGCGCTGAGCGCATCGTGGAAACCATCCAGGAGATTAAAGAAAAGATCCCATCTGACCCTTTCGAGGCCGAGCTCATCCTCATGGCTGAGATGGTGGCGGAACAAGAGGAGAAGAATGACAAACGGGAGGAACCAAAAGAGAAAGTGGTGGCAAAAGAGACAGGCAGACATGAAGCACTGGCTCCAGATGGTAAGAGAAAGGGATTAATGAGTGAAAGGAATGGAAAAAGGGATTATAAGGGATTATATTTATTTTTGCTTTGTTTTTTGCTTATTTTAATATTTTGTCATCCTTTTCACAAGTTTTCATGTTTCTTATGTTTATTTTACAGACCATGCCAGTAACTACAGTGACGACTTGGACACAGACGACTTGGACAGTTTCCTTAAAAACTGGGAACAACCCTCCCCAGATGCTGGTTTCAGGTCGCCCAATCGACTCTACGCCCATGAAAAGCTCAACCCAATCATAGACATTCCTGTCGGCATGCCAAGTGTGCCTTTCTCAGAGCCCCCACCTCCAGCCCCGCCTCCCATGGACATCGAAAGTGACTTTACTGTTGGTGAGGGAATGAGATACAAACAAATTTAGAAACAAATTTGTCAAGTTCATGAAGTTAAAAATTACTTACAGTTGTTATTCTGGTTACACACTTAAGGGCCATTTTAATATCAAACTTTACCTGTGTTTAAGACTTTGTAAGAGTTAATTAGCAGTTTAGCCAGAAAAATTAAATCAAGGTCTTATCATTAGTGACATGAACAATCAGGGAAACTTTGGTTGGTTTAAGTAGTAATTGTATCAGGTTGTGTCATTATCAGAAACTCTGGAGAAAATGGCCAAGCTGAGAGAGGAGTTCCAGCAATCCTTGAGTTCTCCACCTGCCACTACACAACAACAACAACGAAGACGACGGCAAGTTCACAGGAAAGCCCGAGAAAAGAAGGTAACTGCTTAGGAAAAGAGTGATGGTGATGTTTGGGCATTTAAGATTAGAACTGGTTTTACTTGCATAAGTAATTTACAGTTAAGATGCTGGGAGTGCCAAAAATGAGCTAGAGAAAAAACTAGCTTGGATTTGGAATATCACTTTTCGTCTCACTCTGATCATATCCATGACGCAGCCTCCCCTCTCCTTCCCCACTTCATTTAAGGGTCGTAAGTCACAACGGTTGGCAAAGGCAGCTGAAACGACATCTCAGAAAGGCTCCTCCAACAAAACAGAGGCTCCAGAGGTCCTTAAGCTGAATAGTCAATATGGAGTTGATTCTTGGAAGCGATGGATCCAGTGGAGACAAACTCAACCAAACCTGGAGAAGCCGCGCTTTGGTTGTAAGTCATTAAATACTAAATCACTAAAGCTAACCATGACGACATTTTCATTTAAAACACCTCTGAAGAGTGAATTTAACATGTTTTGTATGATTCTATCTTCAGTGAATATTAAACCTATTTAACCACAGAGCGAATGAAACCACAAACAAGCTTTAAGTGGTTTGAAGAGAACATTTTTGGGAGGTCTTCAAATATAGCTTCCTACCACTTCTGCACAAGTGACTGTTTACTATGAATTTATGTACAGCTGTGTAATGTCTAATGCAGTGTTTCCCACACATAGACTAATTTGTGGCGGTGCGCCACAGATTCAACACCGGCCGCCACATATTGCGTTTCGTTATTAATTTTTTTTTTAACGCTAATTAAAAAATACGCATCGTATTTGTTAAGCTGCATTTCCTTTTTCCTTTCTCTGCTCTCCCTGCGTCTCTCTGTCACTCACGCGTCTCTCTCACATAGCTCACACACACAGCCCCTCCCCTCCGTGCACACCGCGTGTGTCTCCATCAGCGAGATCATTCCCCCCCCCCGTCGGCCGGTTTACCGAAACCGACCGACCAACCAACCCCCCCCCCCGGCGGTCGCCACACATTGCCTTCAGATCTGTGGGAAACACTGTAATGTGTATAAATCAAATCATTTTTTAGTTAAAATAGTGTGCAAGTGAAAATGTATACATTTGACTGTAAAGTTTTACATTAACTTGCAGAGTTGGCACCTTTTTTGAGATAAGTTTTTGGTTTCAGATCAATGACAGACCACGACTTTTGTCCAGGTGGCCTTGAGCTTTATGAGCCCAGATTTTGATGAAAAACAAGCGTATGAAGATTGTTTGTCAATCATCACTTTTGACCTACTCTTCTCTCCTTTTATCCAACTGTCAGCACGTCCCATGGAGTTGAAGGAGGATATTCTTCGCTGCACAACAGCTGAGCTGAGCTATGGCCTCTGTTGCTTCATCACTGAAGTGAAACGACCCAATGGAGAGCCCTACTTCCCCGACAGCCTTTTCTACCTCTGTCTCGGCATCCAACAGGCAAGACATTAATCGTACTTACACAAATACACTGAACTTACATAACAGAAAGGAAACACAGTGCTGTTTCACCATGTACAATTGAGCACACAACTAGTACATACCGATAAAGGTGATGTGGAGATAGTCATGCATGTATGAACCATCGTTATCAATAACAGCATTAAAAATCTGTAAAGTCAACACCACCACCCTGCAAGTCTAGAATTTAGCTATTGGTCACAACATTAGATGGTGTCTAAACTTGACAATTAGATGGCCAGCACTCAGACTTTGAAACACTTCTCTGGTATGACTAAAAAGTAGCACTCCAGAAAACGTACTTAAGTAAAATTGATAATGATGGTGCTACTGTTTTTCTCTCTGTAGTACCTGTTTGAGAACGGTCGTATGGAGAACATATTCATGGATCGCTTCTACAACAAATTCTCCACTGAGTTCACCAATATGCTGAGAAATTTCAAACCCCCAATCACAGCCAGTGGTGAGTCAGCATCCAAGTTCTAGTAGTTTTATTTTAATATTAATAATTTAGTTTAATAGTTTCTCTGTCAGTTTCTGTCTTGAGAAAACATTGGACCACTTTGGACCACATTTATATCAGGTGTCTCTCTTCTCCTCTGCAGGTTATATCCATTCCCGTGTTGAGGAGGAGTTTCTTTGGGACTGTAAACAGCTGGGGGCGTACTCACCCATAGTTCTCCTCAACACCCTGCTCTTTTTCTGCTGCAAGTATTTCGGCTTCACCTCTGTGGAGCAGCATCGCCAGCTGTCCTTTGCCCACGTCATGCGCTGCACCAAAACCAACCAGAACAACACCAAGACCACCTTCCTGCGCTTCTACCCGCCCATATCCATAAATGAGGCGGAGTCAGGTACCATCATGGCTGGGGGTCAGAATGAAATTATTAGTTTCATACTAAGACTTAGTACTTTTAAGATAGAAAGCATATCAACAGTCCTCTTACACTGGAATCATCATTATTTCAATCATTTCTACTTCATTCAAAGTTTGGAGTTTGGACATCTATAATCAAAAAACAAGTTCATTAAACAGTGATACACTGGGCAGTACGATAGAAGTTACATAAGTATGAGCCTCTATTTAAATGTACTGTATATTCATAAACTTGGAAAGCACTATGGTGTTATTCAAAATGTTGTGTTACAGTTGTTTTTTTACCAGTGGTTTTATGTTAAATTGTGCACCAGAGCACTTACCTGTGAAACTGATTTGTACTAAGGATAATGTGTTAGTGTGTATGTTTGTGCACTGTATCATTTTTAGATCCAGAGGCAGTTCCGGCAAAGAAGCGTAAGGAGGAGGAGAGTAAAGAGGACATACTGGAGATGAAGGAGAACACAGAGAACCCACTCCGCTGTCCGGTCAGACTCTATGAGTTTTACCTCTCCAAGTGGTAAGTATGGCAACCCCCCAGCACTCTTTCTTTACTATTATTATTTATTTACTTAGTGAACACTTTGGTGTGAAATGAACCTTGTGTCACTAGTTGGTCTCCTCAATCCAACATCTGTCTTCCCTCCAGCTCGGAGTCAGTCAAGCAGCGCACCAACCTGTTCTACCTTCACCCAGAGCGCTGCTGCGTTCCCAACAGCCCACTGTGGTTCTCGTCCACCCCTCTGGATGACAGCACCATGGAGGCCATGCTGATCCGGATCCTCACAGTTCGAGAGCTGCATCTCAAGACAAAGAAAGAGGAAGGGATGGAGCAGCAGACACCCAAAGACCCTTCATTTCTACCTGAAGAGGGGGAAGATGAGGATTCAGAGTGATTAAGAGTGATGAGAACAGAAGTGACCTTTTAACTGGGGTAGCAGCTTGTGATGTAAATATTTGTAGAACTTATGTTCATTTAAACACAACCTAATAAACTGAAATGGACAGAATAAACCTCTCACATGCATAACTATAATGTGCTGAACGGTAAAGAAAGTCAGACTTCCTAAACCACATGTTGATCAGGATTTATAGATCTTCAAACGCACAGTGTGTAGCTGAAACTTGAGTAATGAGGTACAAGATTCAGTTCAGCCTTCAGACTGTTTACTACTGCCCAACAGGGCACGTGTCCTGTTTTGTTTCCTAAATGGTTTCTTCTCATGGACAATGCTACTCTCATTTCGTTCTGTTTTTGTAAGGCATGTACCTTTCTTAGTAGGAGAATGGTGGTCCTTGTTTGAAAGAGCTAGAATGAAAAACAGTCTTGATTTCTGTTGGTGTCAACAGAAAAAACTTTGACCTCAGAAGCCAAACTGAACATGACTTTCTGCTATGTGGATGTAAATGACCAACCATCGTGTTGAGTGGCAAACCTGCAGTATAACTTGTTTTTTACACAATTCATCAGAAAATGCCGTCAATGAGAAAATGCTTACTAACAGAAAAAATATTTTTGCACAGATATACCCTGAAGGTTATTGGAAAGTTGTTGGAAATTTAGGAAATTACAAACTGAATTTCAACACAAAAAAGAAAATTTCAGCAACTCATTGAAAATCACAAATTTGTTTATACCAAAGTGTGACATGAGGGTGGAGCTTTCCTTTATGTTTTAATTGACGTTCCAGAGGCCTATCCAACTTGCTGTGGCAGAATGAGTAGCAGATCAATCCACACAATAAACTGCTTATTTGCATTTGTGTTTCATATTTATTGGATAAGCTTTTAAAGGTCTACTCACTTGATTGTGAGATTAAACTGACTGTCTTTTGTTTTTAATGAAAGACTCAGACTATGCTTTCTAGATTTCTTCCTTAAAGGACATATTTTGATCATCAGTGTCCAATTAATGGGATGAAGAATGTTTGTTTGAATGTAGCCACGATCGCTGAAAATGGAATTTTATCCCTTTTTCTTGACTGAACATACTGAAATAAAGTCTAATATTGAGTGTTTTGGACATTTTGGACGTGTGTTATCCAAAGCATCGGACTCTGACCTTTTGCATATCACACCTGGTGTTTTAGTGTATAAAACAAAATACTATCCCTACATGTATACCTTGGTTATGTTAACCCCAGTCTTTAGGGTATCCACCTATACAGTTCTCTTGAGTATTTTCTATATTGTATGTTCTTTTTTGAATAAAAATATATACATATTGTCTTAGTTGCTGAATATCTGTGCGGTTGTAATAATGACTGTATGTGTGCACGTCAATATGGGGACGGTTATATGAAAGCACAACTACGTCCTCATAAACCATATAAACCAGTTTTTCTGTATGTCTGACTGACCGTCCTCCGCGGAGTCAGTCTGTGACGTAGATATCATTGATTGGTTGGAACCGCCGCCACTCACCCGAGATTCTGGAACGTCGTGGTCACGTGGTCCCTCTAAAAGACGAAAGAAAAGGAAATATGGCTGCTAATATATTAGCTACTCTTGCCACTGCTTTTGGACATTGAATCAAAGGTAAACGTTACTCTGTATTAAAAAGATAATTCTTGAAATTATATTGTGTAAGAATCAATTATACATGTGTTGGTAACACTACCAGCCGTTTAATGCTAGCAGTCTTAGAAAGTATGTGCAGAGTTAACAACAGTTAGGGTAACTATCTTACCAAACTGGTTTAATATAAAACCAATCAGATAATACATTTTAGGCAGTGCAAGAGCCAATATTCCATGCTAACTCTTAGCTAGCTATCTGTACTATTGTCTTTGTTGTCATAGTTTCAACACAAATGTCTGCTCATGCCCACATATAGTGCACAGGTAGAAATGCACATGATGATGCCTATGTAAACACACAGCATTTGTTCAGGGAATTAGTGGCCAATGAAGACAACTGGGTTGCAACTAACAATTATTTTCATTATGAATTAATGTAATGACTGTAGTGTAAGATTTACACAAGCTGTCTGAGGGATATATTTTAAACTTATTTTGTAGTTGAATGAATCAAACTGGATTTAATTGAACCTGATCTGATTGCATCCAATTTTTATTGTCATTATCACTTAATCTATTGATAATATTTCAATTAATCAATTGGTTGTCTAAAAATGGAGATAAATATTGATCACTGTTTCCCAAAGCCAGGGATGATGTCCTCAAATGTCTTGTTTTGTCCACACTTCAAAGATATTCACTGTCATAGAGGATGAAAGAGACTACAAAATATTCATGTTTGAGAAGCTGGAATCAGAATTTCAGCTTTTTTTTCTGAAAAATATGATTAATTGGTTATCAAGCTAGCGAGTGATTCATTTCATAGTGCAATACCGACTAGTTATTGCAGCTCTACATGTAATGTTATGAAATATGTTCTTGTCAGTTAGGGAAGATCAGCAAGTTAATATGGTACATCAATGAAAGTCAGCTTTAACTCCTCATTACCCAAACCTAATTTAGTATCTTCGGAAAATTTTCAGGCAGTCATGGAAAACGGGAGAAAGCAACTAAGTCCTGAGCAAGATGCCCTGGAGCACATAGTTGCTTGCAAAGATAAACCCTTCTTGGAGGAAAGGTTTATAGACCACTTTAAAGGTAGGTATTGCATCTCCCATAGCAGTCAGATATCTGTCTTGATATTGGAGGGATCTCATGCTGGAGGGTCTCTGACCCTCTAAATCCATTATTGTGTATTGCAATTATGTGTTATGGTAAGGACTCATGATCCAAATATCATTAATGTTTCGGTGAGTCAGAGGAGAAGTTGGAGTGAACTAAGTGTCTTCCAGATATTATGTGTTAAGCTAAACAATATCATAGATTTACTAGATTATTGCCTACTTGTGCCTGTATACACCCTCTTGTAAATGTTAATGATTTTACACATCAAAGTTCGTTTACAGGTTTTAGGGAGTACCACTACATGTGAAAAAAGGTGTATAAAGCCTTTTGGGACTTACAAGCTAAATTTCATGTGGGGGTTAGGGTTAGAAAGAAAGATGTGAGGTTACCAGCACTCTGAAGCCTGCTCCTCAAATCTGCCAGTACCTAGAGGCTACATTAGATACTACTATCGTAACACACCAAAGTCTGTACAGTCAAGTGGCTCACGTTCAGCTGCATTGTGGGAAATGTAGGTACAAAATGTAGGTTTTGATTCTGTTAAAACAAAAAAACAAAAACACTGTCCATGTTATGGGAGTGCAATGCTAAATCAGTGGAGTACTCTTTGTAACAGCCAGGTATATTCATGTCCTTTGGCAGTTAAGACATAAAGGAAAAATCTACAGTGTTGCATTTCAGTTAGACAAGGCTGACTGAGGATACATTTAGGGTTTCAGTTTTTATACACTTTATTTGCATTTAGTATACAAGTGGTATGAAGTATAAAGACAGAATACCAAATGCATAGTAATCCAACAATCACAGTGACATTGTGACTCCAGTAACTGTTTCAGATTAAACACCAGCAAATTTTCATCTCATTATTTTATAGGGAGAGGTGTGGTCACCTCGGAAGCTATTGAACCATCCACCTTTGTTGTTGAATATCGGGGGAACATCTTTGCTCAAAGACAAAGGCCTAAGAAATGTGGCGATTCGCTGAACAATTACTTGTTTGAGTTTTCATGGATTGGAACACACTGGTGGTAAGTTATTTGGCACGTTAGCATGTTTTACACTTTGCCATAAAGGGGCCTTGCTGTTAGTAAATTCATATGTTCATGTAGTCATTTTAAGGACGGTTGACAAAGTTTTTTATTTTTCTTGCAGCATTGATGCTTCAGCAGAGGATGGGACCCTTGGAAGACTTGTGAATGATGATCACATAAGTCCTAACTGTGAAATTAAGAAAATTGTTTATGAAGGAAAGCCACACTTGTGCCTGTTTGCAGTGAAAAAAATATCTGTGGGTGAGGAGATAACTTACAATTATGGGGACTCCTCTTATCCATGGCGCTCAGGGGTAAGTTAATATTATGAAAAGGAACCTTGCATTTGATTTTGTATTAGACTTATAGGGCATGTTTTTGATGAAAATAAGTTTTTGACTTGGATGAATAAAATCCTCTTAGCCTGTGGTATTGTAATATAATACTGATATTTTTAATCCAGTTAAGTTTGATACTTTTTCACGTCTTTTACATCTGTATTTACAGGAATCCTATGATGAATTGAGTTCTTTCAACATGGAATCATGTCCTTCTTCATTAAATCCAAAGAATGAAATGGTATTTAAAAGACTACATTCAATGCATTTACCTCCAGTTTTTTTTCATGCCACCCCAGCAAATATACTGGTATGGCAATACTGTGTATAAATGTATACTCCCCCCCCCCCCCACCACCACCACCTTTTTAAAGCATATTGGTAAATTAGTAGATAGCCATTTTTCTGTTTGTTGTTGTTGTTATTATTATTATTATTATTATTATTATTATTATTATCATCATCATAATCATCATCATCATCATCATCATCATCATCATCATCATCATGAGATCTATAAAGTATCTCCATATTTCCAGTTTCAGAGCTCTGAAGCTTCCAGTTCTGAAGAATCCTGCTTTGATGATCATGAAGAATGTGATATTGGGCCAAGTCTTGATGATGACAGTTTTACCAACATCAATTGTCAGCTGGATTTCAGGGACAACTCACCTTTTACAGAATCAGATTCCTTTAAAGAGATGACTGCTTCATGTACCCAGCAGCAGGAGGAGGAGGAGGGGGAGGCTGCTTTCAGTTCTGATGAACACAGCTGGGATGAAGATGATGGAACTAGTGATGCTACACAAAAGTCCGAAGTCTCTGCTTACAACAATAAGAACTACTGTTATGTTTGTGGGAAAGGTGTGATTAAGAGCGCTCGACACCTTTTAACGCATGCTAATGAGGAGCCTGAAATCGCAGAAGTATTTTCATTACCAAAACACTCCAAGGAACGAAAACAGTTGCTTGATGATTTGCGCAACAGAGGAAATTACAAACATAATCAAGACGTGTTGAGAAATAACAGTGGAGAGCTGAAACTGCGAAGACGACCAACATCTACAGGAGTAACCTCTAAAACATGCACACACTGTCTATATTGTAAAGGCATGTTTCAACGTAAGGAGCTGTGGAGGCATGTAGCCAAATGCCCCGCTAAGACACAAAACTCAGCAAAAGGTGGCAAGACTAGAGTCTTAAGTGAGATTGCACTTGCAGAGTCACCATTCTCAGAAAAAGTTACATCTGATGTGTGGGAGATGCTTTTGACCATGAAACCAGATGAGATTGGTATGGCAGTTCAGAATGATTATCTTTTAATGCAGCTGGCTCAATATCTGTCCGAGAAGAGTGGCAATAAACCAAATAAACATGATGTCATCAGACAGAAGCTGAGAGAAATGGGAAGACTCTTGTTAGCGCTGAGAGAAAAATCAATATTTTCCTTTGAGGAGGCTATCAAACCTGAAAACTTCTACCGAGTTGCTGAGGCTGTCAAAGACATTGCTGGTTTTGATGAAAAGATGCAGTGCTACAAAACACCAAATCTTGCTTCAAAAATAGGACATTCACTCAAAGCAATAGGCAACATTGCCCTGGCTGAAGCTGATGGCAATGAAGAGATGATGAAAGACACAAAGAAATTCATGAAATTGTATGCAAAACAATGGACATCGCTTTTCTACAAAACAGTCCAGGCTTGGCAGAACGGACAAAGAGTAAACAACCCATCTACCATACCATTCACACATGATGTGCAGCTTTTCCACAAGTACCTAGAAACAGCATCAGCTTCTGCCATTGAAGGCCTGAAGATGTATGAAAACACACAGATCTACAGTGCACTTTGCAGAGTTACACTTGCACAGGCATCTGTCCTAAACAAATGTGTTCCTGAAGTTTCAAGAATGACACTCAAGGCATTTCAGGAAAGGGATGAAACTACCAAAGTGTTGTCCAAGAACTTCATCAGAATAAATACCCAAGGCAGGAGTGGCCAAAACGTTGCTGTCTTGTTGACCTCTGAACTTGTCGATGCAATAACGTTGCTTGTAAACAAGAGAGATGCGTGTGGAGTGCACAAACAAAATCCCTTCTTATTTGCAAGGCCTAACTCCTCTGCTACAAACTTCTACCACGGAAGGATCTGCATCAGAGCCTTTTCAAGCCTGTGTCGTTTGAAGAACCCAGAGTATTTCAGGTCGATGCATCTTTACAAGCACATTGCAAGAGTGTTCCAGATTCTCAACCTCGAGAATGACGAGCTGGATCACCTTGCTAAATTGCTGGGCCATGACATCCGGGCTGACAGGGACTATTATCGGTTGCCAGAGGCAGCTGTTGAACTTGCAAAAATCGCGAAGCTACTTCTGGCAATGGAGAAAGGGTCTCTGGAAAGATTCAAAGGAAACTCTCTTGAGGACATTGAGATTGAGGGTACGTTTTCTATGTAATATACTCTACCAGAGCTTGTTTGCGAGGAGACAAGGAACTTCTTAAGCATTACTTTTTGTATCTTGTTTTTCATTCAAGATGAATTGGAGTCAGATGTGGAGCAGAGCAACCCTGATAACGCAGATGCTGAGGAGGACAATGAAGAATCAGATTGCTTGCCTCAGCAGAGTGGTATGTGATGAAGAAGATAAACAATCCCAGTGCCTCCTGATCTGTAATACTCGTTCTTTCAGGATTCTTCTTCTCTGCCAGGGTCACTGAGGTTGATAGTGCAAATAGCTGTTTTATTGTCGTTAGCAATTTGCTCCAAGAAAGACAGTAAAAAAATTAAACCCTAAACACCTTGTAGGGGAGGCAAAATGCAATTCATATATTGTAACACAGAAAAAGTATTCATATGATATTATGATGTTTAGCATGTGCAGGTGTAGTGTACAAAGTATGAATAATTCCCATTGGACTTTCCATGATTGCTATAAGTGCAATCAAACAATCAGTAGTTCTGTTGTTTCTGTAATATTTAAAATACTAATCAAACTTTTTACTACTAGTTTGTATGTACTTCTTAGCATTGTGACTTCTTTGTGATTGAACCATTCAGATGTTTAACAGTTGTGAAAAGGTCTGTGGGTGAAATACTGTTGTAGGTATAGAATTAAAAATGCAGTCTCAGACCATGTCCAAAACTGTTGTTTGTTTTGTTTTTTAAACTTACCAGAGGTTACAGACAGTGAGTTGTTAAATAACGACACTACAGAAGAGGGGCGTTATTACCGATCTGTCTGAGTGATGTTTGCTTATGCTATTTAATATTTTGGAAAAATTTTCAGATGCAGTGGAACAACAGGGGAGTCAACTGAGTCCTGAGCAAGATGCCCTGGAGCACATAATGGCCTGCAGAGACAAACCGTCCCTGGAAGAAAGGTTTATTGACCCGTCTAAAGGTAAGTGTCTCCATCTCCCATAGCAGTCAATTTATTTGTGTTTCAGGGAGTCATTTACAACTGGCTGGAGGAGTTAGTCCCTCTTAATTTTTTTTTCTGTTTTGAGAAGGCATGATGTTATAACATTGACATTGTGGTTCAGTTCTGGTAGTGGGCCATTTTTCATGTCAACTCCCCAGCCTTTTCTCCCCATCATGTCTACTCTCTACTGCTGTTATGATAAAAAAAATAATAAAAATGCCGGCATCCCAAAATGTTTCCCTAAAAACAGTCAGGTTGTGATGGAAATGCTTTATTTGCAATAATGCAGAAGACACCTTAAAAAACTTTCTTTGTACACCTCCTAACAAATTTAGACTAACATGATGTAAACCAGATTAAATGGTCTTTAGTTTTTTCAGGGAGTCATTTATAATTTATAATTGTCATTATACTACCTAAACCAGTGGTCTTCAACCCTGCTCCTGGAGAGCTACTGCCCTGCATGTTTTCGGGTATCACCCCACTCTAACACACCTGATGCTAATTATTAGCTTGTTATCAAGCAGCTGAAGCTCATCAACAGGCTTCATAGCGAGTTTATTGTTAGAATCAGGTGTTAGAGTGGGGGGCTACCTAAAACATGCAGGGCAGTCGCTGTCTAGGAGCAGGGTTGGAGACCGTGGCCCTAAACTGTTTTTCTTTTTGCTTTCAAAGGAAGAGGTGTGTTCACCCTTGAATCCATTGCACCATCCACATTCGTTGTTGAATATCGGGGGAACATTTTCCCTCACCAAGAAACCGAGAACAAGAAATGTGGTGACACTCTGAATGGTTACTTCTTTGACTTCTCGTGGAATGAAAAAAACTGGCGGTGAGTTTACTGCTGGTTTTTTAGTTATTTGAATTGAATTGCCAATTTGCTAAATGAATTTCCATTTGAATAAAGGTGCAAGAATACCATGTTGATATGGAATTCACATAATTTAATTTTAGTTCCTAATTTTCATTGAGATAATTAAAACTGTAGTGAAGATTGCATTATCACTTTGCATATTGAATTGTGAATTGCCAAATGCATTTTCAAATTGCATGACAAAATTGAAGATTGAATTGCCATTTTGCAAAATGAATTGCCTTTATTTGCACATTACTGCACCGTAAATCGCAGTTGATGCAAAAAAAGTATACATCAGCATGCCTACACATCTCGTTTGTTTTAACCTCATGCATTATTTTCTCATGTGTTCAATTAGTATATACAATGTTTATATAATTATAAAAAAACTGTTTAACTTTCATTTATGAGTGTGGCTTTGGACAAGTTGCACGTAATGTAAAAAACATTTAAAAATATTTTATTCACTTATACGATTGAGTAGTTTCATAGAATGACAAAATGTCTTGCCACCATCATTCACTATTGGCGCTTTTCCATTATACAGTTCTAGCACTACTCAGCTCGACTCTACTCGGTTTGGTACCAGATACGTCGTTTTCCATTACTTCATAGTACCTCCTCAACATGGGCGGGGTCATCATAGCACGTCAGCCACCACACAAAGGAACGTCTACTCCTTGTCAAAGGACCACAGTGTAGTTTTGCACATAGAAGTCATGTTAACTCCTGTGAAACTCGCTGTAACTATTGTTGCCGGTATTTAAAAATGGCGGGCTTTGATTTTTTTTTTTTGTATACATATTTTATTGATGTAGGCTATAGGAAACAATACAAAGAGACAATAGAACAATACAATCACACAGTCGTTAATATATAACAACATAGCAGCCAGTGGGGGTTTCACTTAAAAAATATAAAGCAAAGTACATAACTCATGAGTCTATTTTAACAACAACAAAACGGGTTAAGTCTTTCCAGAACTTACTAGAGTGGAGACATTGCCAAAAAATATGGACAACAGTTTCAGGAAACCGATCACACAACAAGCCGTCAACACACAGGTCCTTTTTAAATTTGAGCAGATACTGTTTAGCAGGACAGTATCTGTGTATCAGCTTAAAAGTCACCTCTGTCACTTTATTAGTGAGGAGATATTTATAAGGTAGATTCCAGACATTACGCCAGTGCAAGTCAGGGACAAACCCCGCCCAGTAATGAACAGCAGCAGGAACAGTAGTTATGTCTTTCTGAAAGAGAGATCGAATAACATGGTTGTTGTTCTTTACCTTATTAGAGAAGCACATTTCTCCCACTGCGGTGGTTTTTGGGTCCAGAGGTAAACAAGTGGGCTGGGTAGTCCCTTTTGGTATGTTATCTTTTCTTTAATAGGTATGTTACAGATTTGGGGAGTGGTGCATTCTTTAAGTGAGAACAGTTCACATTTTTTCAAATTAAGGCAAAGACCCGATGCAGCTGAGCATATATCTATTATTTTGATAGCAGTGTGAACTTGGCTGGCATTTTTTAAGAAAAATGTGGTGGTGTCTGCCAGTTGGCTAATAATAACCTCTCTATCTGCTATAAAAAATCCCTTTCAATGGACTATTTTTAATATGGGTGGAAAGAAGTTGAGTACATAAAATAAATAAATAAGGTGAAGCAGGGCAGCCCTGCCGAATACCCTTTCGTAACTCAAATCTTGAGGATGTCCCACTTTTTAAACTGATGCAGCTATTAACATTATAATACAATGTTTTGACAGCTTTAGAGAAAAATTCACCAAAACCAAACATTTCAATCGTTCTAAATATAAAGTTATGTACCACAGTGTCGAATGCCTTTTATAAAAGTCTAAAAAGAGAATCAAACTATTGTCAGGACACAAAAATGAGTAATTAAATCAATAATCGGTGGCTGGCAGTCTGTTGACGTCACATTTTAGTATCGGCTCGCTTGGAACCTCGCCAGAGCAGGTACTAAAAAAGTACCAGGTACTATCCACCCTAATGGAAAAAACGTGTCGAGCCGAGTAGTGCTAGAAATGTATAATGGGAAAAGCTCTATTTGATAAAAGGCAGTCATTTTAGGAGGTGAAATTTCACCATGATTATTTTTCTTGCAGCATTGATGCTTCAATAGAGGACAAGACCCTCGGAAGACTTGTGAACGACGATCATATAAGTCCTAACTGCAAAATGAAGAAAATTGTCTGTGAGGGAAAACCACACTTATGCTTGTTTGCGGTGAAGAAAATATCCCCAGGCGAAGAGATAACTTACAAGTATGGGGATTCCTCTTATCCGTGGCGCTCAGGGGTAAGTTTATGTCAAACTATATGCCTTGGTTGTGAATGTAGTTTTAAATATATCACAGAACAGAAACAACTTCTCAACAACTGATGTACATATGTTTCCAATGTTCCTGGATTTACATAGTATGGACAGCATCAGTCTTTTTTAATGGGTTTGGGAGGTGCTGAGAGCTGGCTAACTACAGCAGCTAACTACTGGGTTTCAATGAAGCAGAGCTGCGTTTCTAACTCACTGAGCCTGTCCCCTAACCAAGTAAACATACTACATTTATTACATGTGCCATTATCGCTACAGGAGGCACAGAAATAGCAGTATCAATAAACCTGTAATATTAGCAATAATGAGTAAGCTAAAGAGTGAAGTCTAAAAAAGTGAACACAGAATACAGCACCTGCTTTGGGTATGTTAAGTTAAAATGTCAGCAGTTAATATTTTATGGTATTTTGAGAAATACATGATTAGCATAGTGTTGTGGGTGGTGTATGTAAATTATTCAAAATTACTTGTTCCAGGTTAAAGACTCAGCAGTCTGCAGTTCTGCAGAATCCTGCTGTGATGAAGAGTACCTACCTGACAGTGGACCAACCAGTGACAACCAGATGAACAATTCAGGTTTCACAGAGTCTGGTTGTTCTAAACAGCAGAGCTCAGATGCTTCATTCGTGCAGCAGGAGGACAAAGGGAATGACAGCCCTGAGGGGTCCGACTCTGATAGTGACTCCTCACACAGTGATGCTTCATCACAGTCTGAAGACCCTCACTGCACCAGCAAAAATTACTGTTATGTTTGTGGGGAATCGAAGGCCAAAATTTCTCGTCACCTTTTCACCCACAAAAATGAAGAAGCGGATATCGCTAAAGCGTTTGCATTACGTCGAAAATCCAAGGAACGGAAAAGACTACTGAATGAGTTACGAAACAGAGGAAATTTTAAACATAATCAGAAGGTTTTGAAGAGTAACCAAGGACCACTGAAATTGATAAGAAAATTAAGCATTTCCAACACTGATAAAAAAGAGCTTGCAGTCTGTCTCTATTGTAAAGGCATGCATGTTCGCAGGCACATGTGGCGACATTTGCAAAAGTGTCCTGCAAAGAAATATACGCAATCTCCAGTAGTGGTCAAGACTAAAATCTCAACTATGGTTGCTGTTGCAGAGTCACCTGACTCCCAGGGACTTTCGTCAGATTTGAGAAACGTCCTTAAGAAGCTGAAGGATGATGAGGTTGCTTCTGTAGTTCGGAATGATTCCCACATACTGCAGCTGGCGCAGTACATACACCTCTATAATGAAGGTAAAACAAAAAACGTTTCACACATCCAACAGAAACTGAGGGAAATGGGAAGACTCCTGTTGCAACTGAGAACAAAGTCTATATTCAGCTTTGAAGAAGCTATCAAACCACAAAACTTCAGCAAACTTGCTGAAGCTGTGAAAGAGGTTGCAGGTTTCAGTGAAGAGATGAAGTCATGTAACAGACCAAGTGTCTACCGGAAATTGGGAATGTCACTGAAGAACCTTGCCAACATTAATCTTGCCAGGGCCTTAAAAGAAAATGCTGATAAACAGACAATAGAAGAAGCGGAGACATTTGTGAAATTGTGTGCTGAAGAATGGATCTACGTCCACTCATCACAACCAAATGTGGATGGCCTGTCAACGATACCGTTCATACAGGATATTCAGCTCCTCTACCAGTGCATGGATAAGACCGCATCCTCTGCAGTTGAAAGCCTGACGATGTACGAGAGCCCACCAGTCTATATTGCACTTCTCAGAGTCACAGTTGCACAAGTGTCAGTCTACAACAAATCTGCGCTAGACGTTTCAACAGTAACACTCAAGTCATTCAAGGAATGGGAGGAAACTGAGCTTCTTGACAACACTGTTGTCTGCCAGTCACAGTTTGAGCAAATTCTGTCCAAGCGCTTCATGAAGGTCAATGTCATGATCAGTGGAGACAAAAAACTAGCAGTTACACTTACACCTGAAGTGCTCAGTGCGATAAAACTGCTTGTGAGCAAGAGAGAATCATGTGATGTACATGAAAGTAACCCCTTCTTATTTGGGAGGCCTGCTGCCAAATGTATTGGCTACTTAAAGGGACGCCAGTGTGTCCAGACTTTTGTAGATCGGTGTAAGGCAAAGAATCCCGAGCACCTCAGGTCTCTTTTCTTTCATAAGCACATTCTGAGAGTGTTCCAGATTCTCAGCCTCACAAACAACGAACTTGATCAGCTAAGCAAACTGCTGGGCTGTGATATTCGGACGGACAGAGATTACTATCAGTCACCAGAGGCAGCTGTCGACATCGCAAAGATTTCAGAGCTACTGTCGGCAATGGAGAATGGATCTCTTGAAAGATTCAAAGGGAAGTCTCTTGAGGAAATTGAGTTTGCAGGTATGTGTCAAATTAAATACTTAAATTTCTAACCTGCCAGGATAAGAGTGTGTTTTTTGTTGACAACTGGCTTAACATTATATATATATATATAATTTCATGATAATGCTTTCCTTTGAAGACAAATGGGAGCCAGAGGCGGAGCAGGACAACCCTAAAGTCAGTGATGCTGAGGAGGGCCATGATGAATCAGAAAGGGGTATGTCAAAAATACCGAAACACTAGTATATCTATTATACAGTGTTTCAGAGTAGTTTTCCCAACAGAGATTACCAGGGCCACTGAAGCTGAAAAGTCACATTACTACATACCACACTGACAAAAGTTTATCCTCCCATAAATCCAAATGAAGACAGAAAAGTTAAACATTTTAATATGGTGTTACAATTAAAGTTATTTTGTGCACTAATGAGGAAAAAATTCAATAGATTTTTTAATCTCTACCTAATTTTTGGTTTGTTTTTACAAAATTGACATTAGAGATTTCAGTGCTACATATTACACATTAGACAGTTGCCAAAATAGTGGCGGATTAGTTTAAAAGTCCACATCAAAACAATGACACTTGAGATAATGATGTATTTTACTTTACAGCTTAAGTCTCAACCAATAAATGACAAGCTTTGTTTTCTTAAAAAAAACACACACACAGTATATGAAACCAAGGATAGGGAGAGTTTACATTAATATAGTCAAAGATGAATGAAAATGTGGTCACCGAATTGATCTACAAATTACAAAATCATTTTTTATTCACTAAATGTTTGTCATTTAAGCTTTTCAGTGAATGCATTGCTTTGCTTTATGTACAAAATGCAATAAATTGCTCAGGACAAAGCCACTACCTTCAGAATTTTTAGTGTTAGACAGTAAGAAACTGAAATTCTTCACTCAAATTGGTCAAAGTGTGAGTTTTATTAACTAACAAGGAGTTGGGTGTCTTGAAAATTACTATTGGATTTAGGTGACTTAGTTTTAGAGATTTGGTCGCATTGTTTCAAAATCTTTATTATCTATACGATCTATGAATTGTAAGAAACCCAGTAGGAACAATTGGAGAGGATCTTTTTGTCTTCACCAGCAAAGCAGAAATAAAACCTGTAAATAAAAAGTAATTAGCAAACAAGAAAAATAACCTTCCTCTTTCTCCTCCAGGTCGTTCCTCTTCAAACTCTTCTTTTAAGAAAACCAGCAGAGTTCGCCAAGTTTCTTCAAGGAAACGTGGCCGATCCAAGAAAAGTGAGTCTTCTGAGCTGAATAATGAGAAACGTGATGCAGTGACCACAGAGAAGGATGACAGGCCAGATGAAATGTCTCTGAGCTGTGCTGTCAACACACGAGAGGGAAGACCATCTCGTAGCAAAGCCAAGGCATCAAACATTTGTTTTAGTGATGATGACGATGACATGAATGTGGACTTCGACATGGACTTCGACATGGACTTCGACACCGATGAGGAACTTCCTGTCTCTCCTCCAGGTCATTCCTCTTCGAAACGCTCCTTTTCAGCTTTAAAAAAAACTAGCAGCGTTTGCCAAGTCCCTCCAAGGAAACGTGGCCGACCCAAAAAAACTGAGTCTAAAAAGGCATCTTCTGAGCTGAATGATGAGAAACGTGATGCAGTGAACACAGAGAAGGATGACAAGCCAGAGGAAATGTCTCTGAGCTTTGATGTCAACACACGAGAGGAAAGACCATCTTGTAGCAAGGACAACGCATCAAACATTTGTTTTAGTGATGATGACGAAGACATGAACGTGGACTTTGACATGGACATAGACACCGATGATGACATGGACAGAAATCCGGAAAATTATAGCGGCAGTGATACAAACAGCCCAGCAGCAACACCTGTGATAAAAGATGTCACGAAGAAGAGGGACAGTCACAGCGGTGATAAGAAGAAAGACAGTTCTTCCAAGTCTGCCCCAGATATGGACCTTGAAGGGAGCATGGACAGCGATGCAGAGAAAGAAAATCAAAAGAAAGGAGGGGAAGAAAGTAACTTGATGGATGTGGATTGCAGGTATTCATCTGCCACCTTAAATACAGGTAAAATAATCTCCATACTGTGCTTCTCAGTAGTGTATTGTGTTCTCATTAAATTAATCAATATATATGAGACATTTATTTAAAATTAGTGTTTTCCCCTCTGTACATTATCTTCCTTAACCCTTAACTGGGGGGGGTGGGGGGTGTTGAATACTTTTTACAGGTACCCTGTGTATCTGTATAAAGATGCTAATCCTAAATCCTATTTATTTTTTATAAATATTTGTGTTTCTCATTTCTAACCTTTCAATACATTTTTTATAGTAAAGAAGAGCAAATTGTTGGCTGCACTGGCTGGTACGAAACAATTGAAGATATTAATCCCAAAACTGGACATAGTGAGTAACCACTTTCCTACCTAACCTGTTTTCTGTCATTGAAACTGGTTCATAGTTAGTTTTTTTATATTCAAACTTTTGACAACCACATGACTTTTCTACTGTATAATGACAAATTTACGCATTTTCACTTTTAGTTGTGGATTTCTTTTCCTCTGGTGTTGCTTAGTTACTCACACTGTCAGTCACACACATGTATAAAAATAGAAAAAGAATAAACATAATTTTCTATTGTAATATATGATGTAGTCGTTAAATTTCATATCCTTTTCTGTACAAGGATCACAGTGTTCATAATAGATGATTTGTGTTTTTTTGTCCTAGGAGAAGTTGCAGTCTCCAGTCCACATGTACCAGTTACCACCCTGTAACTCTGTTGAGAGGCCAGTCGGATATCCACCAATCCAAGACAACGACAACGAGCCTATCCCTGAAAAGGTAGGAAAACTCACTTCAGAGTCTTTGCTCCTCTGACATTTCAAATACCAACACTAAGTGTAAGTGTTGTAATTTTTAGCCATTTTTAATCGATTGAGTGCAAAGACTGAAAAAAGCATTGGTCTTAATGCAAATCTATTCTGAATGTCATATTTTTGTCTTTAGTTCATTTGCATTCATGTGTATAAAACCTACCCAACAAAATCAAATTATCAAATGAACAAAAGAAATTTGTTCTTTTGCATATCAGGACATACGGATGAACTGCTCCCACTGCAAGAAGAGCATGCTGAAGGGCCAAACAGCTTTCCAGAAGAAGGGATTCACGGATGTCTTCTGCACAAAAAGCTGCCTGTTTCAAATGTTTCCCATCAACAAAAGAGCTGTCAAGACATGTCATTACTGCCTCAAGTGAGTCTGTGAAATACATCACCTAATCTCAGTGGACTACACTGGTGTTCTTGTGCACTGTAGTAGTACAAACCACATTTTAGTGGTTTAAATATTTGAATGAACTTGCAGGCAGTCACAGTTTTCCAGTTATTTCAGTGTGGTAGAAAAGCAACTAGTGGAGCCTTAAAACTTGCTTCTATCATGGTGTAAATGTGTGCGGTTGTTTTAAAGTTGCTTGTTTGAACCTCCAGTGATTCTTACCTTTGACAACAGTGAATACACTTATTATTTATTGTCTGTGTATTTCTACAATTTCATAATGTTCTCAAAAAAGGAAACAAAAGGCTGCCTAGAGGGCAAAAACAAATCTGAAAAAGGACAGTGTGCTTTGGATAATGTAGATGTTAAACCTGCAATATGGTTTTTTTGCTTTTTATTTTGATTGGATAACTTATTTGCAAACAAGTTCATGAAGCAGAAACAGAGCAGCATTAACATTTATTTGGCTTAATGTTTGTGTCCACTGTACCTTTGTAGCTCTGGTCTAGTCTTCACTTACTCCTAAGGAAAATATCTGGTCCTCAGCTGTTAAATGTTCCACTATGTTCACTAGATATCTTTGCCTATTTGCATTTTGGTGATGGGCAGATAGTGTACAGTCCATTTTTATCTGCTTTGCTGACAACAGCTGTGAGATTGGTGAAGTGAATCAAAACAGTAAAGTTTCAAGTCTTAAAACCAAAACAATGAATGGAATCACTTCGAGCAGCCGCTTTCACATTACACATAATCATTTAATTCATTATTATAAAAATGTTGATTATAGGTGCTATTATAGATACCAAGTGTTTCTATAATGTAGAAAAACACATCCTTCAAAGTAATTTAATAAGCTAATCAAGCAGGCCTCTCATCGTCTTCATTTCCCTGATTACCTGATCAAATCTTTTCATACACAAATGATAGTATCAGCTTAATTACCATGTTAAAGGCTAATATTAATGGTTTCCCCTCTTTATTCTGTCAGGGAGATGACAGAGCTTTCGGACCTCATCATGGCTGCAGTGGACAAAAAGGGAACTATGAAGGATTTCTGCAGTCCAGCGTGCCTTCTCTCTTTCAAGTCCAACCCTGAGTCCACCCAGACACCGCAGTCAATCTGCTGCCAGTGTTACAAAACCTGCACTGTAAGAAAAATGTATATATTCATATCATTAAAATGTTTTTTTAAAATAATTGCCAACAAAAATGTTTATTTTAATTTATAAACTCTTTGTCATGCTCACTTTTCCTTTCGTCATCCCTTCTATAGAGCACATGTGAGCTCACCCTGGACGAGTCTGTCTACAAGTTTTGCAACTTTGCCTGCTTGGAAGTTTTCCGCAGTTACAACATGACCGTCTGTGAGAACTGCAACACCTACTGCCACAGGAAACCGCTTGTCCTGAAGATGGAGGAGGGCACCAAAACCATCTGCAGCGACAAATGCCTGGACGAGTTCAAAGAGGTGCAGAAAAAAACGATGTTACGGTCAATTAATTTATTAATATTCATCTCTACAGGGACAGGCCATTAGGAGCATGCTGTCTTTTCCAAGGCCACCCTGAATACAGAACATACAGAACATAAAAACAATGTTTACACTATACAAATTCAAAGTAACAAACAACAAGATTTACAACAGACATACAAACAGAGACAGCATTCGAAGACGTTCAACCATGTTTGAAATAATTTGACAGAAAACAAACAGGGAATGTCTTTTGGTGTAATGATTTATCCACCACTTGCACCGAAACACTGCATGCACATAATAGGACAACAGTAGGCACATTTAGAGCCAATCATTCCATAGATGTTAAGTATAGGATTATTCTAGATTTTTTTATGAAATAAATATAATCAGATAATCCCATTCAACTTTATTATCCAAAGGAAACATGTGGGGAGAAAGTTGATTTAATCAGAGATGCAAAACATAGACAGATGGAATACAAAACTACTAGCTTTTGCTGCTAACCTCCTATCCTCCTACAAAATAAAAACACACTACTTTAATCCACTCAAACACAAAAAATGTTGCCAAAAATGCACTTAACTGCAGTTATGACTATAGAATTTAAAATAAGATAAAAAAAAAAAAAAAAAAGCAAAGTAACAAAATTTAAATGATCAGGTGAAATACACTTTAAGCTGTGGTTATTCTATATATATATTTCTTACTGTCAGCAAATCCCATAAAAGACCAAAACCAACAACCCTGTCTGTGACACTCTGCCAACCAGCAGTGAGCTAATATCATTTTTAGCCCACTCAAACAGGAGTATTTACTGAGGCAGGATTAGATGGTGCATTTGTTATATGCACATTTGGGTGTGCTTGTGAATATCGTCAGAGTCTGTCACACCGTCTATTTGTGCAGTTGTAGTAATGAGCACAAAGAGGCCAAAAAGCACATATTCCCCACAAGGACTTCCTGTTGAAAAATGGAAACTGAAATAGTACAGGCTAGTGGTGGTGTTGGTGTACTGGAGTGGATTACATTTAACAGTGCTGTTTATATTTTGCCCCCAGGTGTTCCCAATCAGCCCATAGACTTTTTTTCTTACATTGTGGTGATATTCCAGATTTTTTAAATTGTTTTTCTCGACTCAAGTTTTACAAAGATAATGGCCACTGGGAAAAATTAGCTCAGATCTCAGACAGTCAGATGTCAGTGTTAAATGAGAATGGCAAAAACGGGGAGAGGGGGGGGGTATTGTGGCAAAAGGTAAACTCATCAAGGGCAGGAGTGACCAAGGCTCTGCTCTGCTGTTTTTGAGATGCAGGTTGTTGTTGAGTTGATGCTTTTTGGCTGCTGGCAGCACATGTACCGTAATTGCAGGAGTAGATGAGCAGTTGCATTGTGGCTTTTTAAAAACATTTTTTAATTTGCATCGTAGCTTCTTTTAATTTGCGTTGTGGTGTTTGCAATTCGCTGACCTTTCTCGGCCACCGTATACTGTACATGTATGTTTGTACAATAAAAAAGGAAGGAAAGAAAGATGAGCAGGCGCTTGTAGGGGGGCGGGTAACTTCTCATTACCGTGTTTTACTTGTCGGCTCCGTTTCTGGTCAGGTTGCGTTGACACAGTCGGCATAAAGTGAAGAATATCCACTTGTTTCCATCTTCACATCTTCTTCGAGACCACTGTTGAAAAATGATGTGTTTCGTACCGGGCTGTGGAAATGTCCGCAAGTCAAAAATATCCACACAGCACAAATTTCACATTTTCCCCCCCAACCCGGCGCTGTGCCGCAAGTGGCTTGAAGCCATCAGAAACCCTCGTTTCGACCCGACAGTGACAACCGCGTCCATGGCCCGGACCCACGGACTGCGTGTGTGCAGCGACCACTTCACACACAAGGACTACATCGGAAGACAGAGGACTTACTACGCAGCGCTGAAGAAAGGAACTGTCCCATCACTTTTCCCCTGGACAGAGCCTGAATCTCACACTGTCACTTCACCGACAACAAGTCTGTCCCATCAAGAGGTAACCGTGAGTCTGCACTGATGAGCACTGAAGCTGGACAACTCACTTATAAATATATATTTATCTGGTACTGGCAGTTTCTAACATTAACAACTTCCTGGATCACGCATATTGTAATGCCTCTATCTGCAGTGTTGGGGAGTAATTATAGTTACATGTAACGACGTTATGTTATTTAATTGCAAAATAAATGGACAGTTACTGAGGGGGGAAAAAAATGTAATTAAGTTACAGTTACCTATGAATATTGATGATTACAAAGGAGGTTACATCTGAAGTCAGACCTTTTAAGATTTTGCTCAGGAGGAGGGCTTTTCACAATTTATTATTTATTAATAATTAACATGTTACTGAATACATATATTGCTTTATTTAATTCTTTGAAATCAATTTAAAAAAATGTTTTTTAAGTAAATCATGATGAGGGCTTAAATGGTGTCACAGTACCTTTTGACTTTTTACAGTAAAATATGTTCTATCTATATTCCAAAATCTACATGAACTAATGAGTAAAAGAGAAAATCGCACTTTATAAGAAATGATCTCCCATATAAATCAAGTCAGTATCCATGAAAAACACCCTATTAGATTTTGGTGGCTTAAAGCTGCAATTCCTACTGCAAATTGCCAGAATCCACCGCGACCGGACAAAAAGACCCAATCAGAGCCAGGATTGTGTCTGGTGGAGTGTCTGACAGCTGTCAATCACTGCACACAGTCCCCTCCCCCTTCCTCCTCAGCTTGGTCAAGCTCATATCTCCGAGCGCGGCTTCAGGAGTGTAGAGAAAGTAATGGCGCAGCAACAACCATCAGCGAGGACAAAACTACCCATACCTCCGTTACCAACAACAGCATACACGCGTGCACATACATGGTCGCGCATGTCAGCCTCCTCTGGGGGAGGGACTTTGGAGGCAGGGCAGGAGTGCAGCGGAGAGGGAGGGGAGGGATCTGAAAGTTGTACTTCTTCAAATTTGATGCTAAGTCCTCTCTCTCCTCAAAGTTACCTTAATGGGTTTACTTACCCTAACAGTTGAAAACATTTGTTATGAAATTAGAACAGTAATCAAAAAGTAATCAAATGTAATATGTGACATTGTTTTGAGAATTGAATTGCTGCCCTGGACGGCTGCCTGTATCAAAATCTACCGCCACTGCTAAAAAGAATCAACAATAAATAAGATAAAATAGGATAAAATAAATAAAATGCTGTATACAGTAAACTGGATCTTTGTGTAAATAAAAATGCAATATATAAATGTCTAATATTCAGAAGTTCCTAAGATTGCATACATGTGAACGTTCTGTAGAGGCAGATATGTCTGCATCATAGTGAAATGTGAAAACAACAAGAAAGGCAAAAGGTCAAGAGTTGTACCAGGTTGGGGATGTCATGACAAGCCTTTTAAGGAGTTGTTTTTACCATATTGATATCCTCAAAGGGGATCAGGACGTCAACACTTACGACAAAGTTGTTTAGAATTCCAGGAAACCGAATCTTGGCTGGAACACGTCAGGTCAAGTTGACCAGAGACACACGCACTAACAAATGACGCCCACATGCCGACGGTAGTATAAAGAGTCTGAAGGGGCACGAATCGGGGCTGTTTTCGCTGTTCTGCTGTTTCATTGGTGTCTGCAGTGTTTTGCTGTGTCATCAATAAAGATCCCAGTTGGCTGTTGGACAACTTCTGTTCTCAGTCTCTTACTTTAAAGATGACTGAAGTTAAGTAATCCAGTAGTAATTAGTCTACATAGTTGTCTTTGAAGGGAAGCGAAGGTTGGTTGTGGCTCTGAGGAGCATCCTCCCTGCGCGGGTGAAATGGCCCTAACAAGGTAAGGCAATTTTTGTTTCAAAAAATTCCTTACACTAATTCTGAATTGGTTTACGAAGTAAGGTACTTAAAAACATGTACAGAATCAGTCTTTTTTAAACTGTGAGTGAGTGGTGTACGGTTTGAGTCTTAATCCTAGTCCTAGTCAGTGGAGTGGGAGGTACTGGTTGCTGTGGTGTTGTGCAGTCTGATGGCTGATGGTATGAAATTAGGCCACTATTATTAGTCTGTGGATCTGTCTCAAAATAAACTGCTGTGGGTGTATTCATGGTTATGAAGGAAGACGTCCTCCAGTACAGCAGCAGGGTGTTGTGTGTTTATCAGTGTTTGGGCAAAAAGAAACCTGTGGGCACAGAGGAATGAGATATATTAAGCTTTTGCTGCACGGGTAATGCTTGTTAAATGCTTGTTAGGATAAATTCATTGTTTGTTTTTGGTCTTTTAGTGGGATTTTATTGACAGTAACAATAAAAACAGTTTTATGGTTAGCACATTAACCTTCCTGTTGGCCTTGGGTCAATTTTGACTGTGGAGCACAACAGGCATTAACTCAAAAATGAGGCATACATTCATTTAAATTAGGTCTATTGACTATAATTTTCAAAAATATGTGAGTTGGCCAAAAAGGTCTAACACAGAATTCGGTCATTTACACCTTATGCTTTATAAACAGTCAAACCAAACTAGGTCAGTTTTAACCCGTGAGGACAAAAGTTGCATGGTCAATGGGAAGACAACAGGAGGAATTACTGGTCTATAAAATGTCAAAAGAATTCAAAATATTTCCTTCTTAAGTTTCCAGAGCACAAGCTGACCCCTTGTAATTGTGTTTTCTGTACAACCAACAGCCCCAAACCCAAAGAGGTTTTTCCACAGACATGGGAACATGTGCAACATATGCTGCTAAAACAGCCTCTTCTCTTCTAGGAGGGCTTTCCACAAGATTTTGGAGTGTGACAGCAGGGATTTCTCCCCATTTAGCTACAATTAGTGAAGTCCAATTTTTCAAGTCCAGTTTTTTAAGATAGCATTTCACTTTGAAGTAAAGGACTTAGCCTAAAGCATTTAAAACAGCTCCAGTCATACTATATAGTGTATTTTGAGGCCAGCGTGAACTCTGATAGTGACATTACAGCACCTATGTTCATAACAACTTCACTTGTAATAGAATAGCTCTTACCAATTTACAACCAAACACAAAATCAATTGCATTAAGTCTGTACTCAGTAAAAACCAAAAGTGAATTTAGTTGTCAAAGGAGGAAACAACACCAAAATTGGACCAATTTACCACAAAAGCTCAAATTAAACTTACATCTCAGATGGGCACCCTTAATATCTACCATCAGTATTCAAGCTAACAAGACTATGAGACGCCTGCACACTGAAAAGTTTTTTTTGAGACAACTAATCATCCTTAGATATCGCTGACTCTCTGTCTTCTGTTTTATTACACGGCAGAATATCAACACACCTCACAAGTGTACCATGTGCAACACATGTCAACCGGTCTCCAACATGATTGCCCACAAAAATGATGACGACACTGTGGAACTCTTCTGCTCTCGAACCTGTGTGACGTCCTACAAGCTACGGCCTGTAACTGTTTACAAGCTTCAAGGTACCAGACAATAACTTTATCAAGATAGCTTTTTCTTTTTCTTGATCTTTCTCCTCTCTGCCTTTTTTCAGGCTTAAAACTGAAAAAAAGCCTGTGATGGTGTAGATGGGTGTTATTATACAGCGGGTAAAATAAGTATTGAACACATCATCATTTTTCTCAGTAAATATATTTCCAAAGGTGCTATTGACATGAAAGTTTCACCAGAGGCCTGTACTACGAAGCTGGATTAACCTATCCAGGATCTCTCTCCGTTACCTGGGTTGACTTAACCAGATCTTCGCAGTCCAGGATAAGCGGTACTACGAAGCTGGTTATCAACTCGGTAAATCAACCCAGGGTTTTCCAATCTGGATCAGTGCGCGTTCACATAAAGGGGAGGTGTTTGCAGCGTCTGACCAATCACAAACATGCAGAAACCCTGCAGAGCAGCCTACTTTACCCTTTACCATGGAGGAGCAGACAATTATTCTTCATAAATATGAAGAATTCAAACATCATCCAGGCCAAAAGTAACTCTGATGCTGCAGCAAAAGCCAGGAAGGAATGCTGGCAGAAAATTGCCGACTCTGTTAATGTGTAAATTCACGAGATCATACAATATTAATATATCAGACAATATAAACGGACAGCACTCTGATCACACAATGCCACTTTATTACGGCACAGACGTTTGGGGCAGATCGCTTCCTCAGTGCCCTTCCTTTCATAAGAGACATTAAGTTAATTTAATATTCAACATTCAAAATACAAACCTATTATGCGCTACAACCATTTGAGTGAATGATTTCAAACCAACTGTATAACATACAGAATAATATCCCTCATGTGCCTCAAGGTTTATTTTACAAATATATATTTTCGTCAATTTTTTACAATTACAATAAATAAATACAGTTATTATGCTCCCTGACACTTTGATCTCAGGATGTCAAACCTACAGAATAATATCCCCCACGTGCCTCAATGATTATTTTTTAAATATATGTTTTGGCCAATTAAAAAATTGCATCTATCACTAAAAACTCATTCTCTCCTAAGCGCTCCTCTCATGATCCGCGCACCAATGTTGACAGGATCTTTTAAGAATGGGCAGGTCATTTTCTAAGAGAGCTGATTGGTCAGGAGGTGGTGCTTTTGTACTCATTGATCTCTTATCCAGAACATAACCTGCTCCGGAGCAGGTTAGCTGTTCAGCATAAGTTACCATGGTGATTTACCCCGGTAAGAAGTGAACCAGCTTCGTAGTACGGAAAACCCAGAGTTAACCCTGAAGTTACCTCGATAAGAGAAAATCCAGCTTCGTAGTACAGGCCTCTGATGTCAGTAGAAACCCAAGTAATCCACACATACAAAGAAACCAAAATAAATAAGCTCAGAAATTGATTGTAACCACTTTATTAGAAACATCATAAGACATGATCCTTGTAAGGTTATTGCTATTGCGCAGTCTGTAGGCAACATTACTTTTCTCTCTCTATTATGGGTTGGGCACACTGAAGACCATATGAGGGTCAGAAAAGACAGAAGTGTCTACAGCTCACACATCATGTTTCTGATTCTCCCTTCAGGAAAGGCTCGGATGAAGAAGTGGCGTAAAGGCACACAATCAAATGAAAAAACAAATACTGTGAGTATATTTCATACAGCAAATTTATTTCACACAGTGACAATTAAAAATGTAAAGTCATGAGATAAATGTGTAACAGATGGCCACTACATAAAGCAGACATGTTTGCATGTTGCTGTCCTTGTTTTCATGTTTTGTAATGTATTGACTTGACTGAGACACAAGAGGAATGCAATGAGAGAGACAATGAAATGGAAGAGAAAGAGGCTGAAACAAGACTGAGTAATACAAAATGTTATCAATAAATAAACAAGATTTCATTAAAAAAGTATTTAATCAAATATTTTAGTTCAGTAACAAAGGTTGTCAGATTTGATCCTTGCTAGCAGGGTTACATGCACGGCTCTTAATCAAGGTCAAAGTTGCCGTTATTGTTTACTGAAGAAGAAAATTATCCTGGATTTCATGAATCACTGCTTTAAATCGTACATGTCAGTCACTTAATGAATAAATAAACATTTGCAAACACTACTTTGCTACTAACTACTACAACATTTACTGTTTATCTGACAGGAGGATGGACAGGTGGGCTCAGACCAAAACGATGTGTCTCCAGCTGCAAACTCAGCGAACATGCCAACATTAACCATCGCAGACTCATGTATTCTTTGTTGCCACTGCGGAAAGAGTCTGCCGAGAGGACAGACACTTTACCAGCCGAGAAACTCACAAGAGGTTTTTTGCTCTGCCTCCTGCCTCTCTGTAAGGCATCCCCACATCAACTTAGCCACCAAAAGCTGCTACAACTGCTGTCAGTAAGTAAAGGATGCTTTATTTCATACTTTTCCATTTCTGTTCATCATTTGTTCTCCTTTTCTTAGGATGGTTTCTAAGGATGAATGACATCTTGGGACCACATTAGTGTTTTTTATAAATATATAAATCAAAATCACTTTTACCATAATGTACAACAATGTTTAGGGCCACAGTTGAGGAAAAAAGTTTTTTAATTAAGTCATAAAATTATGAAAAAAATGTAGTATTATTCAAGAAAAAAGTGAGAATATTTGGAAAAAAAACTCCATCATATTCTAATTTAATAAAAAAGAATTTTGTTTTGAGAGTAAAATATAATTTCTGAATTAGGTTAGGTTGATTGAATTACCTGTGCATGTTTTAGTCTTTCCATACTATGAGCACACTGTATTACAGGTGGATTACTGTACTCAATGTAGACATATCTGGGTTATTGCCTTGCCATTATTATATCTCAAACTCTCTAATATTAATGTGCTAGTGTTTAGTATTACATTTCTTTGTTCTGAAAATATTGGTGAATGTCATCTTGAACTAATTCCTCGTCTTTCCCTCAGGGTGATAATGCGACCTCACAATATCATCCTGGCTCCGGTGGATGATTCAGGAACTATAAAGGAGTTGTGCAGTTCGACTTGCCTCGCTTTTGTCCAATCCAAAATTAAAATGGCTGCTCCAAAACTTCCACCGAAGGAAGGACCTCGGGCAGAGTGCCGGATGTGTGGAAGATACTGCAAGGTAAGGAAAACAGAAATGGAATGATTTTAATATTTTACTGAAGGGATAGTGCACTCAAATGTTGATCTGACATATTTAAAGGGTAACATGGGTTCAAAAAATCTGTTCTATATGTTTCTTATTGTTAACAAACCTCACAAGAAGACCAAAACTAACATTACCTTTTTCTGTGTCTCAATACTTTCCAACTTCCTAAACTGTCTGTGACTCTCAGCTTCAAGCAAATGCATTGTTTTAATGAGAAAAAAAGTCTAAGCAATTTCCTAAAGTAGTTAGATACTGGAGTTCTTGGGAAATGTGACTGAAACAGCAGTAAATAGTGCAGATGCTGGAGACTATTTGTTGCTGTTTCAACTATTACACATGATGACTATTTCTGGGGGCAGTGTTAGTGGCACAGCAGTTTCTGTGTTCATAATGAGGAAATATGTCACCCAGTTCAGTGGTGTGGCTTATAGACACACATACACAAAGTTTAAAAAAAAACAAAAAAACACCATCGTCTCTGTGATTAAACACAGCAGTCTGGTGAACACATTGATCAAGTTTGTTTAACAGAGAATTTGGGACCCTCTCAGTCATCTTTTATTCATAAAGCCCTGGATGTTTTTTACTTCAAAGTCTCCGCATTATCCACATAGCTGTAGGAAGTTCAGTCAGTCCTAAAGTTCAATGTTCGATCTGCTAGGACTTAAAAAATAACCAGTTGGATGCAATATACCTGCATGAACAACTAATGAGCAATTCTCATTCTCATAGTTTTTGGACAACAATTAATCCTATGACACAGAGTAACAAGATGTCAGGCCTTGGCCACACTGTACATACTGTAGTAGGATCAATTCATTAAATCCTTTTTATAGCAGATGGCAATAAGATAAATAAAGATTATCTTATCTTTTAAATGATATATATGACCTATATTAAATATATGTAAACATGTTTTTTTCTCTATTACTTAATAATTACATGCAGTAACCTACACCTGCTCTTTTGTCATCCTCAGTGCAAATACAAGCTGACCATCAATGATACGCTCTACCGAGTGTGCGGCGACGCATGCTTCATCAAGTATCACGAAGTCAACAACTTGCCTTTGTTTACCTGCGACATCTGCAACACCCTCGATATCAATGTTGACAAACGGCTCTTGTTGGTGACAGAAGACGGCGATAAAACGATCTGCAGTGAAGAATGTCTGGTCAAGTTCAAAGAGGTGCGGGAAACAAACGACAAAAGTCATGATCACTTAATTTTAGCCCGTTTTAGTTTACAGTATTCAGTTTATTTGTTCAGTACCACGCTGTGATTTAAAATGCATTGATTCAAAAATCTAAATTCTGTCAGCGTTCTTAGGTAAAATAAATGTTGGATGTTAACAAACATTAGAACAGAGAAACGTGTACACTTTCAGTAACACTTGAGGTATAAAAAGAGATTTGAATACTTAATAAAAGAAAACAACTTTTGCAGCTCATATTCAAACAGCAGAATTAAATCATTTCTTTTTGATACATTCAAAATTCTCGCTATTTAGTAAAACTTAAAAGTTACAGGTACAATCACATGGAGTCTCACACTACCGGTTAGTGGTTATTTAACCTGTACACTGTCTGACATTGTTATTCTTCTCTCTTTTGTAATAACTCTGCAGGAAGTCAAGTCATCTCAGTTGTGCACCATGTGCCAGACGTCCCATCGGTTGTCAGATATGGTCGAAAACAAAAACGACGAGGGCAAGTTGAACTTCTTCTGCAGCATCCGATGCATGATGGTATACAAGGCCCAGTCGCTCACTGAGTCAGGTAGTGTACTGACACATGTTTAAAATAATCTTTTCCCTTTCTCACAACTTGGACTCTTTCCATTGTCTTCATGTATTGCATATATTAACTGTTTAATGAATTACTGAATAACTGAATAGCAACAAACATAAGATAAAGAACTGTTTATCTTCTGTTCTGTAAGATTGTACTCAGTGAAAAAGAATAAAACCTGAATTTAATTTTAAGCATATGCCACAGACTTCACTTTTGCTTGACTTGAGAATCTGTTTCAAGTGTCTCGAGCAAAAGAAATAATCTTTCTGAACCACCATTTGTTATAAATCTCCAACCTGAAAGAAAACAATTTTAGTTGTTTTTTGTTGTTGTTTTGATTTTTCACAATCACACATTTTGAACGTTTCTTTAGGGACGAAAAGCCCATCATCGGAAGAGAATGACATCAGAGAAGTAAAGCCATTAGTACCAAAGTTGGAGTTTGTGAGTATCACGTTTAATTTAGTCTTCTCTCAATATTGTAAAACACTGATTTAAGGTTTCACTTGATTATAACAAAGTTTCTGATTTGAACATCCACATCATGAGCATAGTGTCTACTGTTTATGTAGAGATGGTGCTGATATACAGTTTAGCTGCTGATTTTGTTGCTGACTATATATTAACACCAGAAAGTTGGTGGGAGATGTCTGTCATTGTCGCTGATATTACACAGCTAATCCAGCTTCTCTCCTCAAGATAAAAGAAGAGCCCATTGATGAGGAGTACAACCAGAATCTCCCATCCTCTGTATCTATAGCAGACATCAAGGATGAGCCAAATATGAAAAAGGTACACACACTTCTCTTACAGAAAAAAATATGCTGAATAAATCATGACTGCTGGAAAAAATTAGAAATAAAGTCTGTCTTTCCCATCATTAATTTCTTAAAGTGGCTGTAATCCATATTTTTAGATTAGTAATGGGTGATATGGCTCCTTGTATGTGAGAGGTTGCTTGTAGTGCCACAAAGAATAATCACCTGACTCTGCAGTTCAGTTTTTAAAAAACTTTGAATTTTGTGTAATATAGAATACAAATGCAAAGTTAGCGACTAGCTGTTGAACATAGTGGAGCATTTAGCAGCTAAATTGCCAGATATTTCCCTCAGAAGTAGTTACAGGTTAAAGATGGAGCTAAAAGGAGAGTGAATATTTGACTCACTGGACATTCACATGTTGGACTGAAACTCAGTGATGGTTGCTCTGTGTCTGCTGGATGTGTAAATGAAGATACTAGTAATATCATGTGAGAATAATAAAGATAATATCCTGAGCAAGTCCTGCTTTAAGCGATGCCGGGTTTAATATTGATATAGTTTGTATGTTAGACGCTTTTATGTATCTTTGTTCACATTTTGCTGTTGTCACTCAGCTCTGCAGTAGATATGTAGATATTTGGGGTTTTATCTCAAGCTGCCGGGGTTACAGTGCATCATTTTACTGTTCTGTTGTTGATAGGAGGACTTAAAGATCGGCTCAGTCTTCTCCTTGACGGACAGCTGCACATCTGCTGCTCCCACTCTCACCCACATGGATCTGCCTGCATCATGCTCCTCCTGCGAAAAGGTCCTGATGGATGGAAAGACTGTGTACCAGAGGAAAAGCCACGCAGACATCTTCTGCTCCAGCTCCTGCCTCTTACAGTTTTATCAAATGACACCAGTGAAGAAGACTTGCCACTTCTGCCTTCAGTGAGTCTCACATGTTTTTTACTGATCCGTGTCATTTTTGTTTTATTTTCTCTTCTTTCTTATTTGCAAGAAATGCATTTAATGAATTCATTTACTTGAGCAAGAAGATTAAGGAAGAAACATTTTGACAAATACATTTCAATTTAGCAGATGTTAGTTGATGAGTTAGTGGGCCGTGTATTAATCACAAAAAATGCTGATAATCATTTAGTGGTATAAATTATTCATTTAGCAAAAAGTTGGTTCCTCTTTCTTTCTTTCTTTCTTTCTTTCTTTCTTTCTTTCGTTGGTTGGACAAAACAAAACCTACATTATGATGGGCATTTATTACTATATTCTTACATTTTATAGACTCAGTGGTTAGTCAGATAATCAAAAATAATCAACTGATTAGTTAATAATAATAAGAAAAAGTTAAAACCTTCATCTTACATTGAAAGAAGGGTAATGCTCTGTTGTCTTATGTGCACGTCAACCTACATTGTCTTCTTTGGGTTAAAATCACTGTTGGGTCTCCCCAGAAGTCCACATGTTCCAAGGCTCTAACAAAGGGAGTCGTTAAGAAACTCCACTCCCCACAGTCCTTCATTATTCGCACCTAGGTGTGAACTCCACCCATGAACACAAGACAACAAAATCAGAGTTCCCCCTCTGCTCTCTTTCTTTCTCCATCGCTGCTGCCAAGAGCAGCAGCTATTGCTCTTTTCTGAATTGCTGCGGCTAAAAATAGCAGGAATTGCTCTTTCTCCAGCTGCTGCTGCAGGAGCTGCTCAGCTTCTCAGCTCTCCTCACATGTGGCCTGCTCACAGCAGACACAAAAACAACCCTTCAGATAAAGCAGTGACACAAGAGTCTGCTTAGAATTCATCTAGAAAGGTAAGTTAACAATGAGCTGGTAACTGTTACAACAAAGAGGCAATCAGCAGCCTCCTCAGAAACCTGGACCATCTGATCTGCACAACTGAACACCGACTACTCAAGAAAGTAATGATATGGCCTTTTGTCGGCCATATTGCTGATAGCCAAACTTTCAACCAAGGCCCAACATCATTTATCCTGCAGATATTCAAACTGTTTCTATCATCCTTCATCTCAGCTGCATCTAAACATAATTTCTGTGTCAAAGATTATAGATTCTGAATTGATCTCATCCTTCCTCGTCCTCTCAGGGTGATCACAGCGCCTCAGGACATCCTCCAGGCCCCAGTGGATAATGAGGGCCAGATAAAGGACTTCTGCAGCCAGACCTGCTTCTCCTCCTTCAACTACAAGAGAATTGTATCCACCAGAATACCCATCGTGCCGCTCCCGTCACAGTCACAATGCAGCATGTGCAGCAGATACTGCATTGTAAGGGACAAGTGGACAGATTTCAAATATCAAATTATTTTATTTTATTGTAATATTGAATAAACACTGATTTGTTATAGGAATATCCTCCTTCTTAATTGTAGCCTTTTTTAAACCTACGGTGCAAATCTTAACATTTGTCACATATTAATTTTAACTCTATACCCTTTGTTATATTGAATGTTATATGAATTGAAATAAGTATAATTTAGCATTCACATTGCCCTTTTTTGATCCTCCTGCAGAGCAAACATGAGGTCATACAGGAGGACACCGTCTACAAAATCTGCAGTGAACCCTGCTTCCTCCGTTTCCGCAATCTGTCCATCTGCAAGAACTGTAACGCCCGTTGCAACACACCACTGACGCTCAAGATGGATGACGACAGCAAAACATTTTGTAGTGCAGAGTGTCTGGAACATTTCAAACATGTAAAGAAATCTGCAATAATATCAAATTTTGGACATTTTTTTTTCATTACTTTTGATGACTAGTGGCTTCTAGGTTTACAATGATGAAACAGAATTATTAAGAAAAGGTGATAAAATAGGATTTTATTAAATCCTTCTTTTAGACAAATGTTATATAAGGTCCATGCTGGCTAAAATAAATGAGAAAAAAAAAAAAAACTAGATTTAAAAAAAACAAACTATCTAGTGCTTTTTTTTTCAAATGTCTTGCCACTCTACGAGTTTCTCATGATGAGGCGGTCACCTAAATACTTGGATGTAAAAAGCTTTGTGTTTTTATTACTTGGCAGGAAATCACAGCGCCACAGCCCTGCTCCATGTGCAACACATCCTGTCTGATGTCGGACATGGTGGAAAACAAAAGCAGTGAGGATGTGGTGGAACTCTTCTGCTCCAGCAGTTGTCTGACGGCGTCTAAGATTCAGGCGGTCAGCGCGTCAGGTACTGTACAATTATCTCAAGAAAGCATCTGATCATGTTTTTCTTGGTCTCTCTGCTGTTCTCTAGAATAAGGTTCCCGCTCTCAGTGAATCAAGTAATTATTATTTTTTTTTATTTGGTCACATTTCATTGGACTAGAAATCATACAGGTCTTCAATCACCTTAAATAACTGCAAACTTAATGGGATCCAAAAGCTCAAAGCTGTGGACTTGTCTGGTCCCATGAAACTTACTTTTAGATTGATTTGTGTTTTAGACATACTGTAAGTGTCAATCATTAAACTTCTCTGTCTCCATAGGCACTGAATTGAATTGTGATAACTGCAGTAAGACTACAGTGCCCGCCTGCCACCTCGCCATGTCAGATGCCTCCATCAAAAATTTCTGCGCGCTAAACTGTGCCATGGTTTTTAAGGTAATGCAGCCTTCTGACTATAAAACAGTTGGAACATTTTAAGAATATTTCATCATACTCTTTTTAAGATTACATACAATATGGGTAAGTCTGTCTATATTCTATATTTTACAACAAATTGACCAGTATTTATTTGAGCCTATGAACAGGTATTATAAGTGCAGTTATAGCTGATATATCTTATTCCATTATTGTTCAAAAACTAATATAAGTGAGCCACATTTGTGCACTGGGTGGTTTGTCTTTCACACAGCCAATAATTACAAATCATCTTAGATCACCAAACAGTATTATGGTCTAACAGTATTATATGTGAATTTTCTGGGAGCAGTCCAAAGTTCTTAAAGAGATCAGAAAATGTCTGTTAATCACGGAAATGATTTGCACTATTTCCTTCCCAAAGTACGTACTATTGAACAATTCCAGTACCAAATTTATAAAATGGTCAAGACTTATTGTAGATTGTTTTGAGTCAATCCCACAAATCTGTTTTGTGGTGCTGTAAATACTACTATTAAGTGAGTATTATCATACATTAAGTTGACCCATGTTTAGCCATGCTGTCAACATTGTCATTCTTTCAGTCGTTCCATAATTTTGGTCCAGACTGAAATGTCTCTGCACATATATAAAATCCTGACTTTACCTGTAGTGTCATTAGCAGGTTGATGGCCAGTTTACTCCACTATCATGTTCTGCATATAACACATACTTTTTTTGTACAAATGTGAAACCTTTACATATTCTTTGCTTTTTATGTGACACAGGAGACTCACATGAATGATGCAACTAGCCCCACAGGGGCCCACGACCAAACACAGTGTGATTCCCAAAAAACACCAGAGAAACTGCCATGCGCACAGTGTCGCCGCATCATAAAAACTGCTCCCCAAGTCGTCCAGAAAAAGGTTGGTTGCTTCTATTTAAAAAAATATAAAATAAGAATTCTTCAGTAAATGTGATCTGATGTCGCTGTTGGTGCATGTTGTTGTAGGGAATAATAGAAACACAACTATGATTGGACAAAAAAAGCAAGTTTGTAAACACTAGAATGGCCACAACAGTCATTTGGACCATTTTGAAAACAAAAAACAGTCCTGCTGGTGCCTGACTCTTCCTAAAAGTTCCTGTATTTTATTGAAACATTTTTTTTTACATAAATTACACAAAAGGCAAAGATGTTATAATAATTTCTACTTATTTCAGTCGTACACATTCATATTGACAGAAGTGATTTTGCGCTACTCCACTCCCCACAGTTGATGTTGCATTTTGATTGCTGAGTAACCATAGCAACTGAAATGTCCTAGAAACATCACTAGCAGTATTGAGTGCTATTTGCAAGTGCTAACATGCTTACAAATACAAATTATTGTATTGGTACTGTTGTATTAGAGTTTAGAAAATGTTTGAAATGAATGAACAAATGAAGAGAAATGTGAGTGTTACCATGGAACAGTCTGTTGCCTTGGAGACGCTTCAGAACTTGGACAGCAATGACTCTGATGGAGGGGATCTGTCAGAGGGGGAAAGTGACAGCGACCATTCATGGGTGAATGAAAACACTTCATCATCATCAGAGAGTGATTCAGAGTTCATACCGAGAAAAAAGAGGCGGCTTTCATTGGAGACTAAGGATCCAGATGTTCAGTTAACGGCTAAAGCACCAGGTGAGCTCTGCTGTCCTTTTCTGTTGTGCTGCGTTATGCTCTTGTATGTCCTATTATTAAAATTATTGTTATTATTATTGTTGTTTTACTGTTGTTTCAGATCTTCCAGAAAAAGTATCTGCTCCTGATCCAACCGGTGTGCTCAGCCTGCCCTTGGAGTCATCTGGGCTGGAGGCAGCTGTGGAAAAGGGGCAGGATGGGACGGTGTGGACCGTCGTTCAGCCATCTGAACATTCAGGGAGAAGGCAGAGTGAAAATGTTCTGACTGAAGCTGCCGGCCCCACAGCACATGCAAAGGGCGCTATTGAAGATGCAGTCACAGCATTCTTGTGTGTATTTGATGACAGCATGCTGAAGCACATTAGGGACTGCACTGTGGCAGAGGCACATCGCCACTATGGTGACAGCTCATGGGACCTGACAGTTGCTGAGCTGAAAGCCTTCATCGCCTTGCTATACATCCGAGGAGCACAGGGTGCAAAACACATGGACAGCCTGTGGTCGGAAAAATTGGGCTTTCTGTTTTACAAGGAAACCATGGCCAGAAACCGCTTTAGGGACATAATGAAGTTCCTGCGGTTTGATAGGAAGGAGACTCGACATGTGCGTCTGCAGAACGACAAGTTTGCCCTGGTGTCGGCCACTTGGAACAAGTTTGTTCAGAATTGCACAGCGTGCTACGAGCCTGGTGTCGACATCACAATAGATGAACAGCTTTTCCCCACTAAGGCCCGCTGCAAATTTATTCAGTACATGGAGAACAAGCCTGAAAAATTTGGCATCAAATTTTGGCTAGCTGTGGATGGCCAAACAAAATACATGCTGAGCGGGGCTCCGTTTCTGGGAAGGGAGGAGCCGCAGAGCAGAGGTCAGCTCACGGGAGAGAGTGTAGTACTGAAACTGGCAGAGCCCTTCTTTGGGAAGGGAAGAAATATTACAACTGGTAATTCCTTCACTTCTCTGAAACTGGCCACCACCTTACAGGCCAAGAGGACCAGCCTGATTGGTACCCTGAAGAAAACAAAGTGCGAGTTGCCCCCCTCTGTGAAAGAGCGAGCGGTGCTGTTCAGTACAAAGGTGCTGAATTGTGGTGATGCGACACTCACCGTTTACCAGGGAAAGCGCAAGAAGAATGTGTGTATTCTCAGCACCGTGCACACAAGTGTGAGCATCACCAATGGGCCGAAGGCAAAGCCAGAGTCTGTGACGTACTTAAGTAACACAAAGTACGGCGTGGACATTCTGAATCAGAACGCAAAGATGTACTCTGTGAAAGGCGGCACAGGTAGATGGCCTGTGGCCGTATTCTATAATATCCTGGACCTGGCTGGGATCAACGCCCACATCCTTTTCAAAGAATGCACCGGCAGCAGAATAAACCGGAGGAAGTTCCTGCATCAACTGGCTGAGGAGCTGAGAGCCGACTTCATGGATGAGAAAAGGGCAGCGTTGATGTCCACACCAAGCACCAGTCAGCCGCAGACACCAAAACGGAGACAGTGCCAAGTTCGGAATAGGTGCAACCAGAATAAAACACATGACTGCTGCCGCCTGTGTCACAAACCTGTGTGTGGAAACTGTGCAGGGAGGAAAGAGGTCACGTGTGTTAACTGTGACGTTTAATTAACCATTGATGTAATTAGTTGAATTTTTTTTTTTTTTTTCATTTTATTGTTTTATAGCCTAAACTTCATTCTCGCCTTTTTTTGCTTTCTGTGTTATCATGTTAAAGTGAAATGTCTCAAAATCAAATATGATGCTTTTATTTTATATTATGATGTCCTGAGTTACACTGAATGAATTCTCTGCATAAAAAATGATGTGAATATATGTGATGATATGAATTTTGATAAATGTGTAATTAAACTTGTTAAAATATACATTTTGGTGGTGTTCCTTTTTTAAAGAAGATATTACAACAGATATAACATAAAACAATAAATACACTAATCTTTCCATTTAGTATTTATCATGAGAAATTATAGAGTTTGGAGTCAAGATGATGAAATTTAAGGCACTTCTAGTGTTAACAAGCTGAGAAGATCTGGGTGAAGCTTTTTACTCTTTCTTTAGCCACAAAATGCCCTTCAAACCAGGGTAGAAAAGTCACACTTGGTGCATTTAAAGTTCACAGTTTTATGATAACATTGATTACATTGTCAACTTTCAACTCTCTGTGTGCATGCACAGGGCAAAATGAATTTCGTCTGCAGCCCGGCCTGTGCTCAAGAGTTTAAGAGAGTGAACAACATTATTGGCGAGTGTGAATACTGTAAGATGGAAAAGATCATCGGAGACGCCAAGAGAGTCAACAACAAAGACTGCTACTTCTGTAGTGACAGTAAGAGGACAGATCAAAATATTTCATGCAGAATTGTATAGCACAGTTGTCAGTTAATGTTAAATATTCAGATATAGATGCAGCCGTTATGGTTCAGTTGTTTTGTCTTTTATTAATCAAGTATAAAAGTGCAATAAATAAAGTGTCTTTAAAGGTGTAATTCAGAGTGAGAAAAATCATCCTGAGCATCTTTCTCTCCTCTCAGGCTGCAGGATGCTCTTTGAAGATAATCTTGAAAAGAAGTGGGGGAAATACTGTCGCTCGTGTGCTTACTGCCTCTCCATCTCCGAGGCGGTGGTGACAGCATCCTACGAAAAAAAGACCATGGAGTTCTGCTCTGAAGACTGCAACTTAAATTACAAAATGCTCCACTGCCGTGTAAGTAGAGGCAAAAATTAGTTAATTAAAATTAATAATGATGTATTCAAGCTTCCAGTGTTTATGATATTTTTATGAGTTTAGTGTAAGTAATGTGAATATGTACATTTTATTGCAATAATATACTTATTTTTCTTTATAAAATCAAAAGGCTGATCATCAGTGCACACAGGCGCTGATAGTTGTTCGGAAAAAAAGGTTCCTAGTTATTTTTAGAGGCATCTCTTCCAGATGTGGTGGGTCGATTGGTCCATTTGCAGAAACAATCAAATGATGATGAACAAATAATCTGCTTTCTATCAGGTTGCCAGCTGTGCCACCTGCAGTCGCAAAAGGAAACTAAAGCAGAGTCTTTCCATGCTGGGGGAGGTCAAACACTTCTGTGATATGAAATGTCTGCTTCTCTTCTGCAACAAAAAAGGACAAATGGTCAACACAGGTTTGTATTTTTGCTATTTTATATTTTGTCTGTATATCCCTGTTTCTGTCACACACCAAATACAAACTGCACACATGAATATAATTAAAATCCAGACAGACTCAAACCCAAATTGACTCAACAGTTACTGGACCAGAGACCAGTCAGAGAGATGAAACTGGATTAGATCTCCATTTAGTTTTAATCCAATGTAGAGCACTCATCTCCTTTTACTTTTATGCTGCGCTGCACTTGCTGATTTTTAATTTATCCTGTACAGAAATGTGCACAGCTATATCTAGAAACCATACAGTTACTTTAATTTCTATGCACTACAACCAGAGGTGGTTACATTTCTGTGTTTTTCAAGAGATCAGAATTAACTCAAGATATCTGACTAAAGTTTTTTATTTACTGGAGTAAAATCGATCTCTTATAACTCCTTCTGACTGCTCTGTTTCTCCTCACCTCCTGGATCTGCAGGTGCAGCTGAGTCCTCTCCTGTCATCGCTAACGTTATTTCACTCGCTGGTGTTTTGAAACGGCATCGCAGCGCTTCAACCGACACTTCACAGCATGGTAGCACACACACACTAATCATTCTGTGATTAGTGTCATGATTCACAAATACTCTGCTGAATAAATATTAAGTGTAATTGTGAGAAATGATGCTGCATATATTTTGGTTCAGTCGACTGTGCAGATTTCACCTATATGGACATCAGTTTTTATTTCCTTTTTTTTATTGTTTGTTTTCTTCTGACTCAAACTCTCAAACTCATATCTCCACAGATTTGGTCTCTGACATTCAAACAAAGGTTGTTGGGCATGTAAGTTCATGATCTGATTACACTCATATCCATATATGAAGGTCCCCACACACTTATCCTCAATGTTTATCAATTTGACTTTGTTGACCAGCTGTATATAACATAATTGCGAATAAGCCAAGTTCTTACTCTAATAATAACAACCAGATGTTTACAGCTGATGTTGTATGACTGAGGCTGAGGACAGACATTATTCCTTTATAGTGCCAAAATGATTAGTCAGTAAAGCACTAAGAGCACTAATTCACAATTTTGATGATGGATAAATCATTTAATCAGGTATTTATGTACCAAAACTGATAAAAATTGTTTATTTTGAGCTTCTTAAATGTGAGGATTTGCTGCTTTTCTCTGTTTTTATATCACTGCAAACTGAAAACAATAACAGTAGTCATGACTTACAGCCCTGCTCATTTAGACATCAGTACAGTGGTTATTGTTGTTTCTGGTGTTAATCATGGTAATTATTATTGGTCTTTTCTTCAGGCCAGTGTCCAAACTGTCCCAAAGGAACTGAAGAACAAGTCCATGCTCTGCACACCGTTAGTCCACAACAAGGGAGTCTCGTGTGCAACACAGACAGTCGATGCAGAGGCTCAAACAGGTAAATTCTTCATCCAGGTGTTTTAAATGCTCCGTCACATTAAATCTGTACAGTATATTTATCAGTGGATGGAGTTGTGAAACAGCAACTTAAATAGAACAAACTAGAGCTGAATGATTTCGAAAAAATGTGTATTTGCTAATATTTTGATTGATTTTTCAATTAGACCGATTGATACTTTGATACTTAGTATCTATATAGATAAAATGAACTATTGTTCTGTTCTCTGAAGTAAGATTTCTGATATTGTTTCTGTTTTCTTTGTCTGTTGTATTAAGATGTCTTTGTACCTAAAGTCATAACCCTGCCTGTGCCGGTTCCGGTCTACATTCCTGTGCCGATGAACATGTACAGCCAGTACACACCCAAACCCGTCGGCCTGCCCTTACCGGTATGTAAAACACCTCCAAAACACCTCTTGAACCTTGTTTTAATTTGGTCACAGACAAGAAAAATGCTGCCATTCTCTAAATGCTGTTTTGTGAGGTCTAGGTTATGCCATCAGAAAAATCAGTAGATCATTGTGCTCATCTGGAGAATAACGTAAATCCAAAGATTCTCTAAAACATTTACATTTTTATTACTGTGAATCTCCTTTCCTTTCTTGTTTACGGTCAACCTTTTTTTTTTTTAGGCTAAATAAATTCACTTGACTCAACCCCAGTGGGCTTAAAATCACTTTCATGTATTTCTGTGGTGAACCTTTAAATGATGACATTTAGCTCTTAGGACTGAAAGCTTACGTGGGAGAAAACATCAAGAATCAAGAATTCAGGTGTCCTGGTGACAACATGACAACTCAATTTCACTTCAGCCAGCAACCTTTTCCGTGTCATTGACAGTCTGTCCATGTCACTCTTTATAGTCAAAATACCTTAACACAAGAAACAAATAAAAACAAGTCCTGTTGCTTACCACAGCTGCCTGTGCCCGTGCTCGTCCCTGTGATGCTGGACAACTCAGACTCAACAATAAAATCCATGAGGGAGAAGCTTCCCCCTGACAGCTTTGAGGGCGAGCTCAGCTCCGAAGTAGAAAGTCAAGACACTCATGTCCTCAAAGGTAACAAAAAAATTCATCATTTCATTTCAGTCATTTTGGCCCCATACTTACTCCACATCCATTTTATCTTTCAGGAGTGTCCTCTTCTGTAGGCCCAAAACACTGCAGAGCTTTACATCCAACAACCTGTACATGTTCAGGTTTATCCTCCAGTCTTGTGATCTCTGTAGGGAACAAAAGAAAATGCAAACTCTGTGGTCTGTGCTGCTTTATCCTTAAAGTGGAAGTAATCAGCACATTCCAGGTCCATGTTTATATTCTGGGACTCTAGTGTAATATCTATGCATGATTTACACTCCTTATTTATCTTACACTGGCTCCTTATGCAGCCCCCTCAGTTCAATTTGTTTTAGCTGCTATATCTTTAAGCCCCCCTCCTAATGAGCCCACTCTATTCTGATTGGCCAGCTTCTGTAAGCCGTCCCTCAGCAGAGGTTACATAAATAAACTATAGAAGATGGATTTCAATACATCCATACATGTTCAAGACTGAATTTGATCTGAAATACAGTACCAGTCAGAAGTTTGTAAACACCTTATTGTTCTCTTGAATGAGAAGGTGTGTATAAAAGTTTTGGTCCTGTATGAGAGTGACCAACGCAAACAACCGATGGAACAATCTTAGCAACAAAAAACTACAATCAGTCCAGTGGTGAAGCAGAGATTACATTGTGAACACTTACAGCAGGCTGAAGCCTTATACACACATTCACCTTTGACCATGTTTAAAAATGCAACACTTTAACAGTATAAGAATAACGGAAGATCACAAAATCATGATATGTCCCCTTTTACTTATATCATTCATTATTTTCAGACCTCACCAGTCACTGCAGTGATGACCTGGATAGGTTAAACAACCAGGAGGACTCCTTCTCTGACACCAGACTCGGGTCGCTCAGTCGACCACATACCCACAAGGAACCCCTTCTGAACTTCGATATGGACCATCCAGCTCCTCCTCCTCCTGATCTCACGATGGAGATGAAGGAGAATCCCCTGAGCTCACTGAGCCCTGTGCCGGCCCATCCGCTACTACAAGAAACTGTCGTAAAAGTCCACAATAAGAATAAGGTAATAAACCACCTGCGACCATAAAACTGTTTGTTTTGGGTTTTTTAGTTTTTAAAAATGTAAGATTAAGATATGGCTTGTGATATAATTCAGTTTCTCCGTTCTATTTTAGGGTCGTAAGCTGCAACAGTCGCCTCAGGAGGATAAAGAGCGAACATCTCATAGAAACTTTTCAGAGGCTGTGACCAGCGGGTACCGCAAACTGAACAGTCAGTACGGGATCGATGCCTGGAGGAGATGGATACGGTGGAGGGAATCACAAACAAACCCGGACCTGGTTTCTCGTAGGTTTTTTGGGTCATTTTCAATCATTTTCAGGATGTTTGCTGTTCCTTGAAGTCATCTTAAACTTTAGTATAAGCTGTTACCAGAAGAAAAGCTTCAAAAGGTCAGTTAAATACTTTATATGGCGCTGTGCACAATTTTTAATGTGTGTATTGTATTTATTTGTAATTTTCTGCCTTTATTCTGATATTTTATCCACTTTGGCAATGAGGTATTTTATAAACACTGGATGAATATGTTTCTCTTTTCATCTAATACTTTTCAGTTGCAATAACAAAAGGAGCAATTTTAGGATATTTGACTCTGGGAAATGACGATTTGACGATTTCTTCACATTTAATAGACTAAACTTAATCCAATAGCTCTGTCAGACTTTTTTTATTTATATTAAACAAATACAACATAGTTTACATGCACTAAAACTTTCCACTCCTTCTTTTCTTCTTGTAGCAGGTGACGCAGCCTTAAAAGAAGACATTCTTCGCTGCTCTGCGGCTGAGCTGAGCCAAGGCCTCTGTCGTTTCATCACTGAGGTGAAACGACCTGACGGGGAGCAGTACACCCCCGACAGCCTGTTCTACCTCTGCCTCAGCATACAACAGGCAAGATGACCAACACTGTACACACACACACACACACACACAGTACATACAGTACATACAGTACATAGTACATATAGTATTGTATCTCTGACCAACGCACTGTGCAGTGAACTAGGAAATAATCTGAAGCAGACTGTGTTGTTAACAGTAACAGCGCCACCTACCTGCAGTGTTCATTCACCACATCCCCAACAACCTGGTTTTAAATAATCATTTGTGTCTGATATTGTTTTTTGTAATGTTAATTATTGTTCATTTCAAGGACTAAAGATTTCTTCTACTTCATTGTAAAGTCCATTCTCAGTGTTTGTGCACTGGAGATTTACAGATGAATGTGAAAACAAACCCGTACATCCTTCTGCACAGTGAAGCTCAAACATCTGAGTGAAATAACAATATTAAAAACCCATTTTTGAATTGAGGACTTTGAGAATGATCTTATTTTCTTTTTCCTCAGTAGGCTTTAATGCATCCACTAAACTGTGTAAATGCTCACACAGCTGATGTTCATGACTGAGTGTCTTAATTGTCTCTTTCAGTATCTGTTTAAGAACGGTCGAATGGAGAACATATTCAGTGATCTGACCTACAGCAAGTTCTTGACAGTTTTCACTAAGATCCTGCAAGATTTCAAACCTCCAGTCGCAGCCAGTGGTGAGACTTCATCCACGTTTTTGTCTTTTGTTCCTGACTCTAACTGATATTTATAACTATATCTAAGTCTCTCTTCTCCTCTGCAGGTAATATCCATTTCTGTGTTGAGGAGGAGTTTCTGTGGGACTGTAAACAGCTGGGGGCGTACTCCCCCATCGTCCTCCTCAACACTCTGCTCTTCTTTTGCTGCAAGTACTTCCACTTCACCACGGTGGAGCAGCATCGCCAGCTGTCCTTCGCCCATGTCGTGCACTACACCAAAACCAACCAGGACAACACCGAGACCACCTTCCTGCGCTTCTACCTGCCCTCTACAAATGAGGCAGATTCAGGTACCGTTATGTCTAAGGGTCAGAGTGAAATACCTGACAATACTGTAACAACACTGCTTATATCTTAAATTGGAGTCGTTGCAGTTTGATTACTAGATTCACATTTTGTGCTCATAGTTAATATGAATATTTTTAAGTCTGATAGTTGTTGTCTAAAAGAAGTTGGCATGCACAAAATGAATATCACATGATCGTGCACCTGATTGAAACACACGCACTTTTCCTCACTTTCTCTACTGCATAATAAATATCATAGAGAGAAATGCATTAAAAAAACTTTGTCACATGCAAATTTATGTTATAGTTTTTCACATTGAGGATGTCTTTTTATCTGACAGTGTGCAACTCTGTGTCTTCTTCAAATGCAGACGGTGTCCCGGCCAAGAAACGAAGAAAAAATGAGAGTGAAGAGGAAATCCTGGAGATGAAGGAAAACACAAAGAACCCTCTTCGCTGTCCGGTCAGACTCTACGAGTTCTACGTCTCCAAGTGGTGAGTGTTTTATGCTTTTATGCATTTATGTTGACTTTTTGTAGTGTATTTCTCTTTTGATATGGGATTTTGAAGACAATAAATACAGAATACAGTGTATACATTCGGTGTCTTTTAATGTTTTTTTTATGTAATTAGGTTTTCTTTATAATGTTGAGTTTCTGCCTTTTGTTTACTTGTTTGTCATTTGTACTTTTCTCACTTGTTTCATCTGGTCCATTAAACACTTAATACTTTTGTAGCAGAAAGTAAGCTTTAACCATACCTACAGAGAATTATCAGTGCCTCTGCAGCTTCCCTCAACTTTATAGTTATTCAGCTGTCTAACGTGATTGTTTTGGTTCCCTCTAAGCACTCTCATTGTGTAATTTTTAGCTGCAGCAGGCGGCTGTTTTTAGGGAAAAAGCTCTAAAAAGACACAGTACACTTCCTGCTCAGCACCAAATGGAAAACAGACACAGTTCATGACTGGCTGGTGAACATAGTGGAGCATTTAGCAGCTCAAGAGGCATATATTTAACTCAGGAGTACAAAAACAGAGCTTTCAGCAGGAAGACAGAACCAGGACTCCAAATGAATTATTATGTAACTGCTGAATGTGGAAATAAACAACGGTTTGCAATTAAGTTCACATCTAGTGAAAAAGTTTTGACATGTTTCGCTGCCCCCTAGTGGCCAGAAAATGTTTAAAAACTCAATTGATCAACTAAAGCTGAAAGAAAATAGATCTTTATAGCTTTTAAAATTAGAAAAGAAAATCTGTATTAGATCAAAACATACACAGATATTTCGGACCTAGTTTCATTAAACACTGATAGCTAAATGTTATTATTCCAACAAAGATCTAAGTTTTATCAGTTTCCAAGTCTTGACACAGTCTAAAATACACATACAGACTAAGAAACACCCATCAAAAAAAACACTGGATAGTTATTGAGGTGATGACATGTGTCTCATGATTTATCATTTATTCCACAAGAAAGTAGAACAGCTCCTGAACACCACCTGAAGAGTATCTGAAGAACATCTAAAATGTATGTTTTCTCTCCTTTCATTCAGCCCAAAGTCGGTGAGGCGGCGCTCTGATCTGTTCTACCTTCAGCCCGATCGCTTCTGCCTCCCCAACAGCCTTGTGTGGTTCTCCTCCACACCTCTGGATGACGGCACCATGGAGGCCATGCTCATACGAACCCTCACCATCAGAGAGCTGTGGAGGGAGGATAGAAGTGGTACAGACCAACAGACGACAGGCGACAGGCAACCTTTTATACCTGATGAGGGGGATTCAGAATGATGAAGGCAGGTTGGATCACCAGAGACATTTTTTGACATTGTTTTTGGAGGAATGTATTAATGTCTAAAAACTCAAGAGAGAAATCTTTTTTTTTCAAACCCTTAAAGTGTTTACAAAAGATGCTTATTTCATCAAGTTATTTGCAGGTTTTGATGTATAATCAACTCAGTTTGTATTTGAGTAAAGAAAAAAGTTCATGTAACCTCCTGATTTGCTTTCCTTCAGTTGAATGTTGATGCTTTAAGTTGTGACTTTGGATTTTATATTTAGATTTTTTATGAATAAAAATATTTCAAAGTAATCCTTGCTTTACCTCACTCACTATGACCTTGCACTCAGCTGATTAGAATTTGTTAACTCTACCTGTGACGTCTCTAAATAAACTAGTAGCCTGTACACACACACACACACACACACACACACACAGACACCTTTTCCATCTACTGAACTGTGACAAATCCACCCTCAGCTCTGAAAAAGGATGTGAGATCATGTTTCTGATGTGAGTAATAAATACTGATCACTAACAGAGTATGACAGCAGCACTGGATGCAAATTTCCCTTGATTTGATTTTAAGGACCAATATGTAATATACTGTACTAACTCATAAAAAGACTGTAATAGGTTATCAGAGATTAAGGACATGCTAAATTGAAATACTGGCTTCTGCGACTATAATACTACAAACAGTACATTCATCCATTCAACCTGATCATGGAGCTGGGACATAATTTTAACACATTATGTACCACTGCCACGTAATGCAGATGTGGTCATTTCATGTATTTCAGTGAAATCAGGTGGACGCCCATTTCCACACCTCAGGGTTGCCAGATATGAAATATTTGCTCACAAACACAGCGTGTTGCAGCTGGAAGCAAACAAATGAACTTTATATACTGAGATATATTCCACCTGACCTAAAAACAGTAAACAGCTATGCTTTGAGTCTGGGGAGGAGGGGACAGGGGGAGGCAAGTCTCTACAATTTTTTTCTACAAAGTTTGTTGTGATCTGACACACCCCATTTACATTTCTCATCAGCAAAGCATGGAGAATATATTATGTGGAGTTTTTCATCACAGTTTTTCATTAAAATGGTAGTACGCACACACTAAAAATATTATAGATAGTTTTAATTGTTTGGTTAATACAGAAAATAAGTTATTCCTCAGTCCATTGGGAAGTGGAGGCAGGTCTGAAATGCCTACATTAATTTCAGCAGTATGCCCACATCCTGAGAGCTGCTGTCCAATATGGACAAACATGAACTTATAGAGACAATACACCAAGTTCTCTCAAAACATTTTTCATGTTTTTATGTATATATGTTGCACCTATACATTTAAATCTAAGAAAAATGATCAAATCCACCGATAACATGAAGTACTGAGTTGGCCTTTTATTATATTTATTGAAAATCTGATAATAAAATCAATTTGCTCTTAAAATGATATAACCTACTTTCGCTTGATTCATTGAACTCAGGAAACCTTGCAGGCCACTGTGTAACACTTTTCTGGGTGAATAAGAGCTTGACGTTATTCACACTTTTTTTTTCTTTGTCATGCCGCTGTGGTTTTTTTAGGGAACAAGAGATTGCAATAATTTCGAAATCAATCACAATTACACAGCAAGTTGCACCAAAACATCCCCAATGTGTATTTCCCTGACTGTACGGCAATTTAACATCATACATCAAGATATTGACCCAGATTTCCGGCCAGGTGCTCCAGTTTCCTGGCACATTTCAAACATAATATCTGTGAATGTGAACTTGCTCGTCTGTCTATATAGGTCAGGTGGATCTTTTTACCCAATGTATGCTGCACTGCAATCTGGCCCCACATGACCCTGAACGGTGGCCTATAAAGAAGGTATAATGAAAGAACCAGACCTCTGGACCTCAAAAGTGTTTTGGCATTTTTCACACACACTCTTAAAGCCTGCTACTTCAAATCCGACTTTAAGAATGAGCACTTTGTGAATCATATCCTGCTGAATGATTGCTTGCCTATCCATCAAGGGTTGTGCAACCATTTAAATACATCCTGCAATGAAAAATAAAAAAAACACCTCTCATCTGGAGGTTGAAGCACTTTTCTTCTGACGTCCATAGTGTTTGTCTCACTAAGTTAACACCTTTGACAGCCAGCTCTCTCTCTCTCTCTCTCTCTCTCAGTCTCTCAGGGTGCAACATGTTGACAAGGCGATGTAGGCCTATAGTGTATCTATCCGCATGTCTCATTTAGTGGCACTGCAGTAGAGATGTCCAATTTCTTTCATTTCCCTCTCCCTGCGTGTGTACCATCTATTATCATGCTGCACAAAGAGCTGTTTTTCACACCTTATCTCAATTTATCAGTGGGAGACATTGTAATATGGGACGCTTCCGACCCACTGCCACTGTTTGTGAGAATTCAAAAATGAAAGAGGCTAAAATGAGGTCAGCATTAACCAGAATTATGATGTAATTGTCGGTGCTCACAGAAAATCATGTTTTCAGATATGTATTCAGCTGACAAGCTGCTAGGAGCTTTATTTTGGAGTACTTTTATGGATGCTGTTCTCATTGGGTTTATATTTGCTCAGCCTCATGCTGTAGCCACACAGGGTCTAAGTGGATTTTATACAAAACTGAACTGAAGTCTGTGCAAAGCACCTAAGTAAAGATTTGTTTTTGCATTCAGGAGGTGACGTGAAAGGACGTTATTGATCAGTGATTCTCATTGATTGTTCCTTATTTGTCTGATTAGCTTTCAGATGGCCTTAAAATGGCTGAACCTTATTTATATATTCTGAACAAGTTGCACTTACACTTTATTTTAAACCGCTTATAAACAATAGCTGCTTTTAACACACTATAATGTTGTTGCTCATATACATTTGTATGTGTTTATTAATGTATTCGTCAAATTAAAGCATTAATAATTAGTAATGAATGACATGTAAATAATCATATAAAATTCACCCATATACTTCATGTAGGATGCAGCTGAAATCTCCTGAAGTCTAGAAAGAAGAAGCTCTGTACATACATCATTCTGCACAGTGAAGCTCAAGCATTCAATTGTAGGGACAACAAGGACAACAAGGACAACAAGGACAACAAGCTCATATCTAAGTTATTGTCTGTAAACAATTTGTCAGGTGTTCATATACTGCCTATAAATGCTAAATTCCTCCGATTTTGGATGATGATCATCACCACTTTTAACATACTAAGCAAGGGAGACGTGGATTTTCCTGACTCAAGGACTGCAGAAAATGTTCCTTCCTCAATCTTTTTCTGCTTTTTCCGTCATCCTGTAAAATGTCAGCCAGCTCTCAAAACCTTCAGAGAGCTTCCTGTGGCCTATACTGGTGCAGAGTGGTGCTTCTTTTAGGACACTTTTAGTCATGGCATTTTTTTAGGGGATGTCCTCCTCGTCAGAGGGAAATGCAACATTAAGAATAGTATGAAGTTTATATGTCAGGGGTCATTGAGTGGAAAGCGTGTTAAAGCTGTGCTAATCTGCATTATGCGCACATTACAAGAAAAGTCATGGAGGGAGGCAGACATTCATTTCCTACATACATACCTGAATTACATTTAACAGCAGGTGACGCATTTAATGATTCATGTCTGTCCTTTACATAGACCCATAGTTAGTCTAACTGCCCCCTGGTGGCCATGAGGAGGCAATGCGTCATCAATTATTATTGATGTATGAAAAGAACTCAAAGATTGAATTAAAACAAACAAACCAACAAAAGAAACAGAAAATGCAGAGGATGCACACCATCCTTAATCATGAGACGGTTTATTTTAGTTTTGCACTTTCATTGCTTTTGTAAATGTCAACCTTTCACATATTATCAGTGAAAGCAAATAAAAAGCCATTAATTAGTCAATCATGCTGTGAGTTTTCCTTTTCTACTGGCTGAACAGCTTCCGTAGCCCTTCTTCCCCCTCTGTTCATAATGGGTACCCACATTAGTGACTAACTAATGTGGAAAGGTCACTCACTGGAGGAGGTATTAATTAAACAGTAAGAACTAGGGGTGTAACACATTTGGATTTTAGGATCAGGGTACAATTTGATTTGACTTCATGTGTTAAATTGCAATTGTGCTCAAAACAATATAATCCTTTATTACCATTTTATTCTCATGTCCCAGCTGTCCCAGTCATCATTAGGCTATACACCTAAACAAATCCAAACTTTAAATTTAAAGTCAAAGTGAACCAATTTTACACATTATAGCCTGTTTACATGTGTTAGGAAGTACTACTGCGTTTGACTAAATTTTGTGGCTGCATGAAGTCTGCTAAAAACTCAAGGAAAAGTCAGCGTGGGAGGAAGACTACAAGTTTGAAAATGAAAAAAAAGCATCTGTAGCTTCATTTGGACTCATGACATCAGTATTTCTAAAATCAATATACAAGAAAACAAAATGTGTTTACTGCACATAAGAATTGATTACACTATAACACATGAAATTACAGCATTGATGTTTAATATTATACATGGCACCATAAAGAAACTGAAAAACATCTTCTTGCAACTTGTTTCAATGCTTTTCTATTTTCTGTATTTTAGGTATTCTGCCTGACTGAAGGATCACAGCACTCTCTGCTCCTGCAATACAGTAAAAGATTCAACTGGTAAACAAGCAAAGCTTACGTACATAGAAGCTTTGGCTACATTTTCTTCAGATCGGGTGTCTCAGTCATCATTGAACAGATGATACACTGTATTGATCCGGCTCTGTATTGACAGTGTCGTAAGTATATACACTCTTGGTAACGTGCTTGTACGTCAGTTTCACCTCAGCTAATATCAAGGTCAGTCTTTTCAAGGCTTCCTGTACATTGCTCACCTCTGACGTAAAAGAGCAGTACGCAGTGACACAATGATGGCATTAGGATGCTATAGTGTGTTTACAGTATTAGTGCTTTTGTGAATGGATGACATGGATGACAGACATGTTTCATTCAATGCCAGTTGTGCACTTGTATGTTTTTCTCTATCTTTTTCAGCGGTTTATTGTAAAGATTGTATGTTTTGATCTATGTTGGAGCATGCTGTAAAGTCAATTGAATTGAACTTTATCCAGGTTATCTATTCATCTAATGTTTCCTCTCGTGAAGCTAATCTATTGCTCAGGATTTGAAATCACAATGACATTAGCTAATAAAACTGTCAAATCCTTTTGAAAGGATGTGAAACGTTTTTTGTGAAGGGCATGTCTCTATTGTTTCCATGACAGTTCCGCTTTGAAATACTATTAGTCACAACAAATAAAAGACAGAAGTTATCTATTGGTCATTGCTGTCAGTTTATTATTTTTTTATTTGTTGTGCTGAATGGATTCAGAAGCCCTCGTACCCCCTCTGTGTAATTCATGACGAGTGCCTACAATCTCTGACTCACTGCTGTGAAAAAAGTCAAGGAGGGGAAGGAGGAAGATTTAACTGCCTGAACTCTTGTTTCGACTGTATTGAAGATCAAGTCAAGTTTGTTCACCCTTAATTATGCTGTAATAATAATAGCTTCTTCAGTGTTTAAGGTCATTAACAGCATACCCTGCAATGTTGATGACTCACTGTGCCCGTGCAGCTGTCCGCATGCTGCATATTTAGATCAGTGTAAACACACTGGTAATATGAATATGAGCAACGGCACACTATCTAAATGAAATCAGCTATCTAAATGAAATGAATCAACCTATTTCATACATTCTTTAAATGATGTAAAATAAAATATACTTAGGTATTTCTGCTGCAATGATCATAAAGCATCAACATCAAGTATTAATTTGACAAGCACAGTTATTCATGAGTCATACACTCACACCTCTCCACAAACCTGTTGCTTACACTGGGTGGCAGTATGAATTCATTTTTATACTAACACCATGAGGCTAATTGACTTGTGGGGTGCAGCATTCCTCTACTTCCTGCACCTAAACCTCCTGTGCACAGTATAAATCATAGTAAATGTGGTACAAATACATTTTCAAATTCAAGAGGTTTGTTTTCATTTCATGGCCCCCTTGTCTATGGCAGAACATGAAATGTAGCTCCAAGGTTAGTAAAGAACTGCTGTAACTTTATCACTTTTGTGTGTATTGTAAGGTGGAACATAATCATGTTTGCAAGGTGCAGTAATTCTTTCATAGACACATGCATGCACACACACTTCAACGTACCATCAGTGGATCTAAAAAATGATGATGCAGCCACTATTATTTTCAAATGAAAGATCTTTCAATGGTTGCTTCTATAATAATGACTGCATTTACTGTGTCTCTGATGGAACAGGTGGCCTAACTGTGTGCACTTTGATCCACTCTGCAGACTTACTGTTTTAACTCGCAATAGGTGCTGTTCCACTGGGGCATTTATGAACGGGAGTGAAATTTGAAGATTGCCCCCAGCAGTTCTTTTTACGTCAGCAGCTAAGCATCACATTGAAAACTTTTCTCTCAGAGCTGCATGACTTTCTTACGCACACATGTCTAGCCAGTCTAAAAGACAGCAGTCCCCATGGAAACAGGTTCAACTCAAGCTCTATAAACAGGTTACCTGATAGAGAGGAGGAAGAGAAAAAGAGATGGAGGGAGAAACAGACAGATGGGGGGTTCTGTAACATCCATGCGTACCTACCTATATACAGTATATAGTATCTGCACAAACTGTATATTAAGAGTTCTATAGGCCATTTGTTCTTGTTTCACCTGGGTTTGTATCATCAGCTGCTTATGACTCACCTGCAGGCTGGATGCATCTTGCATTTCGTGTTGGTGCTCACATCATTAGCTTTAAGTTTTCCTTGTGCACCAGTGTGAATCAAGAGTGAATCAAGGCAGCCATCAGACAATAAGCATGACTCAGCCCCTCCTATATCTAAGTGCCCTCCACCCACAGGACGGAAAGAAGTACAAATTCGGCAAGATCAATTGCAGGCTATCTGGCTAAAGAAATCCCTACCGCTAGTGCTGAAAATGGATGTGATGACTGAAAAAGATGAGAGCGTAAACTGTCCATGAAGTTTAATTCAGAGTAAGAGTATTTGTCTCTGTCATCAACCTTTGGTGGGTTTTTTACATCAAAGACAGGATGACCCCTTGCCATGTCTCCACAATGTACCCATGACTGATACATGTGTCATCTGTGGGAGTAACATCCTTGTGTTTATTTCTGGCGAGCTCCAAACAGTCCCATAAAAACCATGAATAGTGTACTCAACACATACTGGGCGTACACTATTGAGGCAAGAACATCTTGGTAGAGGCATTGTGATTGAAAATGGTCCCCTACGCGGTTGAATTATTAGTTGCACCACCTAAAAATAGTCCCTGGAATCTACTCCCAAGCATTAAGGATAATTATTGCTGGTGTGCAACCGGTGGCTCATTTTCAAGACATGTATTTATAGGACAATGTGATCTAAAATGGAGTCGACAACAGCTTGAAATAGTACTTTTGGAAATCAGCAATTTTTTAAAAAGAATTACTTGCGGCACAAGATGTTTTGTATGAAAATAGCATACAGTAGGTCTCTCATTTACGTAGACCTAGCAAGAAAAAAAAGAAACCAATGGTGTCTTTTTTTATAACCCAAAGAAAAGAGCTCAAATTGACAAGCTTACTAAAGGGTTTATTTACTTAGATATTTGGAGGATACGAGAATAAAAGTGATGGTTTGGGATATTTTTGTAATACTGTCTGGAAAACATGACAGCTCACTAAAATACAGTCGATGTTCCATTCTGACAGCTTTTGTTATACCATCCATAACACACAACACAGCCAACAGCAGATGTGGTGATATAGTGTCTAAATTATCCAAGACTAATTTGAGATCATGATGATAAAGTTACTAAACAAAAGAAACAATAATTTTTCAGGTCTGTCTTTTTAGTACAAAATTAGCTCAGCCAGGAAACTGTCCAGGGAACCACAAAGACGAAATGTCATAATAAAAATGCAAATCTTTGCTAAATAAACCTCTTTGTCAGACAGTGTACAACTGGTGTATTGACTTTATAATAGATTTTAAAAAATGTGAATCTATAAAACTTTTCAATCAAATTTTAATAGGCCACAATGAGATCTTAAAATTGATTGTTTCATCTGACCAAACCCAAAGATATTCAGTTTACTGTCATGTATTACACAGAAAAGCTTCAAGTCCTAAAATGTGAGAGCCTGTAACCATCACATAATAGGCATGTTTTCTTAGAAAGACAATAATAAAAATTATGATTCATTGAAGGGGAGCACATCACGCACATCAAGTATGTGCAAGGCTATTAGAAAGCATCATCAGTGAATCATTTTCATTTGGAAGATGCGAGTAGGATTGAAACCTCATTCTGATTAAAGTTTGTGGCTTGGAGTAAGTGTGCAGTCAATACTTTTCCCCCTTAAAAAGGTTGGATTTTTTTTTTTGCACACACTTCTCTGGCAACTGAGTGCAATATGTTATTTTTGGGGTTTCCTGATCACTTGATTTACATACATATTTTCCTGAACATTACATTGCTCGTCAGTTGAGGGGCAATTTGTCTGAACTGGTTGCTCTTGCAGTGCAATCTCTGCAAATCAGGGTCTTTATAATCATGGCTCCTAGCATGACCGAAATGAAATAGCTTTTCTTGTCTAGCCTGTGTTAGTCCTCAGCAGGAAATGGATATCAACACCACCATTGACATCACAACATGTCCTCAGGCGCCTGTGGTGGACCTGGCAGCTTGGACAGCAAGCGATAACAAAATGTATCATCCTACAAATACCATATAGGAAGCAAAGGATTTAGACACCACAGTCAGGCATGGCAATCATACTTCAAGCAGAATTTTCATTTACATTTTTTTTTTTTTTAAATTTTAATCCAAAGTACATTTGCACATTATAAGTGAAACAGTAGGATGTAGTTAGGGTTAGGGTTATAATATGTAGCCTAAAGGTGTATAAAAAATATTTAAAAATGTCATGAATGTCCAAGGCTTGTTATAAATTGCTGCACTTGTATAACCATGTCACATCCCGTTTATGCTATCCTCCTCCTACACCGTGTTTTAATGAATAATACTATAACACCAAGTGTGTTTACTGTCATCCCACCAAAGACAAAAATAAAGCAATAACTGCGTTGGTAGTGTGAGCCATGACAACTAGTAAACCTCCCCTTTTCTTCTTTTCTTAGTCCTCCTCGTTCCCACAAGCCAAGAAACAAAACATGAATGAAGGTACAGACTCAGACATGTCAGTGCTGTCAATGAGCTTGACTCCTCATTCAGATTAAAGAACCCTGGCATGTATACAAACTGTTGAAAATGTACCGTGTGTCTATCATTTTATTGTCAATCAGCAGTAGGATAAGGCCTCTGCAATAATCAATTCAAGCGGAAAACTGCACTTAAGTGAAAGTGCTGTGCAATGCTCAAAGTGTGTTGTACTGAACAAGTTATCACTCGAGTTTCCATAGATACGGGTTCATCAGCATGCAGGACACGCATAGTCTAACTCCACTTGAGATGTGAGAGAGGGCACAGGCAGGTTGAATTGATGCACTCTGCAGAGTCACAAATGGTACCATTAAGTTCAATTAGTAAGTACCCATCGGATATCTTCAAGCTGTTTTCTGGATAGTTATTCCTAATGGTCCTTTATACTACGGAAGTCCACAGTATGACTCCTGTCTGTATGAAAGTTAACTACATGCTGACATTGGGGATACCTGTCTCAAGACTTTCCTGCCCACACCTGATTTTTTCTGCAAATCAAATCGATAACAAAATAGCAGTTTAATCTGATTAACAGGAAAATAAAAGAAAGAGAAGAAAGAGAAAGTGCCTGTCATTCAAAAAGAAAAACTTAAATGATTGTGATGTCAATTCCTTGGATCATTTCAACCCTATAACAAGAGTATTAATATTTTACAATGGTGCAAAATAGTTACCTTAAGTGCAGTTGTTTTTTTATGTTTTTGTGTTTTTTGCCAACGTTTTTCTCCTTATCTACTATATCTGTGCATGTGATCCGTTAGGGTGAATAAACTATCGCTACTTAAAAGGAATCCTACCTTTTCCCTCAGCGCTGAACATTGATTTTGGATGTAAGGGCTGGTTTAAGGCCAACCAGACCTAGTTCGTACAACATGTCCGATATTGATGGAAAATGTTTGTAGTTGTTCTAAATTGTACCTTTTTGAAAAGTCAGCTGTCATATAAAGTACTAGATGTAACCTCTGCAGAGATGGATGTGTTGGATCATCGGTTTTGTAATGTTACAAAAATGGCCTTACACAGCTCCCCCTGATATGACATTAGAAAGGTGTGGAGAGGAGCAGGTTTCAAATGCTATTCGACAGTCCTACACTTTAGATGGAGTATTCTGGTCCTTTAAATCATGAGGTACAGAATCTTCTCGTATGGATGTAACTCCTAGAGATAATGGGCTGATGAGTCACATAAAACAATAGCTGAGGAGGCCTACCTGTTAATGTTGCTAGGTAAAAATGGAGACTTTTGTGCTCCTCCTGGTTGCACTACTACCTTCAGTCTGCAGCAGGAGACCAGTCATTGTCATTGTGGTTCCCAAACTTTTCTTGTTGTTAGATTACATATTCTGAATGCAAAGGCAGGGTCAAGAACCTCTCAGGGCAGCATTTCAACTCTATTGTCATAGGGATAACCTCTAATGATCCTGTAGCACTTTACCTTGACATACCCTTTTCACCTGCCCCCGTCGAGCCACCTCGGTCAGTCCTCCCTCTGCATTGCCCTGCTGTTCTAGTCTTTTCTTTCAGAGAGTATGAGCCACCTGACAGCAGCCACTAGAGCTTGTCAGTATCACAGTGATGTATTCAGCTCAGCTCTCCCGTCTCCCCTCAAGGGCAGCCAACTTCCTGTTGCTGGGTTACACTAATTGCAGCATTAGTATTCTGTATCAAGCTGCTGCCGGAAGCTGAGGCTCCAGCAGACACCGATGGCCAATGCAAGCCATTGTAATTACAACACCACAGAGACCCAGTGTACACCTTGTCTGAGTTTCTTGCAAACACATGCCAGCTTCCGTTTTGACTGTGTTCATTTTTGCTCGACCTTTCAGTTAAAGGGATGCATGGTCCCATTTTCAATTTCTCTCTTTACACCACATCTACACAGGAGCAGTGCCTTTTGATGTGAGACCTCCCGTTGATCTTGCAAGTCATGGTTAGCTGATTCTACAAAACCGATGTGTGCACAGTGCTTTTAACCAAAGAAATAGTTAGACTGAATGGGAGTTAAGATTTTTGAAGGAGCATAATGTGTACAGTAGGGCACAGTTTTATTATTTGCAAAATGGAATCAGATATTCAGTTCAATCAATTATCTGCATAATCAATTATTAGTTCTGCACAGTTGTCCTGACTGTTACATTGACTGTTTACAATGTCTGTTATGTCACTGTTTATTTATGTATTTATGGTTGTTGTGTTAGTTGTTTTTTTGTACTGTCACTGCAAACCAAATTTCCCCTCGAGGGAGGGGCTCTGAACTGAACTGAACTGAACTGAACTGATTGACTTGTATTTAAATATTATCATGTTATATTATCATAAACTTGCTTGCTCTGATATTCTGTGTTTGTGCATGTTAGAAATTACACATCTTAAATTATTAAATGTTCATTTTAATGTTGTGCTGGTCACAATCGTCATGACAAATCATTACATTTATTGCAGGAAAATACATCACCACAGCAACACGGCTATCACAGACATAGGGTTTCTCCATATGCCAAGCTCAGTTACCGTGACAACATGTTTCATGATGAAGTGCCAACACAGAGAGGCTCCCTACATCTTGATGAAGAATACTCATCATAATCACAGAGTCTGAAAGAAAAAGAGCAATTACCTTTTTGGTGGAAAACATTACTCTCTATTTGGTGTTTACTTCCGGGTCTGATTTGTAGCATGCATGTGCTTATGCAGATTGTATGTTTGTTTGCACACACATGAATTGGTTTGTCAGAGGGTGTTGCATGCAGGGGAGTGGGCGGTCATTCAAAATATCTGACGCAGAAGATCTTTTGTAGCCTGCATTCATCCCTGACCTGGCCAAAGGCAGGCTGTGAATTTGTGTCATCCTGAGAGTGTTAGACCACGCTTTGTATTTTGGTGGAGGGGGGGAGGAGGGGGTGTATTTACTTCCTGTTCCACACATTAACCACGTGCACTAAGCATAAGTAAATCTGTTGCAGCAGAAACTTAAAAATGACCACACTTTCATAATTTTGCAGGCAGACCAAGACTCTGTCTGTCTCTGAAGAAAATTGAAAAAAGCTTCACTTATCCATGGATTTCACTTTCCTGCTGTTCACCTGTCGTTCTGCCTCACTGAGCATATGTTTTTTTCAGGTTGATGTGCGTCATTAGGTCTGTGTGAGACCAATCTCTCTACAGTAACATCTCTGCTTCTGTCATGTGGCCAACAGGTTCTTAGTTAGTACTTTGTATCTTAATGTAAATGAAAGACAAAGAGTGACATGAAACAATTATAGGTGAAGAACTTATACAGTTATCAGCAAACTCTAAAGAAAGAGAGCGGGATTACTTATCTCATCAACAGCTGCAGGAAATGACAGAAATCATTTTATATGAAACACAGGGTCTTTTATAATGTGAGGTGCATTTGTGTAGCATGTTTAGGTAATGCAATCACTTACAGGGCCCGCCAATCAAAGCAACCACCTACAACCCACTTCTCAAACATTTCTTTGGTGGAAGTGGTGTAACATAAAACTGCCCTGAGTTACATCACAAATGATAACTCAACAGAACTGTTTGCACTGCAGGTAGCATTTGCCCACAAAATTGTTTAGACTACAATGTTCATGAAGCTAAAGGAGTACTCAGGCTTCTTATCGTTAGGCATCTATCAAGACATGCAATCTATACTCCTATATGAAATTATTATTCTAAAGCTACTAATCAATATTTTTATATTACAACTGGATCAAAGGCCCATGTAAATGTAGAAGGTGTCAGCCCTGCACTGACCCATAGAGAATAATTGTTTAACTCTGCAGCTAAAAAGTGTTTGAGCTTTTTCTTAGCTTATTGTTTTGTTTTTTGCTGATTTGATTCAGTTGTAATGTGACAAAAAGTCCTTTTTGATTCCAATGTTCCAGGAGCTATGACATAAGAGGAGCTCAAATGAGCAACTTAAAGTCGAAATTGGGGGACTGAAAGTCCTTTTTTCACATTCCGGTTTGTGTTTCCACCATATTTGAAAAACTGTGAAGATAAGGCCATTTGTTTTTATTCAATGATGGAACGAAAAATGACTGAAAAACAGTGAGTCTGAAAAGCAATATTCCAACTTCACTGATGTCGCTGAAAATGACAGATACCATTATTTACTAAAACAGTAGGAACAAAAATAAAAGAATGGAAATCTTATATCCTATAATGCAAGAAGAGAAAGACCCAATATAAAAAAATATAATGCAATGTAAGGTGAAAAATCCTCAAATATATTTACATACAGTAGATTTTATCCACAGGAAATTAAATAAGGCCCATTTCCATTCCATTATCTTTCACCATCCACAGTGTCACTACATACCTGAAGCACTCCTAGGCATCAACATCTCTACATTCCTGCTTTTCTTGTACTGTGTATCTTGAAAATCTGCTCTGATAACAATTCAATAGCAGTGATGACAATGATTTGACAGAAAGGATAAAGTTCTTTAATTTCATGTTAGTGTTGTTGCCCTGTGCACAAATGTATTAGGTAGCATTAATAGAAAACTGAAAATCCATCTGTTGCCTCAACCATACAATCATTACACAAACTGGCAGAGTGCCAACCACACATGTATGCATCCTAGCCCATCATTTGCACAGACACACTCACTGTGTAAACAACTTTCTGTTTGCCTGTTCTCTAAGATCCTTAAGAGTCAGTGCAACTTAATAATAAGTTTACTGCAGCTCTCAGAGAAGTACTTTTTTAGGTGATACTTTCAGATGAAACAGCACCATTTAGTCTTTTTCAGTGAGGGAGTGGCTCTACAACAAAGCACTAATTCAATTATAATGAACTGTACTCCTCGAGTAAACTGTCAGCCAGGATGTCAGCAGTTTATTGCACAGAGAGGCATTTACCAAGATAGTAAAATAAGAGCATATTGTGAGAATGACCCCCCATTCTTCTGTGCAGAATGACATTTCATTGCAAAAATGTCTACGAATTTGACTTATTCAATTTGGTTAAATCTAATTTCCTATTTTCCTAGAAAGTGAAGTGAAGTGGTGTGCAGACAAGTGGTATAGATAAAATCAATGAGGGGGACTCATACACATCTACTCTTCATTCATACTTCCTGCAGTTTTATTGTGAGTAGTGAGTTTCATTGATAACCTCTCAGTGTCTGTTTCATACTGTACAGCAGGATTTGAATTCCCCCTTCATTTGAGAATTCATTGAATCTTTCACTCTCATTTTGTTTCAGTTACTTGGTCTCTCAGTATGTGTCTTTTTTCACCATGGTGTTCAATGACGTCTGTCTCAGCTCAGGCTGCTGAAGCGCTGTCATTCATATTGTCATTGTGTTTAGTAACTGCAATCAGCCCACGCACTCTGCTTTCTCTCTGTGGACTCTGTGTGTGTTGTGTATGTGGGATTGAGCATGTGTGCATGGTTCATTTGTGTCAAAATAGGAATGAAAAGGGTCTGTCAGGGTGCGCAGGTGTCTATGCCAGAAAAAAATCTTTAAAAGAAAAGGGTCTGTGAAAAATTGTTGAGGCTAGTCTTTTTTTTATATATATATACCCAAGTGACGTCAATGACATTTTAAGAGAGGCAGGAACTTACAGCAATCACTTACTTGGAAGTACCAGCTCACACAGGCAATTAGAAAGGAGCATTGAGTGCTTAGGCCTCTGAAAAAAAATTACATTCTTTTGATTCACTGTAATTGTCGGAAGGCATTTCCGGACACCAACACCTTTGCTGACTTTCCCTCGTATAAAGGATTTCTTGTCAGCAAGGTGGAACTCTGCAGACATCCAGTCACTCAGCTTGGATGCAGAGAGCATTTAACCAACTTCTCTGTTAACAAGCTGCTGACTTTCAACTGCAACTATGCCTTTAAAATCAAATATGGATGGCCAGCTCTGTTAGAAAACCTAAGTTGTACTACACTCTGCACTCTTTGCAATCAGGTGGTCTATTTCAATTCATTGCTGCCCTTTTGCTCTGCTGCTTTGCTGTATATTTTGCAAATATTGCTGCTTATGCTTCTGCTCATAAGAAAGAAAGGCAATTACAGGATCAAAAGGAGAGAAATTGAGGTATGGAGGTGAAACATGGGGGGCAAGGCAGAAATCTCATTGTAAAACTGGTCCTTGGGGGGAAGCAGTCCTTCTGACGGCATATGGAACTATTCCTGAAAAGCACATCATTGCACCAAAAATATTCTGTTCAGGAGGTAAATGTACTTCCTGCACGTACATAGTTGTTTACTGAATAAAACATACAATTTTGTTCATGAACAGACATTTTCTCTACATTTCACATCTAAAAAATGATTCATGAATCATCAGTTCCGGTTTGAAACTATTGAAGCTAGTTGTGCAGCTACTGAGACGCTGAAGCCTTGGTCTGCAAGGGAAATAAAAGCTAGAATCTCATTGATTTCTTCTGTATGTCACTGAACATCAGTCACTCAGGCATACACAAAAGCCAGAGTGAGGTCTTTTATTACCTCAGTGTGTAATCACCTTGAAGGTGAAATGTAAGGTTAATAGAGTCCAGACACAGATGGCAGAGGAATTCTCTGGGGTGAAATGTGTGAGACGTGCAGATCACCATGTTCAGCGCTCCACAGCGGAAGTGACCATTAGAGGCTCAAAAGAGCTTTCAGTCATACAATTTATTAAACAACACAGCTTCCACCGCTTCCTATCTGTTACACAAACAGGCAGGTGAAAGGGGATCAAGGTAGTCTGTTCAGAGAATTGTAAGCAACCATAATGGGCCACTGAATCCCTCCAACTGCAAGCCGCAGGCATTAACCTGCTGATCTAAGCAGAGAGCACTTTCACCCACAGTGTAGATTTAATATTTAACCCATCTACAATTTAATATTTTCATTCATATCCTCTTGGTTGGGATGCCTGGCTTTCTGAAGCTTTCATATGCCTTACAGAGAGAAATGGTTGTTTTCATCTTTTTTGCTATAAGTAAACTGCATTATCTCAGAGGTTATTTACACATTTGCTATGCTCATTTTAAAAAGATATTACCTCATTAAGATATTGGGTTGCATTTTAGAATTACCATTGATTGCATAATGGAAAATTCAAATGCAATGATGACAATTTTACACTTTGAGTCTGATTCAACAAGAATAACCAATGCAAGTTTTTTATTGTCTTAAAAGTCTACAGACATGCAGCTCTGTGAGGCTGTTCTTACTCACAGTGGTAATTTGAGAAAATGCTAATGTCAGCATGTTACCATGCTCACAATAACAATACCAAGATGTTGATGGTTAGAAGGCATGTTCAGCCTCTTAAGTTTAGCTACTTAGCATTGTTACATTAGCTAAAAAGCACATCTGAAGTACAGCTGAGGCTGGTGAGAATTCATTTTGCAATAAGTTTACCCTATTTGGTTGAAAAGAAAAGTATTGGACTGAATTTTAAACACTTAACGGTGGTGATAGATGAAAAGTTTAGGGATCAATGGATTAAAATAATTGTTATTTCCTTTAAAAACCACAAATGTTAACCTTATATCAACAGTGCAGATGGTTAAAACTTACAGTAAATGATGATGTTGGATATGCACTATAGGGTCCTGAAAAAAATCAACAAAAGCTAATGAAGAAAATCCCAAGACACATAAATAGCACCATATGATTTCATTATATTATGGCATTTAGAAAAGCCAAATGAATCATAATGCAATCATTTTGTTGACTTAAACATCATATTATAATTACTATATTCTCAAATTTTGACATGACTTAATAAACACTTTAAAAAAAAAGAAGCCTGTTATTCCAAGAATTGAAATTGACAGCTTGATGTGAGGCTAATTTAGAGTTGTATTCTGCACTCAGCTCGCCTCATTTAAATTCCCATCCCAATAACTCAGTGTCAGAGTTGTAGCCCGGAGCCAGTCATAATCACAACAAACAGTACACAGTACAACTGAGATACTAATGTTGGTTGATTATCCAACAATCTTGCTGCTTCAATCCATATGTGCCCTCTGAATGGACCTTCGACACAAGAAAAACTACAGTAGACAGGTCTAAAATTTGGGCATTACGTTAACACAATCTAGCAGTCGTAGTAATGATGACCCAGGGAAGTGACACAATTCAGATTACATTAATGTAAGAGGATTTGATAAGATGATTTGGGAGGAGGCAGGTGAGTTATATGACTAGATAGTTAGATGCCAGAAACATAACGTCTTGGAGTTCACTTTTGACATGAAGATGAAGGTTAAGTATATATCGCATTTCAAGTAATTATTCTCACCCAAGCATCATCTTTCCCTAACCATAACCAAGTAGATTTGGGGCCTAAACCTAACCACACCTTAACCACAGCATTGTCACACCATAAAACATAATTATATTTTAAAACTTTGTTGCGTGTTATTCTGGAGAGCAGACTAGATGGCATAAAAGTATCTATGGGTCGTTTCTGCCAGCTACATTTCAGACTTGTTGTCCATTATGAGGATGTTATGCTTCTGAACCTATTTGGGGTTTAAAGGACTCTCTTCTGCTGCTTCCCTCACTTTCTGTTAATAGACACCATATCACAGAGGCAAAAAATAAGGAAGAAATCAACAGAATTAACATGGCTGTACTTAACTTGAATTATGAACAGTTTTGAGTCTTTTCAGTGGGTTCAAGGAAAGAAACCTACGCAAAAAAACCCAGAGTACAGCCAAGTGTATGAAGTCTGGCTGCAGGATTTTATTTATTTGTATTTCATAGTAGTCTAAAAGTTCCTGATCATTGAACCCACAATACTAAATTGTCACTTAACAATTCTTGGATTGTAATTTCACGGAGGAACCGGAAACACGTTTTAATATTCTACCCGATTGCCTTACATTAGCAAGTTAATGAGAATCTCTGCATCCCCTTGCATGCGCCAATTAAAACCTTAATTATACATTTCCAGATCTCGTAATAAATATGGAGGAGATGGTGTTGGGAAAGGCCCGTGCGTCATTATCATTCTCACTGTGTTTGGGTTAGATTGAGGACGTGTGAGGTGGCATCACTCACTGGTTATAGTGTGGATCACTGACACAAGCGCCCACCTGATGGCTCTACAATAGCTGCCTACACACACATTCACGCACATACAGTATGCATACACACACACATACAGACACATCAAGCATTACTGACTCATTTTTAAGTGTAAGAGTAAAATGAATGTTCTAATGAAATAGGAAATTATATCACTCACACATAAAATTGCATAATGCCACACGATAATATTTATTGCCACAGTACTGGGACATGACACATCATTTCATATTGCTTGTAAATTCCTGCTTAATTTGTTCAAGTTTTATACTTAAATAGGCCCTGTGGCACAGAAGACCTGGTATTCATGAATCATCTCAGCAATGTTTGTATACTTGGGGGTTTTATGAGGTCCAGGTGGAGCTCAGGCTGACATTTTTGCCTGCAGTATTTGGTATTACAAAACAGATATGTAACAAAGCCACAACAACTTGCTAACATTTGACCATTTGAAGATAGATTAATTATTATAAAACACTTGATTAAAGCAAAATGATGTAACTTATACATTTACAAAAAGTCTTTCTCATTTAAAAACACAAGTTACATTTCTAATTTGACTTATTAGCTTGCAGGGTCACAGGGATTTCTTTAAATACCGGTTACCTACACTTATGAAGGTTAACTAGAACTGATATACAGTGCCTGTCTGCCATGCAGTTCTACATATTAGTCAGGTAACACAGGTTAATACAACTCCCATTGTACATACAATATGGCGGAGAGCACAAGGTCAACCACTCAGCCTTATTGAATGTGTTTGAAGTGCAGTAAACACCATGTCAAATGAAAACAGGCTCTATGAACACAGATAAAATGTCCACATTAGTAAAAGCAAGACAGAGACAAAGGAATTAATCTGAATTAATGACTTTAGTAGTCAGGGAAATGCTTTTAACGCGTTGGGTCTAGGGTTGACGAGAGATGCCCTTTATTAATTGCCCATTAAATTGAATGGTCCCTCAAAGGTGCATTTTAATCAAACAGGCTAATTTGTTGAATAATTAATCCAATTCTGTGTAACGTAAGGCTCACATAATGGATAAAATACATATCAAGTACAAAGTTTAAAAAGAAATCAATAAATTATGTAGAGTGGGAAAAAAAGTTATGGTCATTTTGTATTCACAGTGGAGGAGTGAACATCACACATTCACGTTCAGTTTGCTTTGTCCTTTGCAGCACTGGATCAGAAAACCTACAGGATGCAGGACCATTTGTGAAGGCTGTAATGGTTCGGAAAGGCTTCATAATAGATATGATACTGTAATGGTACAAGAAAATAGCCACTTCTCTCCATGATGGACAATGGCATCAATTCCTCAAGCTTTCTCTGTAATTGACTCTTTAAAGGAATATTGATTGCCATGAAATAATAGACAATTTACTGTGATTGTGAGTAGATATTTTTAACCATGCAGAAATGGCAATGTTGGTCAGTCTGTGGACCCATCCAGTGATAGAGGAAAATATCTCTAAAACCTTTGGATTTTGCAATGAAAGTTAGCACAGTCATTCATTGTCAATAATGAATGAATCCTAATATCTTTAGTTATCCCCTGTTGAATATTTCAGGCAGGCTAATTAATATGGCGCCAAATTCTTGTCTCCCTCAGCTGTACTGTGAAATGAATTAACATGATATACAAACATGTCAACAGGATGAATAATTGTCAGATTAAGATGCTAAAGTGTTCACATTTTTAATTTATCTAAAATGCTCTTACTGCTGGCTCATTTGGACACTTTTGCTTGGCCAAGAAATATGTCCAAGAGGTAAAAGCAGTTATATGTTGAAATAGCCCAAGATGTGGAACCTTATTTGTCCCATTTTACTTGATGTCCCAAATTACCTGACTTTATGCTACATTTCCCTTTATGAACTTCCACTTTTACAGTAAAAAACATAGAATTCAATTATTTAAAGCATTAGCAAGCAAGTAATTCCTGCTGGGTTAAATTAGCTAACATTACTCCACATAGCATTCTCTTCTCCAGATTGTGTTACAAAGTACATTAATGCAATTTTTTAATAACGCCTGCATTCCACATTAAATTCAGACTAGTGTTTAGAGGGTGAATATCTTCAACATTCACACAGACTACCTGAGGGGATGACAGCCAACCATGATTAACCCAAATTAACACATTCATTCACAAGCTACATGTAAATGTCCATTTCTAATCCATTTCTTGTCCATTTGGTATGAGAATTGATTCAGACCTTGAAAGTGACCTTCAAAACCCTCTTTGCTGTACCTTTGTTTGTTTTGGTAGTCATTTCATTTAGCATGCAGCCGCTACACCCCTGAAGACACTGGTTTGACTGAATCCATTCACTAATATACACTTAATATTAACTGTCAAATTGTCAACTTACCTCAACTGAAGACAGATGCATGTTGCAACAATCATTTTCTGTCTTATCTCCTCTGTTTTATAAGTCAGCCTACATTTGATCAAATTGAGAAAAAAAGCTTCCTTTTTCAAATACAGGGCCCCATTTTGTTCATGTTCATTTATTCTTGTTGCTGTTTTTCAAAACATCTGTGTTTACTTGTTATCATTGGAAATTCAGGTTAATACACATTACCACAGCATCATTTCCCCTCAGTAGGCTACAACATAGTCATGTCATAACTTATTACCTTGTTTTCTCTAACAGAATACAGACAGTCACTCGCTTACTTAATATCAATCAGTCTGCTGATTTAGGCTCTACCTTAATATAATATAATGACCTAAGTCATTACATTAACGCTAGCTTTTATCTGAGAAAGTAAGATTACAGTTAGTGACACAGCCTCAGACCCTGCAGGTTGTAATCCTGTATTTTAAATGTAGTGATTGTTAAGTCCTTGTTAAGATTGTGTTTGTATGTGAGGGTCTTTAAATTGCGCCTGTGATGAGACTCTAAAAGTGGGGCATTTATCGTGGCTGGAGACACTCTTCAACCATGATAATTACCTCCACACTGAGTTAGTCAGAAATGTTGATCAAAAGTTGCACCTGTCAATGAACAATGCTAACTGTGCCCTTCATCATCATCTCAGTAAATGATGTGTTATGACACCCAGATGAGATGCTATTTTCATTGCATACCGACACAATCAAGAAAATTACTAATTCTTAGTGCCTATGTGGAGTCTTCACCAATCAAATATTAACAAAGTATGGCAATTACATATCTAACAAATAAGATTCTGTCTCTCTTACACCAATAGAGTAATAAGTTATTTTCCCAAAGCAGTTATTTATTGAAAAGATGGAAAACATATTTAATATTCTGAATAGATGACAACTTTTGACAACAATTAAACAAAACAGATATAGCATTATTAAACTTGCGGTCACAGTGAGGACCTCAACAAGATCATAACTGGTAGGAATGATTAGAAAATAAGTTAAATATTTTGTCACTGGGCCCAGCACAGAAGATATTACTTAACAGCAGCTCTAGGCCACATTTTACTTACATGTATCACACAGGAACTATATAAAGCCTTCTCAGTGATGACGACATAAGGCACTTTCTGTTCGCTAGACAGATCATGTGACACTGGACACTTGGGTGCATCCTCTGGATAATGGCTGATAAAAACACTCTCCAAATTCTCACCTTGGGGATGGAGAGGGTCCATCATGTTGCTTGTTAACTTTACACACCATGGCACTGTGGGAGACTGTCAGAATGCCAATAATATTTATGGTCTAACACCTCGACACCACACAAGAGAGAGAGGCCACTGGTTTTCCTGATCCACCTGCCAGTGGCAGTGTCACCTTCTCGGTAAACAAACGATAATGGAAATGGATTTTAAATAAAGGTTTTGGTGCAGTGATGTGGTTAGTATATTTAGTATCAATTTGCCATATCAAATCATGATGATTGTCATTAATAATATTTCATTATCAACCATTATCACATACAGTATAGGCCCATACAGTAGGGACATGCAGTAAAGCACTGATTTGTTCAAGGAATGTACAGTTGGCCAGTCAGAAATAATCTCATTGGATGAATTAAACCACAGTGGTTTAACATTTCAGTCTAGCTAAGAGGGACCTTAATGTGATTTATTTAGCCATGGCAAATTATGTTTTCAACAGCTAGCCTACGTAGCTCAGTGATTTCCAACCAGGAGTGGTCATACACCAGTGGGTACCTCTGCAGTTACCAGTAACCTATGTATATGGAAAGATTGTGGAGAAGCTCAGCTTATTTGAAAAAATAGAAATTAACCTACTTTTGTTTTAAAAAGTGTATATATTGTTCTTTAGAAAGAAAGGAAACACAAATAAGATTAAAATAGCAATCTGATTACTTGTAAACTGATAACTTGTAATCTCATTACTCTCACAAAAGTAATCTGATTACTTTCCAAAAAGTAATCTGAATCTTGTGGAGTAATCTCCACAAAAACTGGAAACAGGGATAAACAGCTAGCAGGCCCTGTCAAAGATAGCAAAGACCTGCACATCTAAACTTTACTTACAGTGATAACACAATATTTTGTTTATTTAATCAAACAAGACAAAATATAAAACAAACATTGTGGTTTTACGGGGGAGATATGTCTTATTGCCATATTGGCATGAAAAGTAAGTGAAATAAACCACTGCAGGTGAAAAGTTGTTACTGTTATGGAACAAAATGTAATTTCATATTATATTTATGTTAGTTGCCTTGAAGTGTTGATGAGGTTTGAAGACTGTGTTTCAGAGCAGTATGAAATTCTTCAGTAGGTGAACACACAGACAAACAAGCACAGAAAGGATAATAATCCCGGGAATCCATTCCAGGTATACAGAAAGCAGAAAGAAATTTAAATAAGAATCATGAGAAGTACCAGGATCTCAGTTCCCAATATTCAACCCATCTGAGTCACAGACTCAGGTGCAACATGTAGATTAGATGTGATGCTAGTGGCTCTTGTTGCTTTATACTCCTGTAGATTTGAAATTCAATAAATGTTTGAATTTAAGTCCGTAATGTTTCATAACCTACAAAATAAAATGTTATTATAATTCACAATTTATCTCAAATAGTTCATCTGACTCCTAAAGTGTTTTGGTAATACCGCTGTTTGCATTACAACCTGGAATTTCAATGAGCTAAACATTGATTATAGGCATGTGACCGGCATGCTTTTCTGAGCATTTGTCAGGTTTGGTTTTGTCAACATGAAAATTTGCTGAAAGTTTGACAGAGATAAGTTAAATTACTCCACAAGTCTCTGGCTTGTAAAGACAAGCGTTTGTTCTTTTTTAACTTTGAAGATGCTGTAATACAGTATCTAAAAATAACATGATTTAAAATCTGCTGCAATCAAAGGTAGAGTAGGTACAACTACAGCATTTCTAAATTTATCACACTAGCCGTGACCTTTCTTCTTTAATGACAAGCAAGCTTTAAATGATACTGATTAATACATTCTTGGAGAGTCTGATTGTCGAAAACTCTACGTCTACATGAATAGACTTACTGAATTAATCATGTTTAATTCTTCACCCACATTTGTTTAGTTTTTTTAAACATTGACTGTGATTTTTGAAGATCTATCTCTGAAACTCTGAAACACTTGTAGCCAACGCATTTACCAAGAGCACCAAATTGATTGCACATTCTCTGCTCTACTCTCACTGTCTAATTTTATGACACACTTCTAGCAAAACTAAGTTGCTACACTATTTTCATCGGAAGTCAACAACAGAATAAATGATGAAATCAAAGCAACTGTGGTTGACAGGATGATGTTCACCCAATCTGAACTGCTATATTGTTGCAGGTATCATCCAGATATTTCAAAATGGGAACCGGTAAGTAACTGTAAGTGCTGTAGTCTTACTGGTGAATATGTGCAGTTAAGCTCTACTACCCTAACATTGCTATTGGATCTGGAAGTGTATGGTGCTACATCATATTGACTGATCCCTGTCTTTTCATACTGTGCTTTATTGTTTTGTCTTTTAGAGAGTCATACAGCTAGAAGCAGATACAGCATGAGCTATTGTAATATATGTGGATGAGTCAGGTTTCAACCTTGCAAAAACAAGGGGCTGCAGCAGGAATATCATTAGCCACCATGCCATCATCAACATCCTGGGGCAATTTGGTGACAGCATGACAATGTGTGCCGTTTTAGTGCTCATACGGCTCATACGACACTGCACACATTATCACATTTCTAGACACCCTGCACAACAGAATTCGTAATGAAAGGGGGCAGAGCAGCTCAGATATGTTATCATCTGGGACAATGTTAGTTTCTACCAGGCTGCTTTGGTCAACAATTGCTCCACAGGTCACCCACTTTTCATTGCAGTCCATCTCCCCTCACAGTCCTCGTTCTTGAATTGTATTGGAGAATTGTCTGCCTGACGTTGAAAGGTGTATGAGCACTAGCCCCATCAACACACTTCTACAAGCAATGGAGGAGGCTTGTGGAGACAACGATCAGGGGTCATGACAAGGCCTGGATACGGCACTCCAGGTGACACTTTCTCAAGACAACATCACGTGTTATGTGGATGAAGTCTTATGACCAGCCCCAGATTTAGCCTAATTATTTTCTGTTCATTTTTCAAACACAACATTTTTTGTTTATTCTGCTGTGCTTTTGGTGTTATTTGTACTGATAGTGTGTTGTGTTCGGACTACACATCCATACTTTACACATTTGGATACCTGTGCATATGTGTGTTTACTGGATGTATGACAAAACATGATGGCAAACTGCTCGGCACACATGGAAGCAAAAGCCATTGGTGTTTTTCCATCATGCTATCAGTGTGTAGTTGGTGCTTTATGTACTTATGCAAGTGATGGTTTGTGTGTACTGTATGAAGAGATGTATAATGTTTTGCTGATTTGGCCTAAGGTTGTGTGGTCAAAGCCTATAGATCAGGTGGCATGGGAAAAGTAATCCAGGCACATTGAATAAAAGAACTATCATTATTACTGTACAGTGTATTTCTCATATCATGGAATTGCTATGAGTAGGCAATTGTAACTATGTGACTGTTTTCTCCCACACCTCTTGTTCTTACTGAGAGATATAAAAACAATCATCCACTTCCCCTTCGCCGTTGGAAGCCCAAGCCAATAATGACAACCACTGAGGAAGGCAGTGATTCACAGTCACCCTTGGACCTTCCACTTCATCAGGGGAGAGCTCCACTGCTGCTGGTCTCCAATGAGACAGTAAGGGAGTACGTCACACACTACGTCAAACCTAATGGAAACTGACGCTAAAGAGAAACTGCACACTCCATATTTTGTTAGTTAACACTGGTGTAGTTGGAAAATGTGTTGATGTGCGTTGATGCCTCTCTGCATGCACGTCTGTCTTTGCAAGCAGGTGTTAATGCACAGTTGACTAAATGGCATTTGATCATGGAGAGGTGAGGCAGTGGGGGGTAAAGTGGATGGGATATTCTTTCTGTGCCTCCAAGCTTGTTTGTGCAAACTGTCTTCTGTTCGTGTATGTGGGTGTGTGCTCCATGTGGCACTTGAATCAGTTACGTTTAACTTAACTGTACTATATACATGCATTTGCATCACTGTCGACGTAAGAGCAAAGACTGCCAAGCAAAGTGTTCTTGCACAGAAATACTCCTCCCACGTAATCTAAATACTGCACTGTTTATGCTCATTATTCCAGAATTACTTGGAATACATTCCCCGTGGCTTCTGCTTTTTATGTGGTTAACAAGATTTTCATCAATTTTTTTTCCCTGGCTCAAAAAGGATCGTCTCGCTCTAAACAGGTTGTCTTCCATATTATGAAGCAACAAATGTGGTTTATATGATTCGGGCTAAATATAAACACACTGTTGGCAGCATGTGTAAATTTTTGCTCCTTTGAATTTTGAACCGATGAGATTTCTAACTATGCTGATTCTGGGTCAACTCATAAACTGATAAAGCTGTAGATTAATATGTTTTGTCTCATGATAGGGATTGGGCACACATTTATTTTAAAAGGAAAAGTTCAAAATCTTGAAATATACTCATTTATTTTCTTGCCGGTAGTTAGTTGAAAAGATTGATACCATTTATGTTTGTCAATCAAGTATAGACCAAAAATACACCTACTGAGAAATTGAAGGCGCAGTAATTAACATTATAATTGTTAGTATAATCCATACAAAAAAGAAATGTAAAAATTACTTTAAGTGCTCAACAACGTGTTCAACCTTTGGTGTTGCGAGGTGTACTTTATGGACAGATTGAGGCTAGATGTTTCCCCCTGCCTCCCGCTTTTAATGCTGTTTACTCAGCTAATTGCCTCCAAGCTCGAGCTCCATTCTTTACGTGCAAATATTAGAATGGTATTGATCGTCTCATCTAAATGTCAGATAGACATATTAAGTCGTCCCTAGTTTGCTAGTTAGGTTATTACTGTAATCTCTACTGACAAGGTTGAATTTCCATAACCAGCAACAAGGGTCATACAGCGGACGCACTGATCTGAGAGAGTGAGTGGGAAAGGATGAAAATGTGTAACAGCTCTCTGAAGAAAGGTTTATGTTTATGGTAATGCATAAAGGGAAATGCCAACAGCAAAAAATGCAAATGTGCAGCCGGATAAAACAATGGATTTAAGTAAAATAAGAAGCCCTTGAATTCTGGATTCTGAGCCGTGATTGCTGGTGTTCATGTTCAGATGGACGCTGTGATAAATTTCATGGTGGGATAACGTAATAAACATTCTTGTATCTGGGTCACTATACACAGCATGTCATTAAAGAGGTTATGGATTGTGTTATGGGCCCATTCATTAAAGATCCTCTCCAGACATAAAAATACTCGCTTGGAATAATAATGCCACACCAATGACGATGTTAAATCCTTACCATGACATGTCATCCTTTTCACCATTAAAACGGCAGAATCTATGAATGAATAATTTTAATTTCAGAAGTTTAATTGCTAGACACAAGATATCTCCTACTTCACTGTAAAGTCTATTCTCAGTGAATGTCCACTGGCGTCTTCAAGTTGCCACATCACAGTTGTGTAAGTTCCATACTGTAAAGGATTGACTTTTAAACTAGATTTAATGTCAAAAACATGTTCGCAGACCCGTCCCTTAAAATCAGATGTTCAGTGAGGATAGAAAAACGTTCCATTTTCCGCAGATGAAATGTGACATCAGCCTTCTAGTGCTACACCATGAAACTCAAAATTCTGTGAGTGAAGGTTTTTTTTTAATGCACAAACTTGGTACAGATGTAAGTTACTTCCTGGGAAACTATATAACATTTTTAAGATGTACCATTTGCTATGACTGAGTAAGACAGCTGTGAGGATTTAAAAGATTGTTGAACCGATTGTAGGCATTGTTTGTATCCCTAAATTATGCAATGTGTGTCAGAATGCTTAGAAATATAATTTAGAGGGTAAATGAGCAGAAATGTTTGCATGCAAAAGAACAACCACATACTGTAGACAGATTTCCGTGGAGCAGGAGTGCTGGGTTTATACTTTGATTTTAAATGCTTAACAACTTACCTCTGTTTTACAACTTCCCTTTCAGACAGATCAAACTTCAGTCTGTTACAAAGTAAGACGGGAACTGTGTAAAAATAGGGACAACCAGATAAGAGCGCTGCATACTAGACAAACCATTTATTTTAAGAGTAATAAAACTGAATGGTGCAAACCCTTATAGGGGTAATAGTAATGTAATTTGGTGCCAATGTGAAACATCCCTTCCACAGTATTAGAGTCGCACAGACATAAATGCAAGAGCAGGTTCGGATGAGGCAAATAGACAAAATGAATGCTGGTTCATCCACAAAGAAACTGAGGTTATGAAGGAATCTGTGGGGGAGTGTTAAGGTCATTTGATGTGTCACTTCCTCTCCTAAATGAATTCAGAATGAGTAAGAGTGGTGATAGAGAGTTGAATCTCACCAGACATTTGGTTGTCAAGACACATCATTACCTGATTAAATTTAACAGAGCGAAGAGTTTGACGCAGTTTCTGTTGCTAACGATCATTTGCAGCAATGCTGCAATAATAACGCATGATTCACGCAACATTGTTCTGAATTTTAGGGGTCTTAAAATTTTCTGAGTAACAATTTTACAGCACCCACAAGAAAAAGAAATGCCTGTATGAAATCAGTCATTACGCTATTTAAGTGACAATTAAGCTGCGTATGTAAAAGAAAACAATTACACACCACATTAATTAGTAATACCTGGTGATAAGCATTGCTCTTAATGTTGTCTGAAAGCACAGGGAATGTATCCACCACATGATAGCCTCAGGCAATTTACCTTTGAGTTCCATTTCTACCAAAATTTAGTCCAGAAGAATAAGAGTATCTCTCAAGCTCAACACAAAGAATGGGTCTTAGGCGCACAATAGAGCAGTAATTTCTCTGACACAAATTAAGATAAGTGTGGTATTTTGACTGCAGCATCATCTCTAAAACACTGATCTAACAGCACAAACAGGTCTGCACCTCGTGTCTTGTGCAACATTGAGTTAACATAAGAAAGACCCCAGATTGTCTGTTTATTCCCAGACGGAAATTATAAGAGCAGGATAATATTTTAAAACACAAAATACACAGATGGGAACAGTAACCAATCTGGCTACAGTCATTTCTCCTCAGTAATAAGCAGTTATCTACATGAAAGAAGTAATGATTCTCAGTAGGAACAACAGACTTGCCAGAGCATTTTAGATTCAATTGCAATTAGATGTGACCTTAGAGACAGGTAATGTTTGCATTAGCTTCCAGGTTGTATATCTGTCAGTCTGTCTGTCTGTCTACTGATACACCTAGATTTCTCTGATTACTCTAACACAGCTATTTTCATGTCCTCAAATGAATTGCCATGGTGTTGTTCTGATATATACTAATATAAATCAAATGCAGAATTGAAATGATACATGCATCAATACATCTAGATTAATAGGGAGAAAACACAATAATTAACCTTTAATTTATGATTATTAACTTTTTGATTCTTGACTTTATAATCAATAATTGTGTGTAGTTTCTCAAATATTTAAGCACATGAAAATTCAGGCTTGGTGACACTGACATTATTTATTCTTATTGGCAGAGGACAGTAATTAGTTATTTGTATTTCAGCTTCAAAATCGTACCTAAATGAAACAGCAGACAAAAGATGCATGAGTCAGTTAATAAGCCATGTCATTGAGTGAGTTGTGTGGATTATTTGGCATCACTTCATCTGATTTATGGAGTTAGGGTTAGTAACATTATACAGTGCTGGACCTTAAAGTCTTTATAGGATTTGAACACAGAAAGACACTGGCAGGGCAGAGATGCAGGCTGCACCCTATCGGTCTGCTCAGTGGACCCTGAAATAAATGGGCTGAAAACAACACATACATTTCTATGTGTTGCTAATGATAATCTTTATTGTCTCATTTTTTAAAAGCTACAGTTAAATAAATTGTTTTACAGGGACAGTTAGTTAAAATGAACTGCTTCTTCAATCTCACATACTGTAGCAACGAAGTATTTTCTCTTCAAGTGAGACACTTGTCAGTGGAGCAGGGGTGTGTTATCTCAAATTAAACAGCAGCAAATAGTACCAACAATTCTTCTTTTTAATTCTCCTCTCAGACTTCTGAATGTTTTCTATCAGTGTATTAAACAACAGATGCATCAATAACAGAGAATATATTAATGAGCACACCACACCATACCACACCACATAGCAATAGCATGAACTTATACCTCTTTTTTTTTTTTATTGCAGATCAAGGATTCAGAGAACACAAGGAGAACATGCAAACTCCAAACAGGATATTTTAAAGTCTTAGAACTCAAAACAAAGTCCCTAATACCTTGCTATGAACCACTATGTGGCCCTTATTCATCATACCAAGTTAAAATTATATATCAAGTGAAAAGATCTTTCTTCTGCCCACAGAAAAGCAAGCGAGCATCTCATCCTCCACAATCTTTAAATAGCTTCTTGGTGAATCATGTTTCATTCAATAAAGACGTTTTGGATTGTGTCACTGTGTCTGTGACTGACATGGTGACAGCAGAAAACATGAAGATGACAAATCTGGGGAACGTAGGAGGTGATGGAACACTAATTAATTAAATATCTTCATTTTCTTCAAAGTCGATCATAAAGGACAAACAAAAAAAGTTTTAAGACCTACTGCTTTGAACTTTAAATGTAAATCTACATTGAAAAACATAAAAAACATAAAAAAAATACTTTTCTTTGAATATGTGAAGTTAGGGTTAGGATTCATCTTAAAGTTGGACTTTTCCTTTAACCCCTATTCCAATTTCCTACTGTTTTTACCACAGGGAGAGTGTGGGTGCAGTATGTCCCTGCACATGCCTTGTTTTTCTACGCCTTGTAGATTAAATTGTTTCAGTGTCCTTAATTTCTCCTTATATATGCTTCCTTTAGGAAACATTATCCGGAATCACTCAATAAATTTTCATTGCTATGCAGATGATACTCAATTATACCTATCAATAAAGCCTAATGAAACTAACCAATTATCTAAACTACAAAAATGCATTAAGGACATAAAAGCCTGGATGACCTGCAACTTCCTGTTATTAAACTCAGAAAAAACTGAAGTTATTGTGCTTGGCCCTAAACACCTTAGAAATTCACTATCAAACGACATAATTACTCTGGATGGCATTACTCTGGCCTCCAGCTCCACTGTAAGGAACCTAGGAGTTATCTTTGATCAGGATCTGTCCTTTAATTCCCACATAAAACAAATTTCAAGGACTGCCTTCTTTCATCTGCGTAATATTGCAAAAATTAGACATATCCTGTCTCAAAATGATGCTGAAAAACTAGTCCATGCATTTGTTACTTCTAGGCTGGACTACTGCAATTCATTATTATCAGGCTGTCCTAATAAGTCTCTAAAGACTCTCCAGCTGGTCCAGAATGCAGCTGCCCGTGTTCTGACAAAAACTAGAAAGAGAGATCATATTACTCCCATCTTGGCTTCACTGCATTGGCTTCCCGTAAAATTCAGAATAGAATTCAAAATCCTTCTCCTCACCTTCAAAGCTCTTAATGGTCAGGCCCCATCATATCTCAAAGAACTGATAGTACCTTATGTACCTACTAGAAGACTGCGCTCCCAGCATGCAGGTCTACTTGTGGTTCCTAATATCTCTAAAAGTAGAACAGGAGGTAGAGCCTTCAGCTATCAGGCTCCTCTCCTGTGGAACCATCTTCCAGATTTGGTCCGGGGGGCAGACACCCTCCCTACATTTAAGAGTAGGCTAAAAACTTTCCTTTTTGATAAAGCTTATAGTTAGGGCTCTTTGAGCTCTTAACTTATGCTGCCATAGGCTTAGATTGCCGGGGGACCCCCACCCCCATGATGCACCGGGCCTCTCTCTCCTCCTCCTCCCTCTCTCTCTCTCTCTACCTATCTATATCCATTAACACTCATGTTCTATTAATGCATTCAATAACCTAAACTTCTTCCCCGGAAGTTGTCTTTCTGGTTTCTGGTTTCTGGCTCTGCTTTCTCGTCCTACAGGTAATCTGGGCCTGTAGACGACCGGATGACGGATTCCAGTCCCGGACCATCTGGCTCCATTGTTGATTTTCATTGTGCCTCTCTCGTCTATCTTTCCTTTCTCTCCTCTCAACCCCAACCGGTCGAGGCAGATGTCCGCCCACTTCTGAGTCTGGTTCTGCCTGAGGTTTCTTCCTGTTAAAAGGGAGTTTTTTCTCGCCACTGTTGCTCATGTGGGAATGTTGGGTCTCTTTAAAGTTAAAACCTGAAGAGTTCGGTTTAGAACCTGCTCTATGTGTAAAGTGCCTTGAGATAACTTTGTTGTGATTTGGCGCTATACAAATAAAGATTGATTGATTGATTGAATTTGAATTTTTAACTGTAGTGTTGCAGTTGCTATTCCCCAGCATACAAATTCACAGGGCTGAGTCTGAGGTCAAAGACGGCACCTGCTGTAACCCACTTTTTCTTACTAGACATGCAGGTAAACAGGACTCTCACCTTTTGATCTTGCTTTTTCCCCGGCTCAATTCAATCAGGCCAAAACTGTCCAATCTGATGTTGGTAAAAGGAGAGAGGTCAGGTAGGGTCATTTCCTGTCATCTTCTACTCTCCTGTTTTCCTTTCATATGTTGGTATACAAGACACTTTGAAATTACCTTGCTTGTTGTAATCTTGGTAATAGCTGGGTGTTATTGCTTGCCCTAGAAACAGACTGACTCTGATGATTATCAGCACCTAAATCAAGAAAGGGAAATTTAAACTGAGCGCCAGTCTAACTACTAGAGTGCTTGTCTCTTTTTCTTAGCAGTAGTCTCTGCTCTTCAAAGCTTTTCTTGCAGCTTTGGCCTTTAAAGTTGCTCTCTCTGCCTTTGCACTAATGTGTAAGGATGAAGAAGGGTGAGGACGATGAGGAGGACCTGACTGATTGCATATCTACTCCGTATACCATTTGCATAGATGACCTCATCCTCCTCAAGTGGTAATTGTCTGAGTAAGAGAAGAGGGAACTTCAGTTAAGCCTTAAGTAGCTGGGGTTTTCCATAGCTGAGTTTCATTTTGTTACATTGGCAAGGAGAGGACATCTAGACTGACACTACTTTTCATTGTCTTCCTTTTTGCATCCTCATCCAACTTTTCATGTGTAGGAGGTATGCAAACATTTAAAATCCTTAATCATGTTTCCTTTAACTTTATCAAGAAAGTCATTATCAGTCATTAAATTGTTCACAATGGTCCTTCATACTTGGTGTCTCTGAATTGTTTGGCCACGTCATAGAAGAGTTGAAAAACAAGAGATCACAATCCATTCAAAACAAGAATCTGCAGTGAAATTCATTTTGTTGCCACGTCAGATAATATTTCCAAACAAATAATCCTTCCAAAATGTTTGCTTTGAGACCATATACCTCCTCTGAAGTGTTTTCTTTGTTTACTCCACCATGCGTCAGGCCAGTGTTTACTCTGTGATTGCTCAAAGAAAATCCTGCAGTGTCTGGCACATTTCTCTACAACAAGAGATAAACAAATTATATCTATTCCTTCAGCTGTATTGAAAGAGCCAGAATCTTTTTTTATATTCACATATTTTTCATTTCAGAAAGTTAAACTGCTGGACACATCACATACTTTCTCAGTATATGTGCACTGGAAGCCTCAAGTTTCCACATTGTGATAAGGTGCATGGAGCATGATTGGCTCTTAAACTGAGATTTAAAAAGGTAAGCACATGAAAACTTTCCTCCCTCAGCAGATGAATGTGAAAACAGCCTTAGTACACCGAGTGATGCTCAAACATCCAACTGCAGGATGAAGAAGAAAAACTTTTTTCAGTGGAGGGAAATGTAATTTGAGAATAAATATAGTTTAGACTATGTTACTTGAGGGTGACTTTCTGAGTTTCATGTGATATAAAAGTGTAAAATAAAGTGTATATATACTCACATAACCTAAACTTCTTCCCCAGAGTTGTCTGTGCTTTCTCGTCTCACAGGTAATCTGGGCCTGTAGACGTCCAGATGACAGATTCCAGTCTCGGACCTTCTACTGTAGCTTCAGTGTTGATTTTCATTGTGCTTCTCTCTCCTATCCTTTCTCTCTCTCCTTCCTCTATCCTTCCTTTCTCTCCTCTCTACCCCAACCGGTCGAGGCAGATGTTCTCCCACTTCTGAGTCTGGTTCTGAGGTTTCTTCCTGTTAAAAGGCAGTTTTTTCTCGCCACTGTTGCTCATGTGAAAATGTTGGGTCTCTTTAAAGATAAAACCTGAAGAGTTCGGTTTAGAACCTGCTCTATGTGTAAAGTGCCTTGAGATAACTCTATTGTGATTTGGCGCTATACAAATAAAGATTGATTGATTGCTTGATTGATTGATTGATTGATCATTGACAGTGTTTAAGGTAAAGGTTGTCAGGATTATTAGTTTGCAATATTGAAACCATAAGTAGCTATTTGCTGAGCATCTGCTTTTTGTCTCATGATAGTATCATTACTGGAATATCCAAACAAAATGCTGATTTAATATGAAGTATAGGGTTTAATAGTTTATCCGCCATCTGGCTGAGCTGAGCAGTGTGCTATTGCCATGGTGCCCAGGATCATTGTAATACACCAGCGACTACTGACCTACAATCCATCCATTTTGCTGTACAAGTGAAATATGACTTCACATCATAGGAGGATATGAAACCTATCTTTCTTACATTGTGCAAATTACCATGACAATTTTTGTCATTATTTCATTATTTCTTGATTTGTTACTTTTGAGCTGCAATAATATAATTGCAGATCAACAAAACTTTCATACAATTGTTTTCTCTAGTGTATACATGACAAAGCAGTCTTGATCGTGAAATGCCAAATGATCCCCTGAGCTTCATTGACTTTTATGGCAATTAGCTGAGCTCATGGTACAGAGTGGGACAGAGGATGACGCTCCCCTAATGCTCAGAATAGCAGAGGACTTCACTGAGGGTACTGTGCTCACTACTAAAATGAAATTTGCAGTATCAAAGAAGGATTAAAAGCAATAACCTGGTTGCTCAAACCGTAAACAATGTCGTCATCTCCCACTTCCTGAGGAATCCCCAAAGTAACCTTTCAGCAACTGAAATAAAGACACAGTTCGGGGAGTATGAGTCATTTATGTGGGCCATATCAATATTCAATATTTTGATATCATAAGAAAATCAGAATTATAAATCATTATTGGCAGATTGCAGGTGCAACGTTTCACACAACTCTACTACTGCAAGTATCTTAAATGAAGATAAGATAAATGGATAAAGAAAATCAGTGCTAATTACAGTTCATATTAGCAAGAATATTAAAATCTAAAAAGCTGCTGCGATTGTGGTTTGGATGGAATTACACCAAGAAGTCACAAGAGCGACTCTCAGTTGTTTCCGTCTGTGGAATTCAAGCTGAGCAAAAGTGCAACATAAAAATGCCTTTTTACACTCTCATCAGGTAGAAATTCAAGTAGAAGTTGCAATACTAGTTATTGAAGTCGTGTAAGCACTAGTAGTATGAATATTGTAACACTTGGCTCAGAAAAAATGTGATCTTAGTATTATTATATGCCAGTGCCTTTAAAAGAAATCAAGGTAGAGAGACTTCATGAAACAGACATAAACCCCAATCTACCTCTTGACTCTAATTACAGCTTTGCCAGCACAGGAACAGCAGAATGTCCTCTCCAGTGCTATAGCTCTTTTAACCCAGGGCAGCCATTTATAACATCTTCACTGCTCTGGAGTGAGATGCCTGGATCGTCTGTGTGTGATATTATAGATATTTATGTTGCGTGCACATGTACATAGATATACCTGGCGACCATGAAGTGTTGATTGACTGCTGTCTCCTCCTCCTACTCCTGCTGCTGTCAGTTTGAGGTGTCAGACTGAAAGGTTTCTAGGAATGAAAGACTGAATTTACACTGAACTCTACTTCTTTCACTACTGCAGCACAGCTTTAGTTCTTATAAAATCAGTCAATCCAGTAACTCGTCTAGTTTCCAGCTCCATTGCACCTGACCTTGTATGTGTTGTCAAAGTCCAGAATGAACTTACAATAAAACCTTAATGTGTGATCCTACATATTGCATGCTATTATTAATCCTGCCATGTTAGGTAGGAAGAGAGATGACTAAAAACAGTAAAATAAAGCAGGCTGAAAAAATGGATGAAAACAATCTCAGGTAAAAGAAATTAAATGAAACAATAAAAAAACAGAATTCTGTGTAAACAACCTACACTCTGTTCCTTTTGACATCTGTGCACACACAAAGAAATCCTACACTTAAAATAATGAAGTGTTGTGTAGTCTGTGTAATGTGCAAATATGATAATTTGTTATTCATTAAAAGGGGCAATTAGGGAAATGTTGCTGCCTCTTAGATGCAAAATGTCAATATCATCTGTTCAGACGACTGCTGCATACCAATGGCTGTATTAATTTTCTATCTACTGTGCAACTGTGAGTTCAAAATCTTCAATAAAGGAGCTGTTTGTGTATTCACACAGCTTTTATTTGCCATTTAAGTGGTGTGAGCAACTTAATCAGCTTCCCTGACTCAGTCTAAACATATTAGATATAAATGGACTTCCTCGTCATTCATAAATTGATAGTCATTGTACCGAAGCATTCATGGCACATGGAGAGTTCAGCTGAGGAACATTATTTACCACAGATTACAGGCAAAGCTTTCTTTTTGCTGCTCCCCTTCAATCTTATGGTTTGTGCACATAAGAAGGTGAAAAGAGGCTTTTCTTTTGAGTTGTACATAGATCTGCTGAAACAAATGACAAGAAAGTTCAGACACCTAAAATACACATTCTCTAACTAGATCTCATACAGTCATAATAATCATAAATTAAACAGTGCTACAACCTGAAGATATCAACAACGCTTTATAGTTAGGGTGCAGGCACTAAGAGGCATATTCAACTTAACTAACTTAAGTGTGTGTAACTGGTATTTCATTAGGTCCATAATATTGCTAACAGGCCTTATATGTATGTATGTTTCTTCCTCTTGCTGTGTCATTTCTCTGCCTGGCTGACTGTCTCACTTTCTTTTCCCTTTTCTGTAGCAAACTGCAAAAACCATCCACCCACTACAGTCACCCTTCTTGTGCACTGTCCACAAATCAGATATTTGGTTGAGGCTATCTATTGAAGCATACATCAGTGGGAGATAGAGGGAGGGGATGCTGCGGTCCCGTGGACAGCTTCAACATGTGCTTCAGTGAATCACGTGCAGCTCAGCACCAGTAAGACCAATGATTCAGTCGTGGATTCCCAACATAGCCACTGACACCTGTCACATTCCAGGGTTGAAAAGGTGGAGATGATTCAAGTATAAGTGCTGTTCCTAAGGTATGCATATGCGTAAGCAGGGAACTAGAGGGTATTGCACAAGTGGGAGCAGAATGAACTTTTTTCTTGAGCTTTTTCCACACAGGTCTTGTTTATGTAACTGAATAACATAATGAAGTGATTAATGTGAAGTCTGTTTGCAGAGGTCTGTTTAGGACGCTGCATGAGAGTGAGGCAGGCAGGGAGGGTTTTCTGTGACTGTGCTCAGCCTTGAAACATCCACAGAACAGAGGGGAGGATGAGAGTTAAAGTAGACTCCATCTTAGAAGAAAACCCCATCCACTAAGGTAACCTGATGTATATATATATATATACATACATACACATACACACGTATATATATATATATATGGGCCAATCTGTTTAAATTGTACATTATGTATATTAAAAAATAAGATTGTGAACATTCAATTTAGAGCTTCTATGCATTTATCTTTTCTAGACCCCTTTCATCATTATATATAGCACATACTGTCAATAATTCCAGTTTTAATAATGTAGATAGCCCTCATCTTCCTTTGTAAGTCCTTTTATATTGCTGCTGCTGCAATTTATGACACTTTTTTCCTTTAAGATGTCAGTGTTGGAATTGTCACTTCCTTTCTTCTTAGTTAGCTCCTTTTCTTCTTTAACCGATTCAATTCAAGATCTTGCAACAAAGGCAGAGCAATACCTAACATAATTTCTCTGCTCCCCTGTCACTCTGACATGACAGTTCTTTTGTCACAAAGACCTGCCCTTGCACTCACAAGCAGATTATGATGTAACTTCAGTAATTATGATTATGATTATGATTATGTTATTGTTTCACTCATTGTAAATTAAGTCTACTTTAAATTAAGTACTTTAAATATAAATCTATGCACACATAAGTTTGAACCACACTCTCATTCTTCACCAATTTCACTTTGCACAATACAACCAAGTATCTGTGTCCCTGTGTTCGTAAAAAATCAGAAAAAGTGAAAGAGGACTGCAGCACAATAGGAGCAGAAAAGATGAGGACAACCGGAAGTCCTGCTACTCCCAGTTGAACCTGAGAGGGGCAGAAGAGAGCTGGGGAAGCCTCGTCTGAGGCGGCATCATGCACACTGCCTGTGGAAAGTACAAGCAGTGAGGTTACTAAAAGACATCTCAGCTGTTTAGTCATCCAGCTGCTATTCAGACACCTATTCTAGTAGTTTCCTTCAGGTTTCTTTAAAAGCTCATTTAACAATTGCAACTTTTTTCAATGAAGTTGACACACTGTAATTCTGAATGGTATTCACCTTATCATGTCGGTGTTACTTTGACTAAAACTTGAGTGTTTTTTTCTCACGTGTGCATTTATACATATATGAGGATACATCTTCATACACTCACACCAGATGTTTGTCATTAAAACTTTCATCCCATGACGCACATCTTTCTCCATATTGAAGATGACATCAACACTTTTCTCTTCACGTGCTCTGACAGTGATTCATCACATCAAGGTCTCCTTAATAATCTGGACACATACAAGTGAAAGCTAGATTAAAGCTACCTCTTAGCTCACCACATTACTCTCTTAAGCTTTCGTACAACCTAGTATAGCCTAGGATAATTGTTTAAACAACTTAATGAAGTATATATATAATTTTAGATCTTCCTCAGATTTGTTAACCTATTTATATATTTGTCAGGTAATGTAGGTGGTCTCTTTTCCTGCATATAAACAAAGTGAAAAGAGTGAGGGGGTGTGAGTGTGTGTTGGTGGTGAGTTCTCTATCTTTATGTGGGAGTTTGTGTTTTTGTTGGATGCAGAGTTGGGCAGCCCGGTAGGAAGCCTCGTGCTTCAGACCTGCCCATTTCACAGCCTACACCAGGGGTTGAGGTGGGAGCGGGCTGTGTGTCAGCAGTTACTCATACTACAACTTGTAGTGGTGGATCAATAATGAAACAGAGACATGACTTCTTGTTGTCCTTTGTCTTATTTTGCCAACTGTCTTCCGCTTGTCCCACACATTTAATCTCATACAAGAAGTAGTAATATCATAGTGGGCTGGTGGCAGTGGAAATGTTGGAATTAATAGTAACACTGTAGGATTTAAACTGTCTGGTGTTTTGTCACACTGTGTACTCACTTTTACTCATCAGTGCTTTTTAGTAGAAGTAGGGTAATGAATGATCCTGCTGCAGAGGCAGTGGCATTACAGCCTCATAAAGATAAGATGATCAAGGAGAAGGAGAAAACTGTGTGACAGGCAGAAATAAAGTGTTAAAAACTGTTCAAATGGTCAAGATGTCAAACTCAACAACTACAGTAAGAGAACTGGAATTATGGAATCATAATTTGAGTTGTGTGTGTATTAATACCCACTAATAGTACATACATGTACTCAAAAGTCTTTACTCAGGACCAGTGACTTTTGGTAATCATCAGTAAATGAGCCTTCTCACCAGACATGATAGCTCAATTTTACTTAAAGAAAACCACCCTGACTTACAACTCCAGGAAATTGCCTAAAGCACTGTATGTTTGACAAAACCATTTCAGCTCAGGGAAGTTTTCAATTGAATGTCAGCGAAGCCCAGAATTGTACATGTTCAAAATTCAGTTTTTTTCTGAGCACTTGAAGCATTTCTTGTCCATCCTGGCTTAAAAGTTGATATCTAAAGTTAATTTTTCATCTTGGAAAAAAGTAGTTGACAAAACTTTCTCACCACAAGATTAATTTAGTAGCTGTTTTGACCTTTAGATTATAACATTAAAGCATAAAGTACATATGAAAGCACCAGAACAGCTACTAAATGGACCTCATGGTGAGATTATAGCAAAAGTGCTGTATGTAAGAAGAATGAAGCAACTGTGTGTGCACATTAAAAGCATTCAGATAAACATATGTAACTCTACTAATTCTTAAACAAGTAATAAAAGACAAACATTACTTTGCTTTTTACTGGATGCATATTACATGCACAAGTGAGATACAGCAGATGAATGGACTGTCACATGTATGATTGCCAACCCCAGTCTCAAACAGATTCACAAGCAGATTCACAAGCTGCCTAAAATAAATATTTCTTTATGCTAGTGTAGTTTATAACATCAGTATCTAAACAACTTGGTAGAAAATTGAGGGTTTAAGTTATTTTTATTGCTAGATAAGCATAACAGAGTGCAACTGACAATGGATGAGTTTGTTCTGATGGCACTGTACCAGCTACATGTTGTAAACTGACTGACTTATGCATGGAACAAGAACATGTACATAGTAAAGCAGCATGTGTATTTAAACAACCTTGACTTATGCTGGTTCCCTTACATAAAATAACGAGACATGAAAATCAGATTTCACTTCAGGGAAATCAGGACTCAGCGGAACAGTCCTAGACTGGTTCAGGTCCTACTTGGAAGAGCGGAGTTATTTTGTGACCATTGGAAATTATGAATCCGATCAAGTGACTATGACATGTGGAGTTCCTCAGGGGTCAGTTCTTGGACCCCTTTTGTTCAGTCTATATATGCTGCCCTTGGGTCAAATTCTGGAGAACTCTAATGTTGACTATCAGAGTTATGCAGATGACACACAGATATACCTAGCACTGTCCCCAGATGACTACAGTCCAATACAGCCAACCAACATTTCCTTCAATTAAATCAGGACAAAACTGAGGTCATTGTTTTTGGCAATAAAGAGAAGAGGATTGCTGTCAGTAAACATCTCGAGTCACTCTCTCTAAAAACTAGGGACCAGGCCCGAAACCTTGGCGTGCTGATCTGACCTTCAGCAGTCATATCAAATCAATCACCAAAACAGCCTTCTATCAGCTTAAGAACATATCCAGAGTGAAGGGTTTTATGTCTCAAACAGACCAGGAGAGTAGATTAGACTACTGTAACGGTCTTCTGACTGGACTCCCACAAAAAAGCATTAAACAGCTGCAGCTCATTCAGAACGCTGCAGCTCGAGTTTTGACCAGAACAAAGAGATCAGAGCACATTACTCCAGTTCTAAAGTCTTTACACTGGCTCCCAGTTAGCTATAGAATAGATTTTAAAGTTCTGCTACTGGTCTACAAATCACTGAATGGTTTAGGTCCAGATTACATGAATGAGATGTTAGTAGAATATAAACCCAGTAGAGCTCTGAGATCTACTGACTCAGGTCAGATAGTTGAGCCCAGAGTTCAAACTAAACATGGTGAAGCAGCTTTTAGCTGTAATGCTGCACACAACTGGAACAAACTACCAGCAGAACTGAAATCAGCCCCAACTGTGAACATTTACACATCCAGGTTAAAAACACTTCTCTTCTCCTGTGCTTATGATTGAGCTCTTTTAAAGCACTTTAAATTTTAATCTTTCATTTGCACTCTATGTCCTTTTAATGATTTTAAAGCAAATCATTATTTTATGCTGCAATCTTATAATTAATGCTCCATTCTAGTATTTTATTTCTCTCTTTCTATTTTTTTTATTTATTTTATTATTAGTGTGTGGGGGGGGGGGGGGCACATTGAGTTGCCATTGTGTATGAAATGCGCTATATAAATAAAACTGCCTTGCCTTGCCTTCAGTGCATATTTTGAGATGTTTTCCGCAGATTATTGTGTTTTCACTGAGAACACAAACTTTTGGGGATTAAGAGGAATACAGTTAGATCCTTGGAGTCTTACACTGTTTGTGTACACGGTATGCCTTCAAATATATTGGGTCAGGACATGGAGTACATCAGAGGCAGTCAGAGTGTACCAGGAGGCACGCTCAGTATGGGGACAGATGGCTTACAACTCCTCCAAGACATCTGTTTGCTGTGAGTTACACCATCCCTGCCAGATGCACAGCAAAATGGGTGATTGACAACCCATCCCATCTATTTATTCTCCTGTTTTGAAGGGCAGCTCACTTGGTCTCATAGCAATATTTGATGCTTTTTATTAATAAAAATTGTTTGTGCATAACTTAAAAAAAAAACAAACAAAAAAAAACAACGTACTGCTTTTTCTCTGGTTCATTCAGACTTGGTGTTATAGGTGTATTTCAAATCACCTCAATAAAAAGTCAGTGCAGTATGGCAGGATATCTTCCATATGTTGAACCATATGTTTCCATAACACGTGACAGCCAGAAAAAAAGTCTCATTTAAGTGTGAATAAACTGATGTGTTTCAGTGCAAATTGAGGCTGAAAGCCAAATATAGGTCATGTTTTTGTACTTTGAACTTACTTATGAATATATTTTGTATTTTAAAGCTGCACTATTAAATATTTTATATGAACAATGGATCAAATGATTATGTGTAATATGCATATAAATATGAACAGTAATAGGTTCCCATCAACTTTATTGAGTGTTTTAGGTTCTTTCAGCAAATCTCTCAAGTCAAACACCTTTATTTGCAGTAAATATCCATTTTGGAGTTGCTCAGTTTAGCATGAGAGGTGAAGTAGTTACTGTACAGTATGTTTAACTCTTATTGCATTTTTGTTTTTTTAATAAAGCACAAAACATTAATTTTCAACTCATATTACATTAAAAAAACAGTCAAAGAAATCTAATAATAATTTAAGTTCATAGCATGCAGTTAGATGTCCATTTAATGCATCTATAAACAGTTGCAAACACTCCCCGTCTTCTTATTTTTCTAGATTTGTGTTGAAATGGTCAGACAAGCAAAAATAGCTCCTGAATTATGGGCACCACTTTGTATTTCAATTTTCAGAGCACAATCAATTATGTTACATTTATCTTGGCTGAGATTGTTTGATGCTAAATGAAAACAAATACAGATGTCAGTCAGGCTAGTGCTTCTAAAAGTGGCTCAATCAATCTGTTTTTCAAAGTGAAATTGTTGTGATACATACAGTCTATTTTCTTCAAAGAAGAGGTCCTTTCGATGAAGGGTAATTGGACATCATACATTTGAAAATCCTCGCCTATGAAACTTGGTTAAATTAACTCTATTTTTGCTTTGTTGTAGCTATGGCAGTACCTGAACTAAAAGTCTATGTCTGTTCTCGTCATGCAACATCTATCCATCCCGTCCCAGAATAGTTTTAATGATGGACTGTTTATTCTGAGATGCAAAAACATATGAACACTTACTGGGCAAGCACGCTTCGATTCCCATAAAAAACCTGAAAACCATCTTCTTCTTTTTTTCCCTTCAGAAATCGGATCAAAGTGTTTGGATTTGGAGTAAAATCCAGCTATCATTACATAAATTTGGTAGACCAATTTTCTGTTATGCCTCGGATATCAAGACGAGACCAAAGAGCAATTTGCTTGTGGATATATAGTAGAGAAGGAACAGCTGCCACTGTGAGTCACAGAGACAGTTTGCTGCTGGGCCATTGATACAGAACAAATGGTATGGGCCTGTAGGAATTGTTCAAAAGAAAAGACCCAATAACCAGCTGAGAGTTGCTTCCTCAGTCTTAAGGGGATGCTGAAATTATTTTATGATAATAACACCACAAGGAATACATCTTCTATGAAGGAGATTGGGAGAGAGGGTATAAGAAGCAGAGGGATTCTGCAGAGCTGTCATGTAATATGCTCTTCAGAGAATCTTTTTACTTGAATTTGCATAAGTGTTTCCTGGATCTCTGCACATCATGGCAGCATTTTTCATCAACAGGCATCCAAAAGGTTTTCAGATTTTACCTTGGACAAAATGAGCAGAGCAGCACTTACAAACTAGTCGCTGCCTTCTAAGATTAAAGTTCCCTGCAGCTCCTCTTCTGTCAAACATTAATGAAGAAATGTTACATCAATGCAGGTGGATTATCCAACACTTTCAACTTCGAGAGCAATTTTATGTTGTTTGCCATCGCAGACTGATGTCAGATAGATAATTACACCACACAGTTTCTTACTTCAGGAGAACACTCCCTCAGTTTGAGGTTGATAGAGTTGGATGTAAAGTTCAAATATTCAGGCATTATATCCAGACATTTACAGCCCCACTGGAGCACTCTAAATGCAGTTATTACCCTTTCATATGGATACATACTGTAGGCTACACACTGTTTACTGTATATCAAAGTGCCAGAGAGAGAGAGAGAGAGAGAGAGAGAGAGAGAGAGAGAGAGAGAGAGAGAGAGAGAGAGAGAGAGAGAGAGAGAGAGAGAGAGAGAGAGAGAGAGAGAGAGAGAGAGAGAGAGAGAGAGAGAGAGAGAGAGAGAGAGAGAGAGAGAGAGAGAGAAAGAGAGACAGACAGACAGACAGACAGCTTGCCAGTAAAGGTCAATACGTTCTCACAGTAAGTATTGAATTTGCTGTCATGTATTGAACACCAACATTTTCATTGTAGAAAAAAAATGCTTGCAGAGAAAATGTGCAGAGGGGACAGAGCTCCAGATTTGCTTCAATTTACTTTTGGATATTGTCTGAACCCAACTGGTATGTACTGGTCTCATCCAATCAGACACAAATTCCAAACATGATTTACTTTGAATTAACTTTTTGAACTTATTTTTTCAAAAATGTCTATGTTTATTGAGATGAGGTTTTGTCAAGCTACTTTAATTTACTTAATCTTTTATTATTAGTTTTTTCTTATTTCAGTAACACTCTAATTGAATTCTTTGTTTGAGAGAGGTACTGACACATCAAGTTTACCTCTTAAACGCCTACTCACAAAAATGCATTCCTGTATTATACTGAGCTGCTGGCCCCTTAATCATCCCATAATAATGGCTTGCATAATAGAGCAGCTCACAGACACCATGGATGAAGCAGAAGCTGTGCACATGCTGCTTGTGCATTTGCACTTTTAGCTGTGTCATTTGATTTAAAACAGTTAGTATGCAGCTGCTGCATATATTAATGTAAAAGTAGTTGACAGACACAGCTGTTTCCTGCAAGAACTTTTCTTGAATTCCTCTCAAGCTCTTTTGTCTCTTTTATTTCCTGCAAGAACCGATTAACCTGTCGGAAGTGGAAAATCCACTGCTAATACAAGTCCTTGAGAATTCACCACCTGCCTACAGAATGATTTGCTGTCCCCATGGAAACCTAATCAGCAGAGAGAGAGAGCGACAGAAACAGACAGAGTGTCAGACAGAGAGGATGAAAGAGAGACAGGAGGAGAGAATGGGAAAGATGTTTTCTGGGTGTAAGAGCATAGTCGTTGGTCTCTCCCCACATGCTTTTAATTCATTTAGCATTCATTCAAACTGTCACAGTGGTTTGACTTTGTAGTCTTTTGTTCATCATGAGGACATAATGCATAATTTTTATTGCAATCAAGCCTCGTTAGTCCTTTCAGTCAAATTATTAAGTTTAACTTATGTATTAAAAAATAATGTATTATATGAACCATGCAATATTAGTAAAGCTGCACAAAATGCTTTGTGCATTACACACAAAAACAGTAACAGGATGCCCAGTATGGATGTTGTCTTGGCATAACAATGGACTAAAAAGTGTCATGAAACATTGCTGAAGTGTTCTACCTCATACATTTCCAGTTGCTGATCATTTTTCTTTAGGCTCGTCTGATCATTTTAATGTGCCTTACAGATACAATGTAGTGCTGTATAAGAAAATTAAAACACCATATATACATTTCATTGCTTCTACAAGTGTATAGACACATGTATTATCTCTACACAAGTATTCCTTCAAATTGCATATTATTTGAGTTGGTGACATCAGAATCATTTATATTTCTCTTATCAGAGTGGGTTTAGAGACTTCAGCTTTAGTGCCTGCAAGACATTACATTCCCTCCCGTCTCTTCTTTATTCAATTGATGTCCATGCATAATGCATTTTCTACACAGAATGAACTCTGCCAGTGTGCTGCTCTCTCATCCTTGATGAGCTCTTTTATTTTGATCCCCTGACACCAAATTTTCATCAACTCTCACTACATAGTTTTTCTCTGCAAGTCTCTCCCTCCTCCTCTGCAGAACCTCTTTATTTTTCTTATCATTGCTTTTCTATCAGTCTTGCAAAAACTCAATATATTGTCTGCCTCGCCCACCACTTCCGCTCGCTCCCGCTAGCCCTCCCTCCCTGCATCTCTCTCTTTTGCTTTGGCTCTTGTCTCACGGCCAGGTTCACGTCAGCATAATATGAGCCTGTTATGTTTCTGCCCACAGCTCAAAGCTGCTTCTGCTTGTTCATTTCTCTTTTATATTGGCCTCTCTCTCTCTCTCTCTTTGTGTTTCCTCTTCATGGTCTCAGTCAGTCTTTACATTGACATCTGGACAAATTTGCCTGAGAAACCTTGTGCCCCTCAAGCCTGAGTGCCTATCAAGCTGTATCCAGGTTATCAGCACTCATGGCTTTTAGTCAGACAGACACAAACAGAAAAATAACAGAAAATATGCAATGAATTGTGCAGAAGTATCTTTTACCTAAAGAGTGAACACATGATTCAGTCTAACTGTTCAAACTCTATAATAGCATACAGTAAAGTAAGATATCACTTTGAAGATGTAGAAAACATTTGGGGGAGTGAAGTCTCAATTTGGACTTATTGTTCACCAAACATAAAATCTAAATCTGGCAAAAAAAGTTGTAGGCGAGGTTAAACGTTCAAGTAGCAAACACAATAAAATATTTTTATGAGCTTAGATGTGTTCATCAAATACCTACGCCCCATGCACAGCTGTCCTCAAGCTTTTACACCAATAGCCATAAATGATGACATCACCGAAAATTATTCACTTTGTACCATGAGAAAACTTCTTTTTGGAGATTTTTGGAGCAAGCAACATGTGGCTGTCAGAGGGAATGTAGCTTGATATGCATCCACTGTATACTCGTCTTTTTCTGGATTCTCCACTCAGCTGTGGTGCAGCACAGCCAGGCTGAGAAGAAAGAATGCCTCTATACAGTAGTCAAAGGGGCATACACATATCATACTGTGAACAACACAGCAGGTAAGTGCTCTGGCTCACAGCAAAACACAACTGGGGCTGTTCTCCATTGCTTTTCATGTGGGTGTTTTGTGTTTACAAAGATTGATCTTGCTTGCTCTAGGTCACTCCTGCTTTGCCACAGAAAACTTTCATGTAACACCAAACTGGGATTTTAAAGATATGCATATTATTACATGAGTATCTTAATGTCATGGTAAAACGTCATGGTAAATGGACTGCACTTATATATAGCGCCTTTCTAGTCTTCCAACCACTCAAAGGGCTTTTACACAATAAGCCACATTCCCCCACTCACACACTGATGGCATCAAGCTACCATCCAGGGCGCTGGCACAGTCATTGGGAGCAGTATAGTGTTCAGTATATTACCTAAAGACACTTCAACATGTGGACTGGTGGACCTGGGAATCGAACCACTGCTCTTCCAATTAGTGGACGGCCCACTCTACCTCCTTAGCGACAGCCGCATATGTAGACCTGCAAAACCTAATGTACTCAAACAGAACTGTGATAATTTTTTGTTGAGACGATGTCACAGTTTAATATTGCATTGCATAACCCTATAAAGTGTACCCTCTGACTAATCAATCCCACTTAACACTCTGCTAATTGCATGCAGTGGCACAAATACTGTATATTATATCATGTGGGACAATTACGGGAACACCTAGTACCTAGACGCGCCTATTAAAAGTAGACAGCAACACTGTGTGACTGTCTAAACACAAATGAAACATCGCTGTATCTGTTGTATTGTTCTTGCATTAGATTGTACGTTCTTCTGGTTTCTTCTGGCATTTTAATTCAGCAGCATCCAAACACACCCAAAGCAACATCTCGTGTTTCTTCCGGGTGAACCACGTGCCTTGCCTTAAAATAAACATGGTCATTTGAGTTAACATATTCCATTTCCACGCTAGCCAAAATAAGGTCGCTAGGAGGGGGAAAAAAGAAAAAAAGAAGCAAAACTGAACTGATGTTGGGAGAGCTATGGCTGCCACTGTAGGGATTGGCCAAAATGATATGACATAAAAAAATATGTTCATTTAATGTCTTCCATTCACTTAGTTGCTTTTCATTCAAATACAGCTACCTGCTTTGTCACTGCCCTGTATCTTTGCTTTGCACTATTTTCAGATCTGGTATATTTTTATGGCCTAATGGATCTCAACAAGGTGTGTACACAGCCGCACATCCCAAACCACTTCCCCCAGGCTGCCAAATGGGGAAAAGGAAGATAAGAGTTCACATGAGCGGAATGGGTATAATGGAGCTACTTGTTAGCTTGCTTTAGTCATTATAGTATGAACAGGATGTATTAGAGGATGAACAGAATGATACCTTATTCCTTTTTGATATTTATAGTTTTAGTCTTAACATTCTCTGACTAAAAAGGGGGGTAAATATTTATTTTGAGAAAGCATCCAAAGATGAGTCATGTCTGAGAGCCACCCTCCGATTGTTGTGTACTGTACATGTCTTCCTTTCTATATTCATGAGTTGGAAACTGAGCAGAGTCGACGTCAGTAAGGTTTTCACTTCTATTCCTGTCCAGCTAGCTGCACACCTAATTACTACATTGATTAAATAATGTTCCTTTTTTAAATTATTTTGTGGAGCAAGATAATTTGGCGACTCATCACTCCATGACAAAAGCATTAGACAAATTACCAGTGCCAGTGGGTAGAAAATGTACACTACCGGTGTGAAATTGTGCATCATTGCGGTACAAATGAGTCGACCTGCTGTGTGCCTGACATTCTCACGTGAAGCAGTGTGACACTGAGACCCCTGCTGTTATCCTCTCACAGAGGAGGGCTGGTGTGGTGCTGGTGTAGATTTGTTCCTGCTGAAGTTTTGGGTGTGACATCGAGGTTGAGAGTAGCTGTATAGTAGGGCTAATGAAGAGTCTGCAGCCTGAGATTGTTGATGCACCAGAAACTTGCAGATACACAACCCCAAACAGCTTACCACTGTGCTGTTATAAGTAAGGGTGCAGATCAATGCCTTTAGAAATTCGACACTGTTTTGAGTACTAATACCAGTGTCAATAGATTAATACCTAATCTTCATCTGACAAGCCTGTGACATTAGATCACATTTGATACAACATGTAGGCACACACAATTCTTCGTTAGTTTATTTTATCTTGAGGTTTTTAGGAGATATATTTATATAAGCTTTCAGGTTCCTACCGTACTTGCAAAAGCTCTTGTTTACTTTGAATTGCATGTAAAGCAAGTATAAGTTAAAATGGATGTCGTTACTGTATGTACAAGTAATTTTTTGTTTTCTAAAATGCAAACAAATAACTGAAATAAATAACAAACTTCTTAGTCTGTGCACTTTGCTTCTCTGTTGCTGTTAAAATAATAATAATAATAATTAGTAAATTACTCATAAATGAATGATTATTCAAAAAGTATCCTGACACTAAGTATAGTGTTTTGCTGCTTTTATTTTAATTGTCATGCACTCTGTTCTGGATATCTGGGCTTTTTGTATTATGGTTCAATGTTCTGTTTGTGCCAGATGGGGGATGTGTAAGTGTTGTATTTGAATTATGTTTCATGGATGATCTGCTATGGTTTTGTTAGCGTCAGTTTATTGAAAAGAAGATTGTTTATTGGGGTTTTGGTTTTCTGTTTTCCATGCTTTTCCCCCTGTACTCATTTTCCCTCCTTTGCCCATCTACACACCTGCCCTGCATGTAGCCTCATTAGCCCTGGCCTGCTCCCTGTGTCTTCCCCAGCCAAACAGCTCCTTGTCTGTTCCCTAATTCCCTCATTTGTTCAGTTTGTGGTTTAGCTCTGCTTTTCAGTTCAGTGTTTGTTAGATCCTGTTTTTCTGGTTTGTTCTGATTTGTTCAGATGTTCTGCCCAGCTAAGTGATCAATTTTGTTTATTGACCTACAAGCTTTGTTTTGACTGCATGCCTTGAATTAATAAGTTTTTCTTCAGCCCTGCTTTGCCTACAGACTCTATTTGGGTGCACCTGCTCTGCTACTCCAAAACAATATTAAAAAGTGTCAGTATTGAATTCTGGCTGTTGTAAGATGTGTTGCTATTCATTTCAATTGAAAGGGGCAAACAAGAAAGGTGTTATTTTTAATACATTAAAACATGGACATTTTTAATTGATATTACTCAATGGTCCCCTGATGAACTATATGTAGATGTACTGTACTTGCTCATATGATGGGGTTTGATCCCAGTTACATTCAAAGTAAGCAGGACTCTCAACATCCACATAATTGGCCAAACCAAATTAGATTTTAAAGCAGGAAGTCAATAAATGCATTTCTGTTGTTTCTGTTTCAAATTTAGAGTGGAAAGAAATGCCCAAACTCAAACGGTATAACTGCACTGGGGAACAATTACAAACGCCTGGCACATAATTTTCCACCCACAACTATTTCACCCATCCAATTTCCTTTGGTCTGAACACGGGCCATTAACTAAAAGTAAGTTGTCAAACTAATAATAAAACTGATTCGCAAAACGCCTCTTCACTTTCACTAACGTAGCACGGTTTCATTTGTAGGTATTTTGGGTCTGCAGATAACAGGAAGTGCTGCAGTGTAGCTCATGAATGAATGGGCTTATGAGCAATATCTTGTACAAGACAACTGCTTATTGTAATAACAAACTTCTTTCACACCAGACTTGATTTGATGGGTATGTCAGACTGTGCAAACCCCCCCCCCCCCCCCCCAAAAAAAAATCTCCCTGTCAATCACTCATACTCGCTTTATCAACAAAGTTTCAGTTGTCATGTGAATTGTGCGTGCACAACATTCTTTGGTTCTTTCATAGCATGATTGAAAGGACAGTCTTATGTTCTCATTAGCTTTGCTTTTCATTTAATTTATAATCAAACATCTTAGAGTATAACATTCTAACACATTTACTCAAAGTAAACACACAAATTAAAATGCATAAAGCTCACCAGAGCAGCTATAAACCTTAAATGTTATCCCTGGGAAGCATTTCCAACAGCAAGATTTCATATTTAAAAAGACACTTAACAGTATTTTTATTTCATTAGACTCAGAACACAGCTTGATGCAAGAGTAATAATACAGTATTTGTTACTTGCTTGTGGAATCACTGTTCAGACTCTAGTGGTACTAATTTCTTGCAGCACTGTGTGTGGCATGTAGCCTTATGTTGAAGTATTTGTGTACATTAAAGTAAAATACTAATTATTGTACATAAAGTTAAAGCAGTTTTTGTATCAACTCACTCACTGTTGAATCATATATTTTGGGGACTGTTAAAGTATTCCAGCTTGAGAATTTCAAGTCAAGTCTTTTTATTATTATTAGTTTTCCTTACAACCATTTTGCAGAATGGAGTGTAATCTAGTGGAAGATGCCCCCTGTCTTTTGGTGTCACTGGAACAAAGTGACAAGCACATCCATCTGTGGGTAAGGGCCAAACAGTCTGTGTAAACAGTGTCACAACAACATGCTGTTGATCATGGGCTCGATGCAGCTGAAACTTAACTTTGCTCGTTCAAATGTCAAACATATTTTCATTTCTGTCACCCACCCACATGTAGGTAACGCTGGCGGCCATTCTGATTAAATCCACTTTTGACAAGATGAGGCTGTTGTGAAGGGTGACTCATCTGATATATTGTGTTTTAAGTTTAGTTTTGATACTGAGATATTGTAAAATGAAAGCTCTTGTTTTGTGTATCAGTCACTAATATGGTATATTCTTTTTGGGGTTTTTTGTATGTGTTCGCTGGAATTCTTCTTTTTCATGTTTCTAGAAGATATGAATTTGAGGTTTATCTTATGATCTTGTCATCTTCATGGAGTATTTTTTTCCTCACTAACATGTAATATTTATATTGATAAACAGAACCACAACTCTCCATTTGTCATGGAAAACAGAGCAGGTGGACCCAAATGTAAAGGATCAAACGCTGGGCTGCAGAAAAATTTGTTTATTCCTACGATGATGAAAATAAAACTTGACAAGAACTGACAAAGGATCCAGCAAAACTGAGGTGCAAACCGAGCTTAAATACAGACAGAACTAATAAGTTGATGGGGAACCGGTGACTGCATGAAAGAAGGCCAGAAGTTAATTGGCTGGGGGGACACTGGAGACGGGGCAGGGCTAAAAAGACTGATACAGGGCAGGTGTGAAGGCTAGGGAACAAACACTTAATGCAGGGTTGGGCTAATGAACATGACGCAGGGCAGGTGTGAGGATGAACACAGGAGGAGTGACGGAGCACACATGGGAAACACAGAAGAAACCACAACCCATAAAACACAACACCTCTGAACAACAAATAAAATTGTCCCAGAATACAAAATGGAACACAAGAGCACAACAACAAAACTAATAGATAAAAGACAGTTGAAAAATTAGACCATGACAGCATTTTTCAACAGAAGGTGAAGTAAGCAGTCAAGAGATGATCCATCTGAACTTTTACAGACGGGGAGGGTGAAGAGGGGGGGGGGCAGGGTACAGCCTGGGAGCTGCAAAGAGTTACTCACTGGGAGCAGATTGAGTTAGAGGGTAGCGTGTGTTTGTGTGCATATCTGCTCACATGCTTGTTCACACATAAGAGGCTTTTTTGGCTCTAAGTCATAATGGCACTTACACGCCCATCTTATCTCCCACACACACCCGACTATATCCCCTAACATGCACTGTACAATCATACTCTCACACATATCAATGTTTAAGGCCATAAATTATACCTTCCCATGCACGCAATTGTACTTTTTTTGACAACACATCATCTCACTCACACCTTCATACATTGAGAAAACTCTATTTATAAACATAAACGCTTATTCTTGACTTTGTAAACCATAGACAAAAAAAAACCCTCACAATTTAACTCACAGTGCATTTAATAGCTTTTTCTTAAGTTTTCACCTTCATCTCACTTTATTCCTAAACTCCATATTTACAGTAATTAATATAATGACAACTTAGCTATCTCTATCAGCCCCATCTCCTGAGAAAGACAGTGACGTGGTTGAAAGCTTTGGAAAAAGCTAAGTGGGCCTTGAGTTTTTATTGTTTTCTTGGTGGTTTGTTTGTTTTTCAGTAAATATATTATGATATTGACAGTGTTTCATGAGAAATGTGCATGTATGTGAGAAAAAAAAGTGGAGCACCAGCTAGTGTGTTAAAGATGATTTGAGGTTATTGGGTATACAGTATGGATGAAAAGTGTTGCAGTTATATATATGAGATTGTTTGAGAGTAAATAGTGTTTAAAGAAGGATAGCGTATACGACAGAAAACAGTATATTGTGATTTTAATAAATGATATGAGAAAAATGCATGTGCGAGGGGTGAAGGGGTGAACAATTAATAGCAGTGAGAGAGAAAGTGTTCAGCAAAAAAGACAAGAGGTCTGATTAAAATCGAGGGTTTGATGGATAATGCTGGTGATTTCCTCCATTTTTCTTACTGTCAACAAATCACTTGCAGAGCCAAATGATATATCTTGTTCACCTATGCTGTAGATGAGCCACTCTGTTGCACTACATTATATGTTTCTTTACCCCTGAGAAAAAAAAGAAAGAAAAACCTTCTCAGTGGCCTGCAGCACCATTTCCAACTAAAGTTTTGAAATAAATGAAATAAATGAAGCAAATGTGGCATTCAACGCTAATTCTACCGACGTGGGTACCCACAGACCCCAGAGGTATAGTTTTTGTAATATCTCACAGGTGCTTTATTCTATCCTTCTGCTTTTTTAATGACTTTGTAAGTCAATTTGTTCCTACTGCCTTCATACTGTATCATTGTTATCTGTTTCTGTTTTAATTAGTGAGTTTTAAAAATACCAATGCATTATTGCCCTGAGGGATCCCAGTCAAAAGCTCCCAAATCCGCCTATGCAGTTTTAAAAGATGGAACTATTTATTAAGTTCACGTTGTTCATGCAGCACTCTGTCAGTCATTTTGAAGGAGACAGACACAGATTTCCTGAGTGTTAGACCAGTATTAAGGTTGCCACATTTTTTTCTTGATGATCCTCTTATAAACAAAATAATATTTTCTCATATACACTTGTGCATGCATACCAGGGTAAAACAGTGTTTTTGTCCCGTGGTCTGTATGTGTGAGTGTGTAAGATTAAGTATAATTTATGGACCAAATTATAATGTGTGTGAGACAGCATAATTATTCAAGTAAGAGTGTTTGGTTGGGTGTATGCAGTATGGTGATGTATGGTATGTGTGAGAGAAATTATGATTAATGGAAAAGATTGAGCACTCATATTCATAAAGGGGTGCACATACCTCAGAGCTACTTTAAAATATTAATGGGATATAAAGCCATTACAACCATGAGATGTACATAGAAGCTGTTATAAAGAAGTTGTTGATATAAATGCAAACTTTTTATATAATTTCCACAAACTCCTCAAGGAAGGTAAAGGAAGGAGTGGCTGAGACCTTGAGAGCTAATGTGCCCAAAAAACATACATTAGTAAGGTAAATACTGTTTCACTTTTAACAAGTTTAACATTTGGTGGGAAGTCTGGTCTCACTGGCTTCGTTGTGAGTTACTGTCACCTTTAAAACTGCAGTCTAACATGTTGGTCTTACAGACCCAGATGGCTTTAGGAGTTGTAATCTCCCCATCAAATCCCCAAGTGCCCTGACAAATACAATACAACAAAAACACAGACTGAGCATGTCTGGATACACAGCCAATTCTCTATTGACACAACTGGCCTCAGCCTCACCAGAACAGTCAATCCAACAACGCAGTCCAAAACTCTACATTGGCAGACTGCAGCCTCTCTTTGTACAGTCTATTTGTTTCTGTTGTTTTTGTTTTGATTTTTTTTTTCTCATTCGTGGAAAATGTCCTGAAAGCACCTAACATGATCTCAGCTGAACCCTAACCCTAACATCTGCATAACTCACCTACTCATTTAACAAGATGAGATGTCAGTTTAGTTGACATGACTGTTTTGGGAAGGTGACATTTAAGAGCCTCTATCACTAACATTTCACAGCATCAGCTACATCCACTTCCTTCATATGTTATTTTAGAAGCCATGACAATGGGAAAATGTACCATATCCCACTCAGTAAGTGATTCATGCATATTTATGCATATTTATGAGGGAGTAATCCCATTAAACATGCTCATATCACTACACTGAGGACTATTTTCAATGTATCACAACAATAAAGCTGCTTTTTTCCAGAATACACAACCTTTATTCATGATGAAAGCGACAACCAAAGGTATCAGGCTGGAAAATGACACTTGGCAGACTCAGAGTGCATAGTGTTAATGATAGTAGATTACAAAAGAAACAGTGTGGCATTGTTGGATAATGGTTCGGTTCTCAATCAAATACAACAGCAGACTGATGACCTGGAACTGCAAGCATGTATCATTCTCCACAGGGAGCATTTTATCAACCCAAGTCATTACAATTATTTATACACATTACTACAGTGTTTCGGGTGCACAAATCATTATAAACAAATCTAACATTATCTTTTTAATACTGTAGATTATTTGCACACATGAATACAACTTTATTAGCACTTAAAACTGCAGCAAAATCTTTGTTTTTATCTTTTGGATTAAAAAAAAATGTTCACAAACATTTCCAGACACTGACTCTAGTAAATATGTAAATGTATGCACCTCTTGTTGTCTTGTCTTGATATGAATCACAGATTACTTAATGGCCCCTCTCACTAAAACAAAGGTAAAATGGGAATGTCTGATATCTAACTCCAAAATTATTCACAAAATATTGTTGGTTTTAATGTAGACCAGCCACATAAAAGGTATGTACTTTGATTGTCCAATGTGTCTCACTTCCTAAACTAGTGTCCAGTAATTGTGTAAATACATCTTGGAAATAATATACTAACATTGGAAATCTATTCTCCAGGACTTTCTGCTGTAATGAAACTTTCCTCCGTTATAACGCATTTAGGCTGAGTGCAAAACTTTATGATGTATCAGAACAGCTGAAGTTGAAAGTTAGTTATTTGGTATTATAACCAGTATGAGCAATTTCCTGATCCGGTGCCTCCTTTACAGTAGCACTTTTAGAAAATTATAATTACTTTAACGTTCGAGATCTCCGTCACAGTTAAAGTTTAAATAAAAAAATAGCAATGTAAAGAAAAGAAAGAAAGACACAACATTCATTTTAGTGGAACAACTTATAAACTATTTGTAAGTATAAGTATTTGTGAAGTGGCCCCCATAGACTAGTTACCAACTGACAAACATTACTATAATGATTTAGTTAAAGTATGGTTTATTATGCAATGTATTTTTCATTCCCATTGGACTATGTCTATTGCCTACATGTATGTCAGCACTCGTTATGACGCATGCAAGCTCCATAAAGCAGCGGGAGGTTGGCAAGCTGAAGATTCCCAGGCTGTAAGTGGTAGCCTGTTTTTATTATTTGACTTGAGCTATTTCCAGTCACCAACCCCAAACTGCGTATGTGTGAATATTCAAGGGAAATGATGTAAAAATGTGGGCTACAATATTATGTGCTGTTCTTGGCAAAAGCCAATATCCTCTTGGCTGGTATTTTATACAGACACCAAATAGTAAATAGGATGGTACATGAGGGTGGCAGATGATACACAAAATGTAAGGTACTTATCCCTTTTCTTCTTCTTTTTTTACAAATGTCTGAACTGGAAGTGCACCCCACAGTTTTCTGTCAATTTACACTTTGTAGGGCCCAATGATGGCACAACAGAATAGTTCATATCAAATTTACAAATTTGTACATTTTGAGCATTTGTCTAACTGCCTCATCCAAAGTGATGTAAAATGTGTCAAACTTAGATTGATGCCTAAATCAAAGAACCAACAGAGGTGGATGTGTCATGGCTTTACTGTACTCATGATGCTCCAACCACACTTTGCTACTTTTAAAGTAATTTTATCTATGTTGACTATATGGACAAGCAATTTTAGATTAAGTAGCTGCTATTTTTTAACTGCGGTATATGTGCATGTGTGGCAGAGCAGGAGGAGTTTTTTCCCTCCAAGGAATTTCTCAAATGTAACCACTTTGGGACCCCCCTCCAAAAAAAGAAAGGTTACACAGACTTGACGGAGTCGTGATTGCAGAAAAATATAAATAGTAGCTTTATTAACACTGCTTTTCTTAAAATGACAAACAGGTCAACCCAAATCAAAAGGTACAAAGTCACACCTCAACAAATATTGCAGAGTCCCTAATGGCCCCTTTGCTTGCTATTAAAAGATGCTTGGAACAGGACTGGGAGCTTACTGTGGAAGAACAAGACCATGTACATGTAAGTACAAGGAGATGAAGGCCTTCATCAATCAGCTTCTTGAGGTTCAGATGATTAAGAAGAGCAGTAGTCCCTATGTCCTTATATTGTCTTGGTCAGAAAAAAGGATGCAGACCCCCCCTACTGCAGGTGCTTGTGGAAGAGTTTGCCAAGCTGGCCAGAACTTTGCATAGGTTGGGTGCGGAACTTGCAGGTACCAAGACAAAGAGAGAGTCAGGACAGGTGTTGGGTTCTGTATGGACACCTGACTGTGAACAGATGAGGCCTTAAAGTCGAAGTTGTTTTCTGCTCCAGTGTTGGCATACACAGACTTTTCACACTCCTTCATTCTGGAGAGTGGTCTCAAGGCTGTCCTTTCCCGGGAGATGGAGGGTGGTGTTAGGTCTGTAGCCTACACCAGCTGAGGCCTCTGGCCCACTGACCAGCTATAGTTCTATGTAAGTAGTAAGTCCTAGCATCGAGTGGGCAAAGACCACCAGGAGTATCTGTTTGGGGCACAAGTGTGTGGTATTCACTGACAGCAGTCTGTTATGTTATTTACATTCAGCCAAACTGGGAAACGGAGAGCATCGATGGGCTGCCCAATTGGCTGCTTTTGATTTCAAGATCAAGTATCAATCATGTCAGGGTCCAGCTTGGCTGAGCAGATTCTACCAGCCTCGAAAATCACAAGGCTGCATTCAGTGATTCATCTGTGCCCTAATTACTGGGGACTTAATTACAAAACTGCTGTTTTCTCTCTGCATTGCTACGTCTCTATTCTATTCACTATTTGCTTTCTTGCTGTTTTTGGTGGGCAGGAGTGGCTGGGCCCAAGCAGATGACAGACTCTTTCACCCGTTTGTATTCTCAAAGGTCGAGAATGAACATACATGCACAGATATTAGGCCAACATGGAGGAGGTCTCGCCAGAGTTTGCTGAATATAAACCATGAAATACATTTAAAGGCTACAAATAATTGGTATGTGGAGCTTTGAGCTTTGAAGGCTATTGTTTCTAAAGGTCAAGAATGAACATCCATTTCCACATTACTGATGCTTATTACTGTCTTTTCACTGATTAAGTACAGAAACAACAATTATTAGACATACCTACAACCATAAAGTACATGGTACACGTTTATGGCAGCTAAATGCACAAGATCACAAAATAATGCTAGAATCCATACATACAATAAAGGCTTCAAGTTATGTGCTTGCGTCTGTACCATCAGTAAATGGGACCAATCAGCATTGTGAATCCAGCTGCCTCACAAGGTAAGTGATAGATGGTGATAGACATATGGTTCATCCAATCACCTGCCAGCCAGGTGTTTTTAGAAAGTGCCTGCCCTTTTCCAGACAGTTTCCATGGACGACTTCTCAGATTTGTCTGTGTAACAGACCATCTGGCACATCAAGGGACTGTAGTGCCACCAGCAGCCGTATTTTAGTTGGTTTCATTTGAGCCTGTTGTGGCTGGTAGCAATACCTCCTGGCTCAGTTGAAACATTTTCAGCTTAAAACATTTTCAACACGTGCAGACACATGTTTGCAACAATTCACATCCGCTTGCATCTAAATGCATCTTTCCGTTGACCTTGTATGCAAGATCAATGACGCACTGCCTAGAAAATTCGCTTCATGCTCTGTCTCAAAGTAGTGTCAATGTTGATCTTTATAGATGATACTTTGTTTCTTCCTGGCATGAATAATGTGAGTAATAAGACAGCTAATGCTAGCTTATATTTTCTGAATACAGTTTCCTTACTGTAATAATACATTTTTATAATAACCTTAGTCCGGCTGTTATTTATGGTCTATCTTTTTCTGATGTGTAATCTCCATCGTTAAATTTGTTGTATTATACTGTTTTCACAGTTACACATTGCTTCCAAAAAAAACCTCAAGGCAACCCACTGTCTTCATCTTTAAATGGAAGTGTTAAGCTTGCTGCATAACTGTGCACCTACACCCATAGTGAGGGCAGAAGAAGGACTGTACGAGACATAATGTGGAGTGTGTAGCTGTACTCCACAGTTTTCCAAATGTTAATGGTGAGGAAATGGTAACTGACCTTTTTGATCAGTCATTCAGCCTCATGCTTTGATCTCTATGCCACTGACCCTCCTTCTCCTCATAGTGGTTGATCTTGCGGCTCTCCTTTTTATTCCCTCCCATCCTCCGCTCCATGTAGTTCACCCACATTGAGGGCACTGTGTTTCCCCCGCTTGTGACTCATCACATGGGCCGGCATTTGAGTGTGTATGAGTAGAGAGTATGCATATGAAGTGTCTGCCAAGAGGTGGATCAGCAAAGTCCACATGGCTGCCCACTCTTTGTTATTAGGGTTGGTCGCTTGTTGACCTGAACGAAGCATCATGGCTGACAGTCCCCTCTGGACAGCAAGTGATAATGAGAGAGACCAACAAAAAGAGACAGAGAGACAGACAGGTTCAAAAAGACTGAAAGAAAAAAAGGCCTAAGAGGACAGGAGAAAAAGAGATGGATTGTGAGACAAAGTGTTCGTCACTCTGTCACAATCAGGATTAGGCAGGAAAATGGCATAATGAATATAAATTGCGGTGGAATACATTAAGGGAGCCCTTCTATCCCACACACTGGGTTTACTGAATAGACACACAATAATGACAAGAAGACAAAGGTAGCGGTATGGTGTTTTGTTTTGTCGGGCCAGAGAACATGTGTGGAAGTGTTGGAGTGTGGGAGTCGGGCATTGAAGAACCAGGTCTTTTTGATTTAATGTTTGATCTAAGTGCACATGTCCAATATCACGGACATGTATAAACCTTTTAACATTTTAATTATATCTAATGTGTGTCTCAATGTGCTGTTTTACATCAACTAAAAGCTGCTTAGACATACATTTGATACCATTTTAGACTTAATCAGTCATTTCATGCAACTTGTGTGTTTAATTTTCTTAAATTCAGAGTAAGTTGGACCTTTGACAGTTGGTGTACAGCAGAAAATGGGTTATTACAATTATGTAATTAATAAAACTTTGTCCAACAATGGCTATCATTCAACTTTTTGCAATGTCGGTAAGGTGGTGTTTTGGTTATCATATGTGTTGTTGACAGATTGAAGCATTTTTTAAATGAGGCAAAAAAACGCATATTGGAGCAAAAATTATTCAAAAATGAGGTCTTGCAATGTGCAATATAAAATGTAACAGGATAATAGACATAACAACATAACAAGATGATTCCGCAGAGTAAAAAGAGCAAAAACGGAAAATGTGCCTTTTGTTTTGTGGTTAGTGTGGGGGATAAATAAAAGGCAGAGATTCGAGGATTGTATGGTCGAGAAGTGGAATGAAGAACTTGGAGTTCATAAATGCAGCTAGGGGCAATGTCTATATTTGTAATTAACAGGATGTTGTTGTTAATTCTGAGTTTTACAGGAAGCCAATGGAAGAAAGCAAGAACTGGGATAATATGGGATTTATGGCTGGTTCTCGTTAGAAGTCTGGCTACTGCATTTTGAACTAACTGTAAGCATTTTAGACCAGACTGACTGAGGCATGTGTAGAGGGAGTCTATGGGAGTTGTGTCAGTGCTTATTTCCTGTCTATACCAACTATTGATTTGGATTTCCATGTGCAGATCTCCTGCTGTTATGGCTTTGTCCCAGCCTGGCTTTATGTCCGTCCGGCAGATTGCCCTTACACTCCTCTACCTATTTAAGACTGGACTGTGTGGGAAGAAGGACAGACAAGAGAGGTTGCAGGTTATATTCAAGGAAAATACATTTAATCTCGTTAGAATGAAGTGCTCAAGTGAACTATAACACTAGCCATATTATTCAGAGTTGCAGTTATCTTTTAGTTCGATTTTTGTTGATTCATGCAGCCTTAATGTGCCCTTAAAGCAACTCTGCTTGACAACTGATTATTTGTGCTTTTGTCAACAGCAATATACACAGAAGTTTGTTTTGCTGTGTGCCTGCTGTAGACTTATTTTAGGTGTATTCATGTTCTTTGTATGTTTTGTACAATGGCAATAAATAATCTAATCTAATCTAATATAATCTAATGTTAGTTCTGGGACAATGTATGGATGGTTATACTGTGTTATCTGGGGTTTTCGGTTTTCTGTTTGTTCTTTTTCACGTCTGTGTTCCTGTGCCCGACTCCCTGGTCTTTCATTAAATCAGCTTGTATTCAGGTCCTGGTTTTCAGTTCAGTTTTATTGCACCCTCTGCTCAGTTTGCTCTGTTTTGCTCAGTGTTGTTCAGTTCAACTCTGGCTGTACTCAAGCCTCCAGCCTTGCTCAGCCTGCAGTCTCTTGCATTTGGGTCCACCTGCTCTGCTCCACATAACACCTGCTGTCTGCTGGTTTTTACCAATGTCTGTTGTGACTGCCTTCCTGCTGGTAATTGTAAGCCTGTTTATTCAAGCCCTGAACTTTCTTAAACTTCCTCAGTCTCATGTTTGGGGCTTAATTCCATAGGTGAATAACCTGAACTGAGAAATGTTATTGGAGAACAAAACAAAAGGCCAAGTTTAGGAAGATGTGTGAAGATCGTGAAGAAGCCCTGTTATTGTTTTATTGATTTATGTATATTAATTATCCCAAAAAAACATTGTGCTGGGGTTGGAGGATTGGGGTTTTAAACAAGTATGTTTATTATGATTTTCCATAAACATACAAAAACAAACACTACTGTACAAACAATGGCCACAAAAATTACACATCACACTGAAGCCCACTACGTAGTAGAAAAAGTAATTGCATACAGTTATATACAGTTATATAGGTATAGGTGTCATAGCACCTATATAAACATAAGCACATAGATGCACATAGTGCATGTACCACTTACAATCAGTAAAATTTTCTTGAGAAAAGCTCTCAACAGCATCAATCATAGTCCCCACAACACGCACTGTGCCTATGCAAAGTCTGAGTAAGGCCACAAAGGGTGCTGTAATAATTGTAACAATGATTACAATATTCTAACAAGTGATAAATGCAATCAGATCTAAAATGATATGCCCACTCCCTTTTGTTTTGCTTGTACCTGAGGAGATTTTCATGCCAGAAATTTCCTTTTTAACAGTTTCTGCAAAACTACTCTTACTTGATAAGTTGTTGACACACACAGAACACACAGAATGTTCACAATGTTTATCTTACATTTCAATACTGTAGTCCAACTCCGCTTGTTTGCCACCATGCTTACCATGCAGGCTGTGAGATTTTCATCTTCTACTTGAGCCATCTGCTTTCTGTGCATCTCCATCAAGCCCTGACAGTCTGAGCAGGCTTTTCACCAGGATTTAGTGATTTAGTAAAGGTTAAAAAGCAAACAGGTTCTGTCTGTGTGTGTAAGCTGGAAGAAGTGTGTTCATCACTGCGAGTGTTTGCATAATTGCATGCATGTCTGGCAGAAATTGAAACATAGTCTAGGTCAAGCAAGTCAGACATAATGTGTAGAGGTGACAGAACCATGACTGTTGACAAATTGGATGATAAAATTTGTGATCATCCACAGATCAGAATGAGGGGGACCCGAACTGTGACTTTTATGTGTTAGCCTGAGGGTGGGAAGGGTGTTGGTTCTACAAGTGAGTGTGAAGTGTGAGTATAATGAATATGCAGCAAGGCTCGAGTCATGAGACGGAGTGTGAAGGTCTTGTGGGAGTGTCCAGATGTTATGGTGCCAAATGCCCCCAGATCTTGACATTTTCTCGAAACGGAGTCTTTCATGACATTCAAAGGTCTGAGCCTTGTCAAAGGAAGAAAATGTTTGAAATGCATCTCTTTAGGGGAGGTTCATGTGCACCAAACTCTGTTGAATAAATAAACATTTAAGCAATGCAAAATAAATGGCAGCAACAGTCACTTTAACATCAAGAACCAAAGTGACTGTCCTAAATATTGAAAAATGTAGTTAAACCCACATAATTAAAGGTTATGTCAGGCCTCTCTTATCATCATATATCCTTAATCATGTGTGTTGATCAAGTGTTGCAACCCTGCCACTATAAGGTGACTAAATCCCCTTTCAGACATGCACCTCTTTACATAATTGATTGTTGTAATTGATGTAATTGAAACTCTTCCTCTCAGTCTAATGTCTGAGTAATTGTAATATCAGATCTAATACCATTTCCATAACACTTTCAACTTCTACTGGGCATGTCTGAATTGAATGATGGGTAAAATTCAAAATGAGAAATAAAATGTATGTCTTGTTCATCTGATAAACAAACATTTCTCCCAAATGTAATGTGTCTTACACTCAAAGAAAAACAAAAGCTGTCAAATAAACTTTGAAACACAGTGAATAAGTCAATTATTGTGTTGTTACATGTTGTTATCACTTCCTCTCATGCACCAGGTGCCAAGTACTGCACAAGCACATGAGTATTTGCCTTGCAGAATTTGTGTGCGCAGTCTGCCTGTGCGTGTAAGGAACATTCACACAAAAGTCAACTATGTCTGAATCAGAAAGAGCCATCACTTCAACGGTTCAATAAAGCTGCAAACATCAAGGGCAAAAGACATAAAATACATGCTGTCTATGTAGAGTTTCCAACATACTCGGAAAAAGTTATTCTCATTATATTGAAAGTGATGACAGAGGAGCACTGCACTCAATGAAAAAAAGTCACCTTATTTACGGAAGACAAGACAAAACAAAACAAAACCGGTGACCTTGATGAACTGATTGAGAAAGAGAAACCTGAAAACACTCGCTGAGAGTAGCAGAAAACTTAGAGTACTGCAGTTTGCTGGGATTAGCATAAATTTCAAGGTACGAAGAAGATAAGAGTCGTTTTCTCTTTGTGCCATCAGTGAGTCTAATTAAGAGGGACCCACTTGAAGATGCAGGTTACTGATACACAGGTATCAAAGAGGCTCTTGTCCACCTACAGACTCCCTGAGATACCATTGTCAGAGACCACATTTAATTGAGAGTAATGGTTTCAGATCAGACCATCTATGATTACACAATTATTCAAATATACGAAGGACCCATGGAGCTAACATGTCAGTGGAAGAAAGAGAAGAGATATGGAGCTTGTTTGATGTAAAGCTCAAGTTCAATTTGCACCCAGGTAATGCACGCTGTTAACAAACTCTTTGCACAAGATAAAGTGAGGAAGCAGGGAGACAGCTGGTTTGAATGATAATGAAGCGGAAGTTTAAAAAATGGTTTGTGGAAAATGACATCAATGATGGAAGTGTCTCCTATAAGACTGACTTTACTTCCAATCATTTTGCTTATTGAAGACCTATTGGAGATTAATGGACGAAGTAATAGGGATATCAGTACTAATTTCACAGGATTAGTCTGTGAAGGATTATGAAGGATTATCTCTGGACATCAAAATTGCACAGCTGGCTAGAGTGTAGCTGCATTACATGTTATTGATTACGATTGGTTAAATTAGGATGGAAAATTCCAAGTCACAGTAATTCCACAAGTGGTCGAAATATGGTCTAATCAGAGCACCAAAGGCTGTTCCTGTCATATCCTGCTCTTGGCACTAAGATAATAACATGACTCAAGCTGAAGGGCAAGCTTTCCTTTGATTTACAGGGGGAAAAAAATATTGCTGTGAGGCTCAGGGACTCAGTTGACGCCATTCCGACGCAGGTGCATGGCGTTGTCATGGTGATAGAGGGATTTCCTGTTCACCATTTCGAGCACAGCATAGATAACCATCTGATGCACACTGCACCTCCACAGGTGATCCCCAAAAATTCTCCTCCCACATCCTCCTGCAGAAAAGAACACTTCAACACAAGGACAATCCCAGTTAGTTGCTATGGATGTGATGTTGCTACCAGCAACAAACTATTTAAACATTTTTTTAAGTGCAACTAAAATACTTCCTCCCGCGGCATCCTGTTTGGAAGATCAAGGTTAATTTATCGAATAATTATTTGTAACCCTTGATTTAGTCATTCCTGGTGGAAAAACATAGTCATTCATCACTCTGCTTTAAACTCTGCTGCCTCTTGTAGTAAGAAATGACCCACTTGTTGTTCCCACTTTCATGCTTATAATTGCAAGTAAGACAATTTTAGTGATGCACTTAAAAGGAGGCCATCATGTAGTGTAGGTAAGTGCTCCCTAAAAACAAATCTAAAACTAACAGCGGGTAACGACCTACATTCACTCACTGTGCTCAAAGATCCCCTCCACACAATCTCTGCTTTGAATGATGGTTTATATTTTGATTTGGATATTCCAAAAAAAGAATTAATATACCTCATAAAAATGTGTAAGAGTTTAAATAACCCAGAATCTATGATAATGCTAATCATTATTAATTATTAATTGATGATTATGATTGATTATTAATTTCAGAAGTTTAAATGAAAAGTCTATTCTGAGGTTTCTCGTATATTACATCAGTATAGTTTAATTTGGCTAATGATACTTCAGATCTGAATTGGGGAACAAGGTTGTGCTTCAACAGTGGGATTCTCAGTGGAGTGCTGCTAAACCCAAAATCCAGTACACATGCTTTAGAAATATCATCTCAAATTTCCTAGTTAAGGAAGACAATGTACTAACATTTCATTTGTTTATTTAAAGCGATGATTCGGCGTAATTTCGACCTAGCGTCATATGCACCATGAGGTCTATCTAAACACCACCTCAGCCGTTCATTTTCATTTGGTTGGAAAATAGTGGAGTTAGAGCCATATTTCAATGATGTTTACAGCTTTAGTAGTAGCCGCAGAGTAAAAGTCATCAGGTAGTGTTTATTTTAATAAACTCCTGGTGTACTTACAAACTTTCCAATGCATCAATTTATGAGTAAAGACCCTATTTGTACTACTGTAGAAGTTTGATAACAATCCAGGCATTATTACTGGGGTAATTTACAAGATACACTGGTGGTCTCGTTAGTGCCTGTACTAAGCCATTCGGCTGATGGCTCTAATAATGGTGCATATGACGCCATATTACGCCGAACCATCGCTTTAAGTAGGCTTTTCAATGAAGCACATTTACTTGTAATGGGGTATTTTTATGTATCTGTTTGGGTACTGCTTGTGGGTGGCACAGTCATTCAGTGGTTAACACGTCCGTCACCTCACAGCAAGAGGGTTTTGGGTTCGTGTAGTTTGCATGTCTCTCCTCGTGCCTGCGTGGGTTTTCTGCTTCCACCCACAGATTAAAAACATGCAGGTAAGGTTAATTGGTGATTTAGAATTTGCCCGTAAGTGTTAACATGAGTTTAAATTGCAGCCTGTCTCTGTATGTCAGACCTGTGATTGACTGGCAACCTGCCCAGAGTGTACCCTGAGATCAGCTGCAGCTCCAATGTGACTTTCTGAAGGAAGAACTGTGAACAAAATGGATAGATGGATGTTTGGGTACTTTGGTGGTGTAAGTAGAGGGTCTGACTATTTCTTCCACAGTTGGCAATATCCCCCATGTCAGAGTCAAATATATAAACTCATGTATTAGATTAATATCTTCCATTCATAAGTGCATTTCCCATATGAAATTAGCCAGAATGACCAAAGCAGTTTCAAATAATTATTTCAGCATTATGAAACAAAGACTTTGCAGCACCAGTTCATTTTCCTGGAAAGTTTATAGCATTTGTTATATTGTTACATTGATCATCATGACTGAAGAAAGTAACAGAAATAAGTTAAGTAGCTGGATGACGCAACCAGTTTTTAATCAATGTCTTAACCCTAGTAGTAGTTCATTGATACAGCAACAGTCAATCTGAATACTCAAATGTGACCTACAGTATTAAGTATTCAAATCCATCTGTTGATTCATGTCACATTTGGTAACCAGGCCGTACAATTACCATTCCTGACAGTGTGATTCTCAAGTCTGTGCTGCTGCCCTCATTTTGTTACATCCATTAACATTTAACTGTGAGGAAAATGCCTCTTGTGACATATGGGAGTGTTACATAAGTGTGGGGAAAGGCCAGAAAAGGCGGTGTTGTGAAGTTTATCAAAGATGTGTGTGTGTGTGATTTCTGATGACTTTGTGCTTGGCGGGATGTAGGTGCTGAAAACCAGAGAGTAATACCAAACACATGTCTGCAACCTCTTCATACACAGGCACAGACAACACAAGAACAAGTAATGACCTGGCAGAGGGCAGACCTGTTCTTCTGCCTGGCGTTCTCATTAAAAGCCATCTTGCTTTGCCTGTGTTTTTCTCCGATCAACACCTTCATCTCTCTTTCTTCCCTCAGTAAACCATGAAGTATTTGACACTGTGCTAGGTGAATCAAATCACATAAATACTTTTTTTTCTGATAACTTGAAGGTAACTGTGGCTTTACTTGTAATTACAAGATACCCCAAGACAACAGCAATGAATGAAATTATATTTGTGGCACTCTTTAAAGCTGTGTCCTTCCACCAAGTGCTCCAAATAAAATGACAAAAACTGTAGTTCAGTAATTGCGACACCTATCAGAGGGACATCATTTGGCTGTGCCTTCCAAAAATTTTTTACAAATCACTGTTGAAAAATCTATCTGCTTTATTCGTAATTTGTCATTTTTATTTTATTTAAACAGGGACAGTTCACAGTAAATCATTAACCTTGTATGAAAACAAGGAGAGGGGCATTGCACCAGGTATTAGCAGGTTGCTATTTTCTGCCCGTAGTGATGTGATACCACCGTGGTTTGGTTTGGTTAGGTTTTAGATCACTACTTTGTTGAAGTTTGGGGACCATCGTGGTGATGATTACAATATTAACAATGTGATTAAGATTAGGGAATGACTGTGGTCATGGACCAAAGGAGACAACACTTAGTGACAGTTGGAAATAGGAACAGAACAGCCATTAAATGTCCTGTTAAATATCCAATGTTTTGTTCTGACTCTGCAGACTGTTTCCTTCCATATTAATGTTACAGTACATAACGTCTTTGTTTCTTCTCATCAAAAGTACTTTGGCCACTAACAGGCTTTATCACTTGAATGTCAGCAAATGTTCATAATTGAACTTGATTATGTCTAATCATTACAGTTCAAGCAATTAGATTAAGTTTATTTAAGATTCAGAATGAATTACGTGACTACTCGTTGTGACAAACCGAGATTTATCATTCGATTCAGGTTCCATTTTTCAGTCCTTCCAGCTCATAGTTTTAATTTTTCAGGCCAGCAACTTTACTGTTTTAGCTCACTCTCACTACTCTCATCAGTGTAAGTAAAAGAATCTCCAATAAATGTACTGCACGTCACCTTACTGGCACCAAACAGCTACCACCCAAAGCCAGGTATAAATAATGTCAATGCTGTGTTGTCTCTACGTCCCTCAAGTGGCCAACTCTGTTAATTCAGGTTTAAATTAAGTCAAGCCAAGTTGAGTTAAAAGAACTATCCATCCACTGCAACAACATTACAGATTGATGTCTGTATAATTTATTTGCAACTTAACTGTCTACTTTTTCTAAATCTTAGTATCGATCAGTGAACCAACAACTTGAACTTATTTGAAGATAATATGTCTGTTGATTCCTCCATATCTGTGATAATCACTATCAGAAGGTCACATATCCACTGTCCACTAGGTATCAATTATTCCATCATTGGATTAGTTAATCAGTCATCAGAGGCTGCGGAGTAATACATTTTAAAGCAGTGCAGACAGAGCGTGTCTCTACTTCAGACACACCAATTTTAACAGCCGTCAGTGTATTTTATCCATGAAGACTATACTTATTATATTATCTTGCTATTCTAATCTATTTGATTACAGTATCCCATTTTTACCGCATCGGAAGCTTGACTTTGTTATTTTGACCAGCAGGCACCATGTTTACCTAAACCCATTCAAAATGTTCTGTAGTAAGAGCAATGTGAACCTTTGTATTTTTCGTAAGTTAACTTTGTTGTTCCAGGAAGCTCTCCTGCTGACTCACCTCGTCATCAAGTTTTATTTTTACTTTATTTTTGATCCAGTTGGCTTAGCAACTGGATTATGAATAACATCCCAGCAGTTATGGTTAATGGACTTACCCCCATGGTATTGTCATGTTGCCTAGCAAGAGGTTTATAAAAGGGCCTGCAAATCATTCGCTCACCAGATGAGATCTCAAGAGTCTCAAGCTTCCAGATGATAAATCTTTTGTGTCAACCAGTCCATCTAACCAGATCTGTGAATAAAAAACCCTTTGGCAAAGATGTTTGGTGTGCCTCATTTTTAACATCAGTACTACTAATTATGCAAATTCCAAATTTAACATTTATTTAATGATGATAATTAAAACTGATCAAACCGCGGCATGGCGGCGCTGAACTGTCTCACTGCAGTCTGATGCGGTTCCTGCACTCTGTGGCCAGTTGATGAATTTAGTAGTGGTGTAAAATGTGGCTGCACACGACTGCTAAAGTGTAATGGTATTTTTCAAGCTGGACCTTATTTTCTCATCTTTTTGTGTGAGTGACTAAACGGGGTCAGCAATTTTTAAAAATTGGTCCAGTATTGAGTGAGAGTGCTTCAGCCAGCAGATACAAAACGTGCTGCAATATAATCAAAATCAGTTAAATGTTCAACCATGACAGAGTTGGAGAGAAGAGCACCGCCGGGAGGTGTTTGAGCTTATTTTATAGAGCGTATTTTTATGTAAAACATTTTCCATGTCATGGTTGAATATTTAGCTGATTTCTAAAGAAGCTCAACTCTCCTGAGATTTCAGATTGAGACTTCTCCATGAGTGAGACTTGGCTAGACACAATAACAAACAGATCGGATCAAGTGAATGGTAAAGAAAAACATTTTATTTCACTATATGGTCCTTTCCATAATGTTGTCAGACACTTATAATAACAATCTGAGCCTGTCAATGGCAAAAAAAAGCACTTTGAGTGAACGTTCATTGTGCCATCAGATTACATTGCGGCTCGTTTTACAGATGTCAGCTGAAGTGATCTCACTCAATACTGAACCAATTTCAAAAATTGTAGTCCCCATTAGTTACTTAGACAAAAAGAGACAGAAAATGTAGTCCAGGTTGAACAATGTTTTAAAGTTGGTCTTATCAAATGATAATGTGTAATGTGAAATGACACTCTTTTAGAGAATTAGCTACGTTCACCTTAGCCTCACCTCAGTTTCAACTCATTGTTGTGGCTCAGTTTCACTGCTCACGTCAGCCTCATTTGCTGAGGCAGGCTGTTTAAAAAAAAAAACAGAAACAAAAAAGACACCTGTCAATCAGACAAAGTTAGCTGTGGTTGCTGAACATAGTGAAGCATTTAACTACTAATGAGCCAAAAAAAGGAAAATATCAACATGCCTCCACATGCCATCAACAACATGCCTGCAAATGATTGCTAATATGCAATTATATATTAATAACTTTATAAAATTATATTATTACAATTAAATGAGTAATAACTTGCTGCTCCAGACTGGCTTCAAAAAGTTAAGTTATGCTGCTTTAAAGCTTCATTAGCATTATTATTAGTCAGGAAACAGACATGACATTTCAGAGGTTTACACGAATATGTGTCTGCACCTGATGTGACAGGAAGCAAAGTTTTATTTTAGCATTCATATTTGCGCCTGGTTATATAATGTGTCAAATAACAGCTTAACATTTTCATTCCAGAGCGAAATGAAGGCAGAGATGTGAATGTAGCTCATCTTAGTGGTACAATGTGATAAATGAATTTTTAAAAAACAGGAATAAACCCTCATCATGTAACAAAACCTCTTGTACTTTTTTCAAATTAAACAATACTTATAAATAAATCCACTTTTGCCAGACAAAGCCCTTGTGCTGTCTGTGTTCTGTGTTTTAAAGGAAAGGCTATAATTCACATGCTCATCTTCTGAAGAAATGAGCCGTGAAGGCTGCTTATTTTGAGCAGGGTCCTGGTTTTTTTCCCACCACACGCTGCCAGGACAAAACAGGAATTATTAATTCATACTGTAAACTTGCCAGTTCCTTAACATGTGCCATGTATAGAGCTTGTGAAGTTGTCATGGAGATATCAAAAGAAGAAAAAAAAGAATACATTTGTTATGTGCATGTAAACATCTGAATGTTGTAGAACATTGATAACAGATATCAGAGTGTCGCCATGGAGGTCGTTATGAATGAGTCACCGGGAAGCTCCCGCTCTGCTGTGTGTTGTAATGGTTCAGTGGCTGTTAGTACGCTGTGATGTCATTAAGGAAGATGACATCACCGGGAGATTCCAGGACAGACTGCAGGAGGCCGTTGTCCCCTCCCACAGTCTTTCTGCTTCTCTTTCTCTGCCTTGAAGTGAGGCTCCACGCTACTTCTGCTCCTCCATGCTGATTTCTACATGAAAACATAATCACTGTACCTCTACGTGACTCTCATCGTGGGAATAATCAAAACACCTTCTGACAGTTTTTTCTGTCTTTCTCCCTCCTTTAACATTTCACATCCACCCTCCTCACTTTGAAACACAATTCAGGACTCATTTATACTGTGAGACTTTAAAAAAAAAATTGTATGTGGTGTATGCAAAATAGGTTGTACTTCCTGAGCTCCTAGTAGTGTACCAGCTGACCACATCACCTGCCCTCTTTCCTCCTCTGATCCGCCTACCACTCGTTTTAACTCAGTGAGCCTACCCTCACATTGCACAGTGGGTATCGCATGAAGGAAACCCACACAGATATATTTAGCAGAAATCTATGACGAATCACGTAACAAATCTAAAGACACCTCATGATAAATGTATGAATGGAGGAGGGTGAAAGGGGGCAAAAGAAATACATGTATCACCCTGGAATTGATAAGAATTTGTGAGTGCCGGATATTTCCTTGTACAATTGAGGCTCCTACACACATTCTGCTTTTTGAAAACAGAATGACTCGCATGTGTCTGTGTGTGGGGAGGGATTCCTAACAGTCTAGTTGGAATATGTGTATCAGATAAATCACCAACATCCTAACCCTTACATGAAGTTTGGAAAAAAAACAAAAAACAAGCTGAGGGCTACATTATGTAAATGATCTGTTGACCTAAAGACTTTATGAAGCAAACATGGATACTGTGCCTGTTTGGGACTTATTGTTTTCAGGTCATTCCAAAGGAAAACACAAAAAATATCAGTTTACATTCATTTACATCTTTTCTATTTTATTCATGAATGTATGTTCATTTTTGTTTATATGTTTCATACGCTTGGCATAGCATCATATTAATAAATAAAAAACAGGCTGGAACAGAAAGAGCTGGGGTCTGCATATGTGTCTGTGGTATGCAGATGTGTCCTAATTAAATATTACACACTAAGTTTTGAGTGCTGTGTGTTCACGCTGGGAAAGTTACTTATGTAAGTATACTCAAAACAGTGAGAATTCATACTAAAATATTAGAGTTGTCTGCTGTAATGCAACAAACAAAAGAAATGGAAAGTTTCAAACTATTTGAATAGATTTGAGATAGGTGATGAGACAGCTCAGAAAATAAAAGTATTAAATCTCTTTGTGAGGTTTAACTGGCAGTGGTACCTTTTGATTAAGCTACAAGAAGACATACATTTAATCTTAAAGTACAGCCTAAACACTGATTATGAAACACCTTTAACATTTTTTTGTTCTCGTGTCCTGTATGATTCATTTGAAACACCCAGATCCATTTGTTAATGACAAACGCATCTAATGTTGATTTGGTCAACACACGTGAATTTAAAGTCGCAATAGTCATTAAAGGAATGACACATCATGCTCTCATAATGCCACAGATGAAACAGATGGGAAACATTAAGAAACACAGCTTCCCTCCAACTGTTCAGATGTGTTCTGTATCATTTTTCTGACATTACACCCACTGTGTTGGCAAAATTGTTATTGTTCATGTCCACTGTCATCCAGAAAGGTAATAACAACCCATAAAAGACCTATTCTACTGCATTTGTGTTGATATTATTTTATTAAAATGAACATGTTGTTGATTCTTCTTAAGCAGTGTAAACCTGAGTCATTGAGCACACAGTGACATCTGGCCCGCAAAGAGCTGCTGAAACATGCAGTTCCATCCATAGTTGGTTTTGAAAAAATACCAATAACAACATTCATTGTGTTTATTGTAATTAGGGAATATGTCACCTGATACAACAATATGGATTTTTTTTAAAAGTTTTGAATAGTTACTGGATGACAGTGGATTTCCTGGTATTTTTGATAAAATAATGTAATGTCACGTGCTGAAAAATATTAGTTTTCTTTCAGTCAAAACAAAACAATCAAGTTTAGACCAATATAAAGTAAAATAGACTTTAGTGAAGGTATATATTAAAACTGAAGGAAATAAAGTCATCGTTTGTTCTTTTTGATCAAATTGAATTTATTTTAAGCACAATCATAGCAGATGACGACTTCGTTATCTTTAAATCAAAACTGAAATCGAATGCAGACAGTGAGACAAGGTGGTAGCAGATGTGAATGACTCAGGCACCGATCAATGACACATTAACATGTCTGCCACCGCTGCATTTGCTTCCCTCATTAGCTCCGGTTAGGACAGACTTTTTTTGTCGATTGGACAGATCTAATCACAGCACAATGACAGTGTTGAACGTCACTTATTAAGTCTTGGCAGTTAATTTGAGGGCACATTGATAGCAGTGATATGGAAAACTACAGCAGCCGGGGCCGGATGGACGGTACCATCAGCAATGCCGTGAGGCTGAACTGTCACCATATGCACACTAAATTATTTGTTGCTTCTTGTGGAAGACCAGTAGTTGAAATCGACGCAGACACTACATTATTCCTGATATATTGCACAGCTCCAAGAATACAGGCCAATGGTGCAACAACTTCCCAACAAGAAACTAATACCTGTGTAGGAAGCCTTTAAAAAAACAACTGAATTATGACTATTTGAGACCACTGGCAGAAATCAATTTTCCATGGAAAATTGGATCGTGATTCCCATTCGGAAATAAACAACTCTGTTACAAAAGGGGCGTGTGGGCATCACAAAAAGAACAGAAGTCACGAGCCCCAAAGAGAGTAGGTACCTCAGTTTCATGTCATTACAGGTTTTGATATCACAACCACGACCTGTAATTCAAGTACACAAAAGCAATGTCATTATAGGTAATCTTGGTGTAAAGCTGAGGCAGTCGCCCTTGCAGCCCTAAATCCACTGCCTTATACTTCTTATCTGCCTCGAAAATGAAGGCAATTATCAGTCTTGAGGTCATTTGGTGCATCAATTACTTTGAAATGAAAATTCTCAGAAAAGGATGTAATGTCAGGCTCAGTTTTAAAAAAGTAAGCTGTTACACATTTAACAAAGTCGGTTTTTCATGCACATTAACTAAAGCCCCTTTATTATTTCCACTTACTTCTCACCAATTTTTAATCCGTCCACCTGGAAATGTGATTGCCTCCTGTTTAACAGAACACTTGAATTATCATTTTTGGAGACAGAAAAGGAAGAAGGGGTACATGCAGACAGAGGAAACAGAGACCGAATAAGCGGCAGAACAAATAAGGGCAGCCAGCTGTGGAAGAAGCCGAAAGGATTAAATAGATTATGCTGCTAAGCTGAGTCCAACTGGTTCCTCTCCCAGTGAAAACAACTGAATCAAAACTAAGTCTCTCTAGCAATGGACTTTAAATCTCTGCTTTAGTGTTTGGGTTTACTTTATATTGTGTGTGTGTGTTTGTGTGTGTGGTTGCATGGGTGAGTGTGGGTGAATCGTGTAGATATGAGTGGCAGTGCAGAGGTGTGCACAGGTGTGGGTGTGTAGGTGCCTTTTCTTTTAACATAAGACCAAACAAAACTGTTCGTGAAAGCTATTTTTAGGTCCTTGTAATGAATTTGAGCATAATGTTTTTATATTGCTGAACTGGCAGAAGATTGATACGATTCTCAAAGAGCAGTATTGATCCTCTCGGAAAGAAAGTACATACATTTATTAGCACAAGGTTTAAGATGCATGCTCTGCAGTGTTGTTTATACAACAGGGTATACTTCATGAAGATCACCACAATGATAGATAGATAGATAGATAGATAGATAGATAGATAGATAGATAGATAGATAGATGTGCAAGTTAAAAAATAAAAAACATTTCACTGGTTAAAGTGCTGGTTCAAAAAGTGCAAATTAAGAATAAACCACTTATGGCACCTCATGACCTTGTGACCTCATGACCTCCCTTGCCCTCCATTTCCCCTGACTGAAAAAAACAAGAGTCTAATCAATCTTATAATCTATAATATCTTATATCACACGGTCTAATTCCTGTAACTTTTCATTACACAAGCAAAGTTTTACATTCTGCTCGCACTCCGCAGTGATGGGAGAGCACCGCGTGGTTAATAATTAAACTCTGCTCCCAGAAGAGATCAGGTTCCTGTCTGCTTGTTTATTTCCCCGGCCTCCTGATACGTGGTGAATACAAATAACATCACGTTAAAACGTAGGAAATACAGTAGGTGGCTCCCTGTGACGTGGTGTCTACTCAAATGGGTCCATATTGGAGCCACTCATGATGATTGTGCGAGTGGGAGGCCCTGCCATTGGATACCAAACCCACTGATGACTCAAACCTCATGGCACTTTCTACAAGGAGGAATACTAAGTTGTCCCTTTAATCGGGGACCTGCCAGCCGTCGGCAGCCTGTTCTGGGCATTTGGCCGAGAGTTGTCAGTCACAGACCACGTGTACGGAGTGATGGTTGCCATGTGATGTGTCACACAAGTGGTATTCTGGTTTGGATGGACAGCTACAGTTAGGCCTGAGTTCTGGGCAATGTGGGAAGAGGTGTGAAGTAAATCATCATTAGCTCCCCGCTGTGATGTTTCATCACCGCACACAGCCTCGCGGGGCAGGATTCTTCGTCACTGGTTGTCTGTACAACGCCTCCCAGCATGGGCATGTTGTTATTTTAGGCAGTGCTGGAGGGATATTTCCATTTACATACTGCACAAACAAAAACAGCAGCAAAGATGAGGAATAAATAATGAGGCAGAAAGGATCGCAGTAACCTGAGACATCAGAGGGAGGAGAGGAGGGCCTTTAACAAATCCAGGGCCCCTAAAGAGAGATGACCGAAGTTACTTTTGTGACCCTGAAATGCGTATTGACACACATATTTTGCAGACTTAAACAACATTGCGCTTGTGACACTTTAAACTCCTAGACTGCATATAAAGATGCACTTGGTGAGGTGTGACATCACCCATTGTTGTGCATCGCAGCCAGTTTGAAGCTTAAAGTTGCAGTTTATGGTCAACAACATCTTTACAGTTTGGAGTCAGGAACTTCCGAAAAAGGAGTATGATGTGTTGCACAGTTATTAGAGGGCCCAAATTTAGTGAATGAGACCATAACGACTGGTTGAAAAATGTTATTACATTATTTCTAGAGAGAGATATTGAATGGTTGAAGTCAGCATCTAGTAGCAGTCTGTAGTGTTGGACCTCAAGCTGTGGTAGTCGCTACTTGTTTGAACTGAGCACTTGATCTAACATAAAGGATAATTATTTGATTATCAATCATTAAATCAGTACCACACTCCAATATAAAGGGTTTGCATGTTGTATCTAATGGATTTATTATTATCATAAATTGAAATGAATTCATGAAATGTTATTCACTAATAGTTGTAAAACAGTCATAAAGCAAGCACTTTTGTGTTGCCAAGTTGTGGAAAATCACCTGCATGACACTTGTTTTGTCCTTTTAGATAGTATTTGAAAATGTATATACACACTTGATAAATTGTTATAGAAACTTTTTTTAATTAATAACATTTATACATTTTCTGCAGACCTGAGGGCGTATTAGACAGTAAAACTATGACTCTTTACTCGTGTCGTTAGTGTTTATAGAAAATCTCTATTTTTCACTCTCTATTTTGGAGTGTGCCATGAACCACTAGTGAAAGTCCAAAAATACTTGACACCTAACTGAGCTGTGACAATTTTTTTTCCTCTTCCCACAGAGAGCAGACGCCAGCATCCACTGATTGGAAACACTAGACCGTTTGTGCCAAAGGACAGAGGAAACAACACATTCATTTTCTTCAGGTGTGACGAAAAACTACTGTGATGAAATGTCAGCCTTTTCACATCCAGTACCTTAAAAATACACCTAAGACTTTATAGAGAAAGGGTTATGAGGAACATGAGGAACAAAACATAACCTAACATACCTGATCACCAATAAAATAAATTCATTAAAATGGTTAAGATCACACAAAAAACAAACGTACGTCCAACATATTTCAAACGTATTTTCATTGTGGTCATACTGCATGTGTTCTCTTCTCGGCAGCTTTTCCTTGAAGTTCAGACCGTGAAAATAAACTTAAATGATTATTTGGTATTCTCTGTATTTTTAAAAGTCAAGGGAATGCAATTTCATTGAAATAACACATTTCATACACAGAATGTCAAATGCATGTAGCCATAACCTATAATAAAGAAATCTTTCTTTTCATGTTAAGTCTAGCAATACACCTTACTTCAGCAAAAGCAACACTCAGGTCTTGCTGTGAGGCATATTCAGAAACTCTGTGAGTGATATTGAAGTAGCTTGTATGTCTGATGTTACATATTTTGGCGAGACTAGTGATCAATCCTGTGACCTTTCTATAGTTGAGAGCGTATTTTATGTAACCATGTTGGCTTTCATATGTGTTTGTGTGTGTGTGTGCTGCCCGTGTGTGTGTGTGTGTGTGTGTGTGTGTGCGTGTGTGTGCGTGTGTGCTGCCCGTGTGTGCTCGGAGTTCTTACGGAAAATATCACACAAAATAAATTCAGATTATTCGTGACTTTTATGTTATAAATTGTGTTATAAGAAGATGTAGGAAAAAAATGATATTAAAAGGTATAATTCAACATTTTTGGGAAATTCACTTCCTTGCTGAGACTTAGATGAGGCAATTGAAACCACTTTCACTGGACCCAGGAGCCGGCTCCCTTAACTTAACATAAAGGTTATAAGCAGGAGAAACACTGAACATGTCTTGGTGCGAAGCTCAAAAGTATAAATACCAACCCTTCCAACATCATGATTACAACCCAGACTGTGGTCAGCAGGGGCATTATGCTGCCTTCAAGTGCTCCTCATAATTGGAGTCTGTGATGTTGACAGTGCTGAAAATCATACCTTCAGGATTTCTAAATATCCTGGTATACTGTAATACTGTGCTACCCCCAAAAGCCTTGATACATGTTGTATGCGTTTTTTTACACAAACAGACCCGTAAAAACAGCAGTTTGAGAAATTAAGTGCTGTAACTATTTCTGGGTGAACAGCAGCTAGGTGCAGTGACTTCCAAGTGTCATGTCATTAGACTCAATAGAATTATTACAGCATGCAAACCCCTCTAAAACTATAAATCATTGTTTTTACATAAACAAACAAGATGTAACATGTCAGTTAAAGGTTAACTTTAGAGGTGACTTTAGAGGCTAGCTGTTTCCCTCTGCTTATTGACGTTATGCTAAGTTATGCTAAATGCCTTGTGTCTCCAAAAATAACACACAAAAATGAGACTGCAATTGATTTCTTCTCAAACATGTACTCATATTTCTCAAAATGTCAAACTATTACTTTAGAGTTTTATTCTATATTCTCTACATGACTCTATGAAACACAATCAAATGAGGGCCACCTAGAAAACAGTCTTATTTAAAAGACACAAGACTCTTTAGACTCTAATATATTCTTTACCTTTCAAAATCGAATAAAAAGGATAATAGCACTAATCCTGACATCAGGTAACGAGAGCACTTGTCTTTTTCTGCTCTCTGTGCTTTGATGGGACATGATGGAGTCTCTGACGCACATCTCCAAGAGCCGACGTTAATGTGGACAGTCATGTTGAGCTACATCTGGCTGCTTAAGTGAATTCCTTGGGCCTTTTAAAGATGCTGTCATAGTACTTATTGCTGCTGCCTCAATTGAGAGACTCTAATGGTTGTAACAATCCCAGTTCTGTGTGTGTGAGCCAAGGAGCAACACAACGAATCAGCGAGGAAGTGAGAGAGCCATTTAGTGAGGAAGTACACTCACTGACATTACTTTAAAAGGATTTTTTTTTAGATATATATATATATCCCCCCCCCCCTCCCTGTGTATGCAAATGTAGGTGCACAAAATATTTGGAATACCTTTTAATATAATGGATGCAACACCACCACTGACTATAGCCTCAGATGTACATGTAATATAAAATTAAATCATGCTTATACACTTACTAACTCAAAAGTAAAGCTGGATTTTATTGCTTTACAGTATGCCGGAATTTCCCTTTTCCAGGTCATTGAGTGTAAAATACAATGTTGATGGTGAGTAATTGATTAATGAGGCAGTAAGTACAACGACAAACTCATTTGCACAGATAATAACATTATCAACAGGTGTTGTGTAACCATAAATAAAGCATATCTACAAATGAATGTATTCTTTATAGTGCATGGTAATCTCTTAAATTAGCACAGTGTTTATAGTGACAGTACAACCTCATTCTTCCCAACAAACACAAATACTATACAGACAACATAAGGCTATATTCAAAATAAAAACACATATTTTAAATCAAAGCCAGAATGTGATGATCCTCTGATGTCAAATGTTTTTCTGTACATCTCCCCTTATTGTGGACGTGATTTTAATGTGCTTTAACATGCTTACATGCTAACATGATGATTCTAGTTTGATTTGGAGTTTATCAAACAGGTTTTAAACAAGTGTTTGTGGAAAAGAACACCACTGTGACTGTGATGTTGGCGGGCTTTATGTGAAGCCTACTTGTCAACTCTGCTGTCTTGAGGCTGCACTAGCTGCACCAGTTCTAGTCTTTATGTGGTTCCTGTCGTGGCTCTGATTAATGACAGTTCTGTCATCTGTGAACTTGAGGAGCTTTACAGAGGAGCTTGTGGAGGTGCAGTCATTCGGATAAAGGCAGTAGAGGAAAAGGGAGCACATGCAGCCCTGAGGTGATACAGTGCTGTGGAGGTGTGCTTTCCCAGCCTCACATGTTTCTTTCTGTCTGTCAAGAGGTTAATGATCCACAGACAGAGAAGCTCAGGAACTGTCAGCTGGGGGAACCTAGTGTAGAAGAGCTTTGGTACAATAATGTTAAATGCTGAGTTGAAGTCAACAAACAGGATCCTGGCATATGATCCCCAGCTGCCCCCAGCAGGGGGTCAGTACTTGATTTAAAGTGGGACATGATGAGTCTCTTAAATGATATAAACATATTTTCATGCTCAGGCTGAAAATGGTCATTGAAACATGTATCTGCTTTAGCAACCCTATCTCTTATTAAAATGTGATCTCCCACTCTTTTCTCCATTTCTCCTGTTAGTTTGAATGCAGACTGTGACTAGATTGGGTTCACAGTTCTTAATGCATCCGGACATGGTTGAATGATGAAAAGCTGCATTGTAACAGTGGCCTAATAAATGCAATTATACTCATTTTAAACAGATAACAAATTGAAACGTGTTGGTGGCACACATCATTTCAAAGGGACTATGACGTATTTAATTCTATTAAAGCATTTGTCCTAAAGTTTCCAAAAACACATTAATTTGGAGCTTTCCATTATCGTCAACATCTAGTACTCCAAAGAGAGCATGAAAAAGGTATTTTTGTTCTTTTCTCTTTTGCAGTTTGTAATTTTATCATAGTGTCACGCTACACAGGGGAATTGTTCTCCATTGTTTCTCAAACAACTCACTGAGATAGAGGAACAAACAGAGGCAGATGCTTGACGAAGTCTTTTGTTGAGCTAGGATAAACCCACTGCTCAAAAAATATTTTATGTCCGTTGCCGATTGATATGAAATACAACTGCTAACTGTGTGCATGTGTTTTGTTTTGTTGTCAGCATCCCCCCGGTATTTGTTTTCTTGTTTTTTTGCATCGTAAATGATGTGTTGATGTCCTGACAGTTTTGTTGTTTTGATAGGTTTAGGGTTTTTTTGTAGAAAATAAAACTGTACTATCCAAGGTACCTGCTTCAAGGAATATGTCTGTGAAGCTCTGACAAATAAGTATACAGAGTAATTGAATTGCCACCGCTTTGTGTGATCAGTAGTAATGTTTGTTTTTGCGTCTGAAAATAGACAGTTCAAATGAAGGCAGAACATTATGGAGTGTTGTTGGTTCAAAGCGACCAAAGTCAAGTCAGTTGTGAATATGGACTGATCTTACCATTCAGAGGTAAACAAATCAAATGTGTCCATCCTTCATTTTGTATGTCTTACTTCTGAAACTCAGTCTGTACTCCTTAAAGTTTAATTTTCACATAGAAATTGGTTAAAAAACAATCTGTTTTTACATAATGATCTGAACTCCTCTGATACTGTTTTTGCAGCTCCATAGAGCTAGATTAATTAATTAAGGAACATGTGACGTCAAATCAATCAAGGGAGCAACCAGAAACGCCATGATGAGAGTAAACCCAGCTGAGCAGGAGAGGATTAATAACAACGAAACACAGCAGTCATTGAGGAGGGAATGACAGAGATCCAGTATTACATGATAGGAAAATAAATAGTTCAGGCTTTTGCAGCCAATTCTTCTTCACCCACTTCTCACCAGTATCTATGAGTGGGTATAGCAACTGCAGCCAATCAAATTGTATTGCTACTTCATAGACGTAAGACGATCATATGACTAAATGTGTCATAATCCCACTGAGGAAAATAAGGAGGAAATTCCACTTGATAAAGTTGTTTTCTAGTCGTTGCAAACTGAGTCACAGCACGGCCCCTGTGGATATCATAGGAGAGTGACTTTTCAGCTTTAGAATGAGCTAAATGTTATTAAACCTGCATTAATCACTTAGAAACAGAAACAGACACAGTGTGCATTCAAACAAGTGATAGATGCCCCAAAGCAACCACTGCTTGTATACAGTAGAATGATTTGCTTTAAACAACAGGCTGTGTCTGAGGTCCAATAGTGTTCTGTTGGTTCTTCTTGGTCTTCACTGATAGTATAATAATGTGTCTCCATTGAATGACAGCATTAATAGACCACTTTGAAGTTTTAATTTAAAACTCCAGGTGAGAAACTGTGACTTTTCTTCCTGAAGTATAAGTTTAGTTAATTAAATACCAGACTGAACTGAGTACTGTTCCAAACTGAGTCTGAGGAAGCCAATTTAAATTCTTAAAAAGTCTTAAAAAGCCACTTTAATCTAGAAACACATTTAATCCCTTTCCTGGAGGGTGGCCCAAAATATTTGTGAGAGAGATGAAATAGTACCAGGGGGGCTAACTTGCCACTCTCGCTTCCTGTGTGAGAAGGATAGAGTATGTTCCAACATGCGCTGTGGGAAAATGCAACACTCAGCACAGATCAAATACTTTTCCAGCAGGCTTTGAGACGTCAGTGTAGCCACCATTTCTATTGTGGTTAACTATTCTTAACAGAGCCAGACACCTGTAAATATTGATCTCCGTCTGACTGGGCATTGTCAAACGTTACTTTAAAATATAATTATTCCCACGAAGATTCAATGCCTGCTGCTGTCAGAAACTGCTGCTTTCTACAAGTTCTTTGTAACAACAGCAGCTTGTCCCCTATGGTCTCTATGTTGCAGATATTTGAAAGCAACTGCAGGTGGTGACATACATAAAGTAGGGCAAACCTGCAATGTGCAAGTGCAATACAGATAAAAAAAAACTTGTCAAAGTGTGACAGTGGACACAAGAAGCAGAGATAAACCCAACATATTCAGGACTACCTCAAAGGTGTGATGATGAATGACAGCTGAAGAGAAAACATGACAGAGCACATCTTAAAGGTTGAATATGTAGAATATTTATTAAAAGCTATATATTTTTTAAAATAATACAGCCACGGGGCGTTTTGAGGGGTACAGAATGAAAGTATTGCTTTTCCATAAAAAAAAATATTTAGTCTGAATTAATATTTTCAAATTTTTTTGACAGGTTCGACAATGACGTTCTGACACGTTCTGTGTACATTGTACCAGCCATTTAGCGGCCGGAATTGCGGGTTGCCAGGGTTGTCTGTTGTTCCGGTGCAGCTACTGTAGGCAGGCACTGGGTGAAATGGAGTTGTAAACAAACACGGCCGTGTTGGACTCACTAAAACCAGCGTTTTTTGCTCTCAAGTACAACTTTTCATCACAAAACTTCGAAGGTAAGACAGAATATCTGTTAGTCACTGTAAATAAGTGGTTGTTTACCTTTGTATGCTGCTGGTTCACTGAGTTTTTAGCGCAATAATAGTGGTACTGTTGAACTCGCCAGGGTCTTAGCTTTCATATGAGATGCTATTTGTTTGTGTACCATGAAGTATCAAAACGGTAGCAATGGAAATGTGGAGAGTGGGTTGACTTTCTGACGCTATTCGGATTTTGATATTTGATCATTAACCTCTTAACGCACGCTGTTCCGTTCACGGGACGGGACGGATGTTAGGAGGTAGCCACACGGTCTTCTGAATGTTTTAAACACCAACCCTTAAACATATATACTCATGCCGTACATTGTTGGAAAGCTTAGATTGTTCTGATTCATTCAAGACCACTCACGACTTATATGGTTGCTCACAGCCGTAATAGTATTACCGATTAGCTCGGCTAGCCACTCAGCTAAGTGAGAAAAGCTATAATGCCTACATACCTTCAAAGTCTTCCCTTTATCCACAACGATCATCTTATGACTCAGGACTTTCTGTACAGCTCGCCAAGTATCCATTCTTGTGAAATATGAAATCCGTTTTCATAAAACCGGAATATTTTCCTCAATATGTCCATGTATTTAGTCCAACACGTAATGTAATAACACAAATAACAAACCATATACGGTCCGTTTACGTCATTTCCTGACCTGCGCGTCCATCTCAGAGTACACGTGACTAGATGTTTACGACCGTGAGCCTCTTCTGCTTCTGACGACACCACACACAAGCCAATCGGTGTTTAGGATTAGGCAGTACATGCAGAGACATTGCTGCTACTCCCACTGGCGTTACAATGTAATGTACCTCGGTGGTTTCAAGACAGTTACAGCGAGGGTATGTTCGCTTCCTGTTTTCAAAATAAAAGCACCAACTCTATCGTTATGGTTTTCTTAATAATAAAAGGCAACGGGTGTTTTATTTTGTGAAAATGACCGGAAGTGCGTTACTCGCTACGGCTAACTTGAGTTGCTCCGAATTCGCAGGAACAAAACTTTAAGCAGATGTTATTTGGACAAATTAGCGTCACATTGTGGATCTAAAGGGCTACTTTCTCGCCTAAAAATGTTAGACATGTGGATAAAGTGGTATATTTACAGAGTTAGAGCTAAAATAAAATCCGGCACCGGACCTGGCAACCCGACTGCTGGAATTACTTTTTGGTTGTTGCGACTACGATCTCGAGACATTAGATGGCGTTGTTCTGCTCATTCTACATATTCTACCTTTAAATGACATTTTTTTAAAGCAATTTATTAGTGTGTGCAAGTGTGTATCTGTATGTCTGTGCATGGGTGAGGGGTGGGAGTGGGGTAGTCACGCGTGTTTTTGTGTATACACAGGTAGCCTCCTTTATCTGAGGACAAAAAGATGAAATAATCAGTATGATTTTAGTGCTCAGAAGATTTTTGTCCCATTGTGAGTCAAGACAAAAAGCTCATGAATATTTTGTGTCCTTGCACTGAAAGAAATCTGTCGGTCTATCCATTCATTTATGGATTTTCTTTCTTTCATTTCTCATATCCGCTGTACAGACACACCACATGCACCACATATCCATACAAAAACAAATACCACTGCACAAACCTCTCTTCAGTTCCTCTAATGAAAGTCTGAAAAGCGGCTCACCCTCAATCACTTCTGCATCAACAGAGCAGCAGAGCCTGTAAATACCAGAGTGGCACATTTTAAATTGATCCATCAAACATGATATAAAAGAGAAATCTGCCTAATGAATTAAGTGATTCTGATTTTGTGTCTGTTGATATTGTACTTATGTATCTCTGTTTAAATGAGAGCTTGATGGAAAGAAAGAGGATGCATATAAGAATATGTCTGTTTGAGCACAATGCTATACGCCTGATTCATTTTTCAAAGAATCTGAAAATGTTCATTGAATAAAAAGAGCCTTGAATAAAACAGAACCTATGTATAATTGTCTGAATATTTGTCCTTGTGATGTTGAAGTCCTTCCTCAGAAAAATAGTATTGAAGAAAAGAGAAAGTAGAAAAGAGCTCATCATTTTGTCTCTGCATTTGCCTGCTTCTCTCCACTACACAACTGCAGAAAAATGGATTTCCGGGCAGCCCAAATATGGTCAGGCAACGATGAGGTGTGCAACAGATGAGTCATCCTTCAGACTCCCACACTCCCTGGCCTTGCATGTGTGCAAGACAGAGAGGGAGAGAAAACTGAGTGAGACAGTGAGAGAATAAAGAAGTAAAAGCACTGCAAAAACAGTGTAGAGCTAACCTGCAAATCAAGTAATGGTGTTTTCATTATGACATGCACACTCTTCTACAAAGGAAACAACGACATCAAGGAACAATAGAAGTGGCTGTGCATAACATTACATTTGCATGTTGTGATATAAGCTCTTTTCCTCTCTTCAGATCTGTGCACTGTTTGCACCCATTAAATCAACCTGAAAACAACAAAAGACAGCTGCTTATTTGACAGAGCAATGCATTTTGCAGTGCATAAGATGCTAAATGGATATTTGAGTCATCTTTCAAATGAAGGTTAAATTGCATATTTCATGATTATTCAGGGTAGGCTAGACAGTGTAAGCTGCAATAGTAATTCATAAAGCTGTGATTTGATATGTAAATAAAGTAATGATAAAGGTTTTGCTGTGAAAGTGTCCCCTTTGAAGATTTAACCTGGATTGGAAAACAATGTTAGTAAAAGAATCAAATTCAAATTCAGAGTCAAATTTATTGACCTTATATTATCAGTAATGGTAATAAAACTTGAGTGGAAATTTAGTCAAATCAAATTAGTTCTAACTTTGTCAGTTTCATCTGTCCTAAAGCTTAGCAGTGGTTTGAGATCATTGCAAACATGCACATGCTAATATTCTTAAAGCTGTAAGAAATGGCAAACTCCACACTCCAAACCCATTGGGGGCAGCATATCACCATTATGCCACGCTATACTATATAAGCAACAAATCAATAGTGCATTATCAGTGCTTTGTTAGCTAGCAAACTAGGAAACATGACTTTGACTAAATGAGAGCAAATCAAGTCAGTGGTAATATTGAGCTAACGTTTACTTGAATAAATCTAACTTATAAGACGAAGTGCTACTTCTTCATCCTCTCATGTTAGACTGAGGGTACACTGGATGCTACAGTGACGCACTGTCACCTCTTGAGGTACAAGTGGATTACAAGACAGGATGAGTCAGGTAGTATGCTAACTCCAGTAGATATCTCTACAACACAATACATAGACATATTTGACATGACATGACATGACATGTTATTTCCTCGCATTCTGTTGATATATTTCGGTTGTTTTTTACAAATGTTTTTAACTAAACATGTTACACCCATTTTCTATATTTAATCTTTAAACACTCATTTTGGAGTTTTGCAGGAGTTGTGGAGTTATTCGTTTGTTTTTGAGATGTCATGAGCTGCTGCTTTGGAAAACTTTAACCTGATGATGATCACTGGAAAGTCATGAATTCACCAAAGATTCATTCTCTGTGGATCATGGATGTTTGCACATCCCATCTAAATGTTGTAAAGATATTTCACTCTGGTGCAAAGCCCTGGACAGAAAAGTAGACATCCCCATTTCTTGAGCCAAACCAGTACTTTAGCAAGGCAAAAAAAGTTTGTGAAAATCTTGCCAGATTGAGCTCAGATTACTGAAAATGACAATAGGACACAATACCTAGCAAAAGCGTTGATGGAAAACAATCATAAAACAGTAAACAGATTATTCAACATGCCTCAAATATTTAGAAAAAGTCTAATGGTGGTAATGTTATTTCAGTAATACAATGTAAAAACTTCAGCTAATCTTTTTTTGGCAGCTAAGAGCTGCATTATTTTGCTTTGTGGACCTCTCATGTTGGAGAGATTGACAATAATCCCTTCTGAGCCAGAGCAGCCCGTCTCGTTGCTGTGTCTGTGGCAGGAGATGGATGTTATACTGTTACCAAAATGTTACAAACACAGACATCCTTCCATTACTCCCAACGTAAGAATTGAATTGGAAAAAACATTTGATTTAATATTTATATCTTTTCAGCTCCAATTGCATTAATTTTGATATATGCTCTGTGAAGACACTGAAAATCTAATTTTCGTCACGTAGTCTGTCTTTGGGCATGAAAGCCAAGTCAATCTTATTCTTTGATACAGGTAATCACCCATAGAGAGGTGCCACTGTGTGGAAAAATATGCTAATAACATTCATAAGAGACATTTGTGTCTGGATATATCTTCTATATTTTTAGCCTGTCGCACTGTTAGCCATGCCAGCTTTAATATATTTTATCTTTCCTGAGAACACACAGAAAAGTGTCAAGAATTAATACCCTTGTATTACACTTATGAAGTTTTGACAGCAGTGCAGGCTGTGGGATGTGCCTATTCATATAAGGTTCCTCCTGAAATCAGATCTACTGTATGCATGACATCAGACATGGAAAATGAAATATATCAATTATTATGTTTCAGTTCCTTAAAGCAAAAGTTTTGTAAAATACACATATTTACTTTCTGGCCAAGAAATAGTTCCGCACAGAAACCTCTGTGGATTTTATTGCCTTTTTACAGAGCTAGGTTTACTGGTCTTTATGCTAAACTAATCTGCTCCTGACTAGCCTTAACAGACAAATATGAGAGCGCTGTATCAATCTTTTCATCTCCTTAAATGTTAAAACTTTAAAATAATAATAATATTAATAAAAGTAGAAAAAGGAGATCTATCTTTTATTCTGTTGTCTGTTGAGTTAGATAAAATTCTTATGTCACTGTCTCCTTGGTTCCCAACATTTGTCACTCGAAACAAACACCTTAGTCAGAGCATCAAAGCCCTTCAGCACTCACTCAAATTGTTTGGGATTTACCAAACCACTCATCCGCAGGTAACACCATGTATGTCTTTCCTGCTGCATCAGTATCAGTGTCCTCCAGGAACCCGTTGTGATCAGGCCTTCCTCTGGCACTCAGTGCAGCGAAACTCCAATGAGTCATTCTGCTACATGCCTACATCTCTTTCTGGTGTTTATTAAATTCACACCACCTGCCCCATCGATTCCTAATGAATCCTTGTCCTTTCGTAGACATGGCAATGACTAAGAACAGGTCTGTGTGTGCCGTTGGCTTGCTGTTGTTGTTGTTGTTGCTGTCGTTGTTTAAAGTGACGAACAGCAGGGAAGCCTCCGCTGGATTAAAATGAGCTTTGTGTTCTTGGCAAAAACACTTGTCTTCCTGTTATGACCTAACACAAACACAAACTAATGTGAAGCATTTGCCTGCACACAATCCCCTGTCATTGCATTTTGACTCCAGCTACATCCAATCTGTCCACAGGGCAGGTGAATCCATTTCTGCTCTTAAGAAAAAGTCAGCGGTTTCAGCTTTCTGCTGGGTGATACAGAGAAAATCAATTTCCTGCCTCAACTCAAATAGCAGCATTTCAGGCCTTTACTTCTCAGTCTCTGTATTGATCATCAAGACAATTGTGCAACCACCCAGGATGTTCAGTAGACACAATGATAAATGGGGACTGGAGACAATGGCAGAGTTTATGGCTAGATGGTGAACACCATGGGGCCATTGATTACAAGAGTGAAACCTCATCTTACTGCATATCCTGCAGAGTCTAAAGCAAAATGTGTGAATTCTGAGGCCTTTAAAGTTTGTGGTGCTATACCTCATACATGTCATATCATACTGATAATCCTGTGTCTTAGAAATATTGTTGGATGTGGCTAATTTTCAACAACAAAGGAGGCAATGCTTCGCAGCTCAAATGTATTATCGACATGATGAGGAAACTATAAACAAAGCACTTTTTAAAGATGGTGGTGTTGTGAGCATAGCAAAGTAGCTCAAGACATCTGTCTGAACTGTCAAGCTTGTGTGTTTGATAAAGTGACGTGTGACACTTTTTGCTTCTTTTGGCATGTATTTCATCTCATCTTCAACAAACTTACTACATACCGTACATACCATACTAAGATGACACCAGACATAACTTATGCGTTCATTTTGGGGTCTCACCTACAGTTTCTCTGTAATTACCAAACTTTTGAAGGTGTGCCCTGATAAACTTAACATGCCATTACACTCCAATGATACATTAGATTGCAACTGAAATTGGGAATGTTTTACATTGAGTGATATCGCAGAAGTGTGTCACATTTCAAACTCTCAAATTATACCCAGAGGAAGGGTTGAGGTAGCGCTAAAGTAACTTAATAATATATTTATATGTTATTGTAATGATAGTTCTGAAATTCTGTTGTCTTTAATAAAAATGCAACTTGGTACACAAGATCTCCATGAGAATATGCATACTGAATCATGGCACCAATAGCTCCAGCTTTCACACATAAAAAAGTATCTAATCTAGTATCTAGTATCTAAAAAAATATATATGTATGTTATAGTTTGGCAGTGGACATAAGCAGGTGACCTCTCCTCACGTTGTCTTTTTTCCTTCATTTTCAGAAGGGCTCTTTATCTTGGAGTGAAGAGAGAGGGCACACTGTACGCCCAATAATACTCACACATCTATTACAGTAATTCATGCCACTCATGAAAGTAGGCTGCCTGGACAGTGAAAGAAGGAGTCTAGGAGGCCACGCATGAGGTCATTGTAAGCGAAAATCTAGGATTCTGTCATGAAAAAAATCCTGTTTTATGTAATTGACCTTTATCGGTTAAAGTAAACAGTATCTTATATTAATTTTTAAAATTAAACTTTGCATAATATCTCTAGAAAGTCTAAATTATATATGAAAATCAAACAATATTTGAGTAGTATATTAAATCCAAGTCAAGTAAAACAGTTGGAGGACTGCAGCACACGCCTGCAAACGCCCACCAAGAGTTCTGTTTTTGTCTTTTGTTTTCACGCTCTAACTTCAGTGGTTTCAAAGATATCTTGGCCAGCTCTTAATACAAAACTACACATACTGCATACACAAAAAAAACCCCACAATCCACAAATAGTTTTTCTCCACGTGAACAAAATAGAATCATTGTCAGGTCAGTGAACTGCATCTCCCTCACACTTCACGTACACAAAATGTTAATTATGGTGCTAAAAGGGTGACATTCATACAAAATACATATTCATATAGTTTTCAATGTAGGTTATGTAGCAAATAGCTTTATAAAAGTGATCAATATGCAGACTTATTGTGTTTATTTGCTGATAAATGGACGGTCCATTATCATCATTTTTAACTGTCTGCTCTTATCTAACTTAGATAAGAGCAGTATATAACTTTTGATTTATAGTTGTTTATTTATTCCTTAAGGTGCAGTTAGTGACTTGATAACCCCTCAGAATATCCCTGTTAAGTGTGAGCACTTATTATCCCAGGAATAGTTATTCGTCACCTTTTCCAGGAGACTTAGATGCATTTTAGAAAAGATGAGCTGCAGCAGTTCATCTTCTGTATATTGTGCAATCAGCAGTACTGAAAGATCTTCAACAGAGTGACAGACCTGCCTTGTTTATAACTAGTGATTTAAAGGCACAGGTCATGGTAATTGGTGTTGAACAATCACCCACATTGCCCTTTTTTTCCTAGTCTTCTGCTGTTTGCTGTTGAAAATGAAGAGGTCCACAGAGACAGAGACATGAAGCTACAAACATAAAAAATAAAAACAAATAAAAAATACCTCTTCCCCCGGCTGGAGGTGGGGAGTTATAGGCACTGTGTTTGGTCATGTGTGCATATAGAGGGGTACTGGGGTAAAATTACTGATAAACTCAATTTGATTTTTGATGTCCACCTTGACCCTGTGCCTGAGGTTCTGCTCCTTGGATTGCCTAGCCCTCATATTAAAGGCTCTTATCAAAGAAGGCTGTTCAATATTCTCACATTTGCTGCCCGGAAAAATATACTGCTTTGATGGATTGATAATACACCTCCTACAATTATAGGATGGCATAAATTGACATTTGAGTTAATACCTATGGAATATTTAACGTCCAGATTCAAATGACAAACGGCAGTTTTTTTAAAAACTTGGACATCCTTCTTTAGATATGCTGGTAAAAGACTCACAAATGTTGTCTTAAAGGGAATGGTTGACTGAAACATGGATACTTGGCAAAATGACATCGTTGGGTTGTAAGGTCAGATTTCTACTTGCTTGGTGATCAATTGTCATTTATTTATTACTCAGATATTTTGTTTTATAAAAGTTGTTGAAAATTTTAAATACTTTAATTTTGAAAGTATGCATCCTTTTTTCCCCTTTTTTTTAAAAACGTATTTATAATTTCAAGACTGTCGGATGTTGCATCACTGTCAATTGTAATGGACTGAGCGCTTCTATGTGCTTATGTTTATATAGGTGCTATGACACCTCACACTGTAAACCTATACAACTGTATGCAATTACTTTTTCTAGTAGGTAGTGGGCTTCAGTATGATGTGTAACTTTTGTGGCCACTGTTTGTAGTGTTTGTTTTTGTACGTTTATGGAAAATCATAATAAAAATATTTGTTAAAAAAAAAAATCTTAATCACTCTTAATTACTGTTTCCGTGACTCTTTCTCCCTCTTGACTGTCACTCATAATAAAGCTGCAGCAGCTGTGCAGCATGAAACAGACAATATGAGCAGAATCTATTTTCAACTGTTTGTTTTCTGTGCAGCACGAAACAGACAAGAGCTTCAAAACACTGGCGCTGCAAACTTACAAGCACCTGTAGGATACACACATTGTTACACCACATGACAATAAATGGGAACAAATATTTATTATTTTACAGTGTCAGATCAAAAACAAATATGAGCACAGATTTCAGCATGCCTAATGGTTATATCACATTAAGGGTCGGTGTTGAGGCTTCATCCAACAAAGGCCTCTTGTAACTTTGAGTGCAGCCAGCAGCCATCAGATGATGCAACACTTTGGTGAAAATTTCCCCAAAATCAGTCAATTAGCGCCTCACTGCACTTACCACATATTTGGCATACATGCTCGATTCTATATTCTGTAAGTAAACAATTAAAAGTGAATCATATCAGTCATTTTATACTCAATGTACATGTGTTGCATATTCTACATGTTCCTGTACCATGTTATTTTTTTTTCTTGTATATGATATAATGTCGAATGTCAGAGGGTTCAAAATCAGACTTATGCAACTACTTGTAGAATTGAAGTGGTTTATTCCAAGAAACTGAAGAAATCCAACAAACATATAATCATAAACATATTTATAAACATATCAGACGTCATCAGCCAGAACACAAACATTTCCTGTTTTTATGACATTGTATGGCTTTTCATGCAATGGTCTATCTAACACCTTTCTCTCCTCACTCCACAGAGGCTGATTTCCAGCCTGCCAATAGTCAGGCTGGCTTTCTCTTTTCTTAGCACCTGACTTTGCACAAACCGACCTATGGTTAACACTTTACCAGAAGTGGCCTTACAATACCATAATAACTAGTTCCTTTTGTTCAATAACACCTCTTCTCTTCTATGCTGGTTTACACAACAGCAGTGAACAGACACAACCAGCTGCAACCTTATTACTTTGCAGACTGAAATCATCTAAAAACAGCACCATCTAGGGTTCAGACACCCTCAGTAACAAACAACATGGTTCATGAGATTAAAGAGCAGCATGAAAAACTTTATCAGTCATTTTGGTTTCACTCGAGAACTGCATGTTCTGAAGACTGCACAACAAAGGACAAAATGTTAAAAAACCTGCGTGGAGAAAGTAGTATTTTTCATAATTAGTGTAGTGATTGTTGAAATAGTAGTAAATGTAGCTCTTATGGCAGCTTGAACACCAGAATCAAACAATCCATGAAGTGCTCTCCCACCTCAGTGAAGGAAACTACATCCTGTGATTCAGCTACGTGGGGATTTGCCTCTCTTTGAACGTGACACTGATACCTATACTGGGCCCATGAGTGCTTCATCCTGCCCCTAAAATATACCTGTGCAGTAAGAGGGCTGTCCTGGCTCCTGTAGGAAAGAGTGTGGAGGCGATAAGTGCAGAGGCGTGGTGGTGATTCCTCAAACTTTTTTTCTTCTCTTGCACTGACTTATATGGGCATTTCTTTATGTAACGCTTGGTCTGCAGTGGGCTCACACCTCCCTCTCAAATAAGCTGTGGCGAACCAGAAGGCTTTTAAGGCTCAAATGAACAGGTGCGATAATTTGATTATTTAGAATGCGATTACTGCTTATTAGTCTATTGTGTATATTTGTTAGTTACTCCCACATGACTTGCATGCATGCACATGTTCCTGCACTTGTAGTTCTGGCCCATAAGCAGTTTTTCTTCAGCAGCCAGAGGTGAAATAAACTTTCTCAAAAGCAGATCAGCACTAGACGATGAACAGAAAGGGTCTCAGTTTGTCATCTATGTCTAAATTCACTTGTCTTGCTATATTTTCTCCACCAGACTGACTACCATTGTTTGTCCAGTTTATCCTAAACAACATCAGCTCATTATTTCTCCTGGTCCCTTGTGTCTGCCATCAGTATTACACATGCCGCTGCAGGGAGGGGGATCTTTGAACAACAGGTCAAACTTGTCCTCAGCTGTCTCACATGCTGGGTGTCTAATAGCTCATTTGATTACACAGTTCACATTTATTTGAAAGCTCTGCTCGCAAGAAGGAGAGGAGATGAGGAGGGAAACGTGAGCCAAGATGAAGTTGAAGTACTTCCTCTTGAGTGAGAGAGGAAACGTGCCAGTTTGGGAATTTTGTGTTAATTATACAGTTTACAGAGCAGCAAACTGGTGGTTCAGTAAGTTTCTTTTTACTAATGATGTCCTCAGTGACAGATGCACTCAGCAATCTGTAATCTGAAACATCCACTTCACTAACAGACAGGTTCAAATGAATTCATGACTAATATTAAATAAAAGCAGGTTAATAACAAGGTTACATTAATGTGGAAAGGATTGGGATTGTTGTACATCTATCTTTCAATGATTTACATCATCACTAAGTCTTATAATAGGTTATTGAAGATATGATGAGATAGTGAAAACATGTGGGATGAAGTGTGACAAGCTACTCTATGTATGTGTGATATGACTTACTTATGTTGTAATGCACAGGAAGTTGCTTGTAGTGACACATTGTACTCTGAGGGTGTGCACACGTGTGAAGTAATACTTGAAAGTGTACTTTCTTCTTATGATGTCAACATAGCTGCTTGTCGATTCCCAGAGGAAGAGGAAGGGGATTTGTTTTCTAATGCAGTTCTCATAACTGTCTGGACTGTTATTAAGTGTAAACCACTGACGGGATTTTGAGTTGCTGTCTTCAGACTCAAATAACTATGCTGTCATGCTGTAAGGTGGGGAGGAGGGTAGGGGTGTCACGCTTTCCAAAACCCCATTAGAGCACATGTTCACATGTTTCCATTTTTTTTTTCATTTTAAATGTGAAAGTGGTAGTTAAAATGAGCAGAACAAGTCCCACGTCTAAATGACAATGAGTTTTTAAGTCCTTGGTTTGAATATAATAATGACAATCACATTTTGTGCAGAACTCAAAACACAAAAGCAGTTAATGAACTGACATTCAATCAAAGAGGAAAATCTAAGGGAGAGTTCAGGACACGTTTGGGGGCACGGAAAAGACATCATGACACTGCTGACATGCTGAAAATAGAGCATTATTCTCCAGATTACATACAGAGACATTTCCGTCCTGCAGGTCACCTTAACCATTAGGTCAAGTTAGTCCCTGGATGAATATTGGTTCTCCATCTGTGATCAAGAGTTTGCTTTAAATGTAGCAGACAAACTAATTAATTAAGGAGGAAATAGATTGGGGGTCTTATGCTGCACATGACAACAAAGAGAGCAGACAACTTAACTTCTCACTCCCACAGGGCTCTGTTTTCTTTGGGGAGACAGAGGGGAAAGTATTGAAGAAAGAAAAGTCCTAATCAGCTCTTCTGTTTCATACTTCCTGACTCACGTTGTTTGGTCAGGTTTTTTTTATTTATTCGTGACTTTTCTTTCCGTCTCCCTCTCTCTCATATAGCTCATGGAGGAACCAAGCCAACATTACACCATCAAGCAGACACCTACGTTAGGTTATCCCTTTCACACTTAAAGAACTACCCAGATCCGCCCACATCCCCGGTGTGTGTGTGTGTGTGTGTGTGTGTGTGTGTGTGTGTGTGTGTGTGTGTGTGTGTGTGTGTGTGTGTGTGTGTGTGTGTGTGTTTCAGAGAGAGAAAGAGAGAGAGAGAGAGAGAGAGAGAGAGAGAGAGAGAGAGAGAGAGAGAGAGAGAGAGAGAGAAAGGCGGAGGATGAGAGGGATGGAGGAGGATGAGGGGGGGACGCCTATTCCTGTGTGCATGTGTGCCTTTGTATATGTGACTGTGTGTTTTTGAGAGGGAGGAAGAGTGAGAGAGGGAGGAAGAGAGAGAGAGGGAGGAAGAGTGAGAGAGGGAGGGAGAGGGAGCAGACAGACAGACAGACAGGCAGATAGACAAGAGGAGCACACGTTTGTCAGTTTCCTCTCCTGTATTACCACATTGTCTGCACCTCACCGCTACTTTTAATTGGCTGTGGAGATACTCTCTCACTACATGACAGCCACCGGAACAGACCGACAGACATGCTTTCTGCACAACCGAGTTTACACAACACTAAACATGACCACTTAATGAGTTTATTAATTAACCTTAAAAAACATTAAAGGAGATCATCCCTCTTTATGTTTTCAATGAACTGGTGTGTATAGGTTTGAGTAGTTGCCTTTAAATGTAGATGGTATAAAACAAACACACCTTTCTTATCAATGGACAAATTAGTTATAATAACATTTCATCAATAATGCATCCCCAAGTTGCCAGAAGTGAGCCTGTCTGTGCACAGTACACACATTAAACATCTCAAACGCTAAATTTTACATGAGTTCAATTACGCCGTTCATTTCATTCCCTTGTGCACCGATTTCGCTGATCCTCTTTCCGGTACCTTTGGCTCTGCGTTGATATCTGCGTAGTTTGGTGTTCATAATCGTTTGTCTCTGTCTCTCTGCACAGGTCCCTCCCTTCCCTTCAGATTCAAAGTCCCTCCCCTCCTCCGTGCGCTGACACAGTCACTCTCACACTTGCACACACACACGCGCGCTCACACAAACACGTCTCCCCCGCACACTCCCCCCCGTCTTGTTGCTGTCTCATTCACTTCAGTACGCCATCCACGCACTGACTCCAACTACAAGCAGGGGGGGCGGGGTTGGATATATACATCCAAGAACAGGCCACAAGCTACACTGAGACTGGACCCACTTGCAGTGCAAAGACCACAAGCAAGAAGACTCCGAAGCCGGGAGTAGAAGTACCAACATTTATCCTGGAGCTTAGAGAGAAAAGACAAGCGAGAACACAGCCTTTGGTTCTACGGACTGTCTGCTGGAGCTCCGATTCAACCAATTTGTCACTCTGCTATACGCCAGTTTTTCTGGGTATAGCAACTAAACAAAGTTGGTAGTAAACTCTTTGGAGTTTGGTTAGAGTCATTTTATTTTTCTTTGCTTGTGAGAGTGGACTGCACTGAAACTTGGGATAGACCCTTTTGGGTCTTGAGTGGACCTGGCGCATCCTTTCCGCGCCTTTAAACGCTGCGAAAGTTTTGGCCAGAGTTTTTCCACGGCACAGATCTGAAGACTTCGAGTCAAGTCAGACTTTGAGATACACTCAGCAGCTGCTACCCGAGCCAGATCCAGCACGCCTGGGCGACCGGATAGAGAGCCACTGACAAGACTTCAGAGAAAGTTTTTCTTGGTGAGCATAAACAACAAGCTATCTTTCTATCTTTGGCTTTTTAAATGTGTGTTTTCTATGTATGTGTTGATGGACGGACACCTGAAAGTTACACAGAGTGATGCATATGAATGTTGTGTTGTAGCGTCTAAACTTCTTTCAGCAGATTTGACTGTTTAAACTCGTCTGTTGCTGTCCGTGGTGCTGAAAGTCTGTCTGTGACGCTGAGGCATTGTCCGTGGTGCTGAAAATCTCGCTGAAGTCTCTCAGCATCAAAGTGCATCTATTGCATTGCCTTTTGTATTTACTTCAGCTTCTTTCCGCAACACTATTCTTCCCAAACGTTTAAATCCTTTTAGATTTCATGCTCTTAAGTTCTTGTATCATACTAAGCTTGTGTAGCCTGACTGTAGCTGCTACATTACTTTGTCATGCTGCTGGGTGAGGCGATGCAAACGACCTGACAGCAGCAGAAAGTTAGACATCGTCAACAGGTTGATCGCTAGAACTTTCTGGCGTGCTTGTATCGCTTAGACTGCATGACAGACTGGGGTAGTGATTGTGGTCGATGTTATAATATTACATCCTGCACAATGCAAATACATTAAGTTTCATACAGTGACAGAAAGTATTGCAAAAGCATTGTCAAATGACAATGCTTTTGCAATGATGTTTTAAACACCTACAAGGATTTGACTCATACCTTGTGGGTGTTTGAAAGAAGCTTTGTCTCCTTTTAAGGATTTGACAAACTTGCACAGCAAACATTGTGAAACTACTGAAGATTTATTTGTTCTGCTTCTTTCACTCTTCTTCAAGAAAGGAAACATTGCTGTTTCACATAAATCACCATAAACATAGGACCCTTAATGATTGCAATTCCTTGCACTGAAATACTTCTTCATCTGTATCTCACCAAACACACATTTATTCTTAAAAGGTTTGTCTCAAGATGCAGGGATTTAGTCTGCAGTGATTGTGTTCAGTTTTGCTGTCACATGGATTTGCAACAAAGCTACCAAGTGGTCTAGTTTCTTGCACGTGTAAGTAAATGCACCAGGTAGAGCAAAAGAAAAGGCGTGAGCAATTTTACAGGATAGCTGTAATGGCTACAAAAATGACTTTTCTTAAGTTTGCCACAGCAGAAGGGCGCTACCTGCAAAGAAAAGAATAAGGTCAGGAAATTGTTATCACCTGTCCATCTTCCTCTGTCTACAGCACATGCATACTTGTACACGAGGCAAGATCAGTATTAGGGAAAAAACGAATATTCAGACAGAGAAGATACCAACATGTGAGTTTAATCGATGTAAGTCTGGCTGGAAAATCATTAGACTAACTTACACCAGACTTACAGATGTAGAATTAGATGAATATTTAATCCCATTCACTTAGTTTATTGTAACTTTTTGCTATTTCGTTTCATTCTCACAACTGTGTGATCCAGGTAGTCATGCAAATTACTCAAGCATCTGCAATCATTCATCTGCAGCCAGAGAATATGTCACTTAGCTTCTCATCAGATGTATTCATATTTCTTAGCACATCACAACATAGATTTGTCTTCTCTTGTTTTTGCACCTCATATGAGCTTTTTGATGACACAGGCTAGTTCAAAACTGTGAACGGCAGCATAAATAGAAAGCATGTTGATGATGATTAATCTTTTTCTGTTTTTCACACCAATCTGCAAAAATAAACCAAGTCTCCATAACAACAAACTGCCTGCTCATTAGGCTGCCTGCTTAGCAGAAATGTTGTTGACGACAGCGAATGGACAAACAAGAGACAGGGACAGAAAGGTTGGGGTGGGCAGGGGTGGTGGGGTGTTGAGAGTCTGTGTAGAAAAAGAGCCACACAGAAACAGAGTTCTCCTCCTATGACAGCTGGACCTCTTTCTTTCTACTATGTGCCTCATCAGATGCCCATTCATGGAGCTTCCGGTTGTTGGGAGGCAGGAGAGAGACACCCACCTACACAAAGCAGAGGTCTTTGCTGTGTTGCTCACAGAGAGGAGAGGCAGGGAGGGAGGGAGGGATATGAAAAGAGATGTGGGGAACATAATTATGAATTCTCTGCCTGAAAAGTGCAGGTGCTTCTCAAAGTGAATGTTGCTATAGGCGCCAATTGATTTGGTGCTGATGCTGCTGTGCACTGCCCCTAATTTTACCTCCTAGTCACATACAGCAGATGCAGGCATTTATCACTGAGCCTTAAGCATTTCTTCATATTGACATCATCCAATTCCTGATCATACCTTATGTACTGTAACTTAGTTTAGCAGGCTGATGTCCAGGTGTGTTTTACTGACTACAATCACTGGCAAAGGGAAGAATACGTATGGAAACATGACAAGTAAGACGAATAAAAGCTTGTGAATGATGTTGCTGGGCAACAGTATTTCCTTCACTTGTCTCAGCTCCAAGGAGCATTTCCCTTCTCCTCAGTCGGTCCAGTCCAGTGTACAGAGACCTTGATATTCTGCCTCCTTTCTCCAGGCAGGGTTAGTTATTCAGTAGCACAGGTCTGTACAAGATAAAGTATAAAGTCTGCATAAATTATGTTTGCAAGATGAGCTAGATGAAAACAGGCTAAGTTGAAGGAAAATTAAAAATTCTCCATTTGCATGCATATAGCTTCTTTGCAGAGCAGCATGATTAGAGTAGGTTTAACATGCATGCACCTGTCATAATATGCATGCATTTGAATTAATACTTTGTGCATATTTCATCTCAAGTTATGGTCTGGTATGTAATGCAGGAAATATTCCCAAAGCAATTTTTAGATGCCAAGGCAAGGTATGTAATCACACTTCACGTGGACACAGATAAACCACTTCTCTTGTTTACTGCGCAACAGGAGGAGTACATTTTACAAAAAACGGAACTAATAAACGTCTGTGCTTTCCAATGGCTATGCTTCTTTGGACGTCAGACTGACGCACATGATTCGCAGTTCAGTTCAGTGTGTGGGAGGAAAGAGCAAGAGCTTGGAGATACCAGCCTGCTGTGAAGGACTGTAATTGCAGTGCCACAGCAATTATATCCCGAAGAACTGGGCATTTTAGATCACTGAATATGCCCTGAAACACTATGATACTGATCAGAGACAAATCCCTGATGCATAAATATCGGTTCAACAATGGTTCCAATTAAAATGCATCTCATGAATACAGTGGCGAAAAATGCATTTCATTTAGAGAGAGCTCTTATCCTGCAGCATACTGATGTACTGGTGTTTTGTTCTGATTATTTAGATGATGGAGCACATGGACTGATATGTTTGTTTTTTGTTCCTTTTTTCCCAATTTCTCTGCAGCACCCTCTCTGACACAGACATAACATATTGTCTGTTGCACTAAAACCTGCAAATCCAACAAGTCTACAGAGAGGTTGCATAGATCAAGTCAAAAGATCTGAGGCAAATGCAGTAACTTGCAACAAAGAAGTCAAAGAAACCTGCTTTAAACAGAAATCACAGAAACAAGAGCAACAGCATCCTCTATCTAAGCCGACCCAATGGCGTGGTCAGCTCTTACCGGCCCTTGTGTGGCCCTTGTCCTGCTCTTCTTCGGTTTGACCTCCTGCACTCCCTCTGGCCCGGCCTCTGCTACCTGCGCCACCTTGGAGCAGAGTCGCTTCTTTGGTGTATTCTCCTCCACGACCACCCTGCCTGAAACACCATGTTCCTGGACCCTGCAGAACCCTGATCCCCGCCGCTACACTGTCTACATGAAGATTACCAAGCCCACCGACTCCTGCGTACCCCGCCAGATCAGGACCTTCCAGTTCGACTCCTTCATTGAGACTTCTCGCACCTACCTGGGTATGGAGAGCTTCGATGAGGTGGTCAGGCTGTGCGACGCGTCAACCACTGTCACCTACCTGGAGTCCAGCAAGCAGTTCCTGCAGATCCGCAAGGTGGCCCCAAGAAGTGCTGTGGAGATTGTGGAGGGAGAGAGTGGTGTCAGTGAGTTCAAGGCTGAGTTCCTGGTCGTGGGGAAGAGGAATCCAAGCATGCCTGCCTGCCAGATGCTGTGCCAGTGGCTGGAGAAGTGCCTGTCCAGTAGCACCCATGATTATCCCTGTGGTATTATGAATACCCCTTGCCAGTGCTGGGAGGCCCCCAAGAGGAAGCCAGGGAGCTGCTACAGGGGTGGTGTCTACGTTGAGAAATGCTTTGCAGTGCCCAGAGACAACGGACGTGATGCTGAGATTATCAGTAAGTTTAAAGCATGCTTCATCATTTTGTTTGATTTACCTCAAATGTTCAAAGAGAAAGAAAAACATAACTCTCAAGCAGGTTATCAAACATGTCTTCCCTGTGTTTATTGTGTTGTTTTGTAATGACATCCACCAGCCCAGATTGTTGATAGTAGGTCCTGTTCTCCAGGATCCCACAGCTCTGCGGGCTGTCTCCAGCCCTGCTATCACACAGTGGCCCCTGTTTGTGTCTGAGGGGCTGTTGAGGGTAATGATCCATGGCTGTAGAGCATGAGCACAGGCGAAGGATGTGCACTTTGCTGTCACAAAGTAATGAGAAGTAAATCAAAGGTGTTGGAGAAATTTGTCGATGCATCTTGAGGCTTAAGTGGCAGGACTGCCTCAACCGCACTCATCACCAGCTCTCCATTTTGCCTGTGGCAGGCATGTTAGCTTTAGTGCTTGGCAAGGAGTCGGCATTTGGTAAGAGATAGAGGGCATGTTTGTGCATTAGGTTAGGAGGTGGGAGGGGGGGCACAAAAGAGCACAAAGACCTCACAGTAAGCTGGCAGCGGAAATCGAAGCACACCATTTGTGGTTGGCATGGCAACGTAGAAGTACACACCGCTCTGCTGTGGTTCACAACAAGTGTTTAAAAGCAAACAATCACTGTTTCAAATGATACATTCATCAGTCTGAGTACTTCGTTCTGCTTACAAAGAATTGCCCTTGCTCATTCTCTTCACATACAATACATTTTATTCACTTCCTGTTCTTACACAGAAAGTTTAGAGGAACAATGTTTCTTGAGTCATGCCTTGGTGCACTCTTTCTGTGACTCAAACATTTAAATAATGTTGGTATATCAATTTTTACCAATGCAACTGTGTCAGTTTCCAACTGTGCTCAATATTTTTCCTCTTCTTATCTCCTCCTGCAGAGGGCTGGGCTGGTTGGGGACGCTGGTCAGTATGCAGCCAGGAATGCGGTGGCGGAGTCCAGGTGCGCAGCCGAGGCTGTCAGCCTGATGATGGTGTGTGTGAGGGAACAGTTGAAGAAGGGCGGGCTTGCAACCCTCAGCAGTGCATTGGTAAGCCCACTTGTCATTTATCCATTTAGTTGGGAGTACTCAGCTGCAGGTGGCTATTTCAATGCAATAATCCTGCAATTTTCAAATTCCCACAGGCAAAGAGCGCAACAGGAGCCAGGGTCTGCGGGCCATCATTGGTTTGAAGAGAGACAATGTTGATGATTCTAACCATGGAGTTGTTGCAACCCAGACAGGTGAGATAAGCCTTGTTCATTAAGTTTAGAAGTTGTTCTCAGTGGAAGTTATTTCAGTTATATTGCAGAGCCTAAGGACTTGTGTGCTGATCCTCTAATTCATGTTTTGTCCACAGTCGAAGCTAAGACAGATGAGTGGTCCACCTGGAGTTCATGTTCAGTCAGCTGTGGGGAGGGCTGGCAGAGCCGCGCCCGTGTATGTGCGACTTCCTCCTTCACCACCCAATGTGTCGGACCCCTGCGTGAGAATCGTCCCTGCAACAACACAGCTGTCTGCCCCGGTGAGTGCCTGGTTCCCCCTCTCCATGTATGTGTGACAGCAAGAGAAAAGAAAAGAAACTGTGATCTAGAAATTGTTAGAAACACTTGGTCTTTTGGAAGTACACATTTATAAGTAAAAGCCATTATCCCTTAATGAATTCCCTTTATACAGCACCAGCCACAAAGGAAAGGTAGATAAAGAGAGGCAGACAAGTTAGGGAAGCATTTTTGAGCTTTTACACATTTGAGATTTAGATTGTTGGAAAGAGGGTGCAATTTAATACCAAGTAAATTTCCACATTTTATACATTTAGGTCTGTGTTTAAGACATTGTATGGAGGACTGCCCCACCTAGTGGAAAGTTTAAAATGTACCTGTACTGTGTAGCCAGAACAAACTTTAAATGAATCTACAATAATAATTAATTAATTAATAAAATAAACTACAACTTACCTAATTAAAACATTTGTTTGTGTGTGTGTTATGCATGTGTAGTGGATGGTGCTTGGGATGAGTGGACCCCCTGGAGCCTTTGCTCATCCACATGCGGTCGCGGTTACCGTGACCGTACCCGCAAATGCAAGCTGCCCAAGAATGGAGGAGAGCCTTGCACCGGCCCTACAAGACAAACCAAGTTCTGCAACATCGCTGTCTGCCCTGGTGAGTCAGAGATCATTTTTTATAGCTGACATTTGGGTTTAGTCTATATTTTTAATAATATTCCCTTTAATTACGTAGGTTTAGCATCCATTTTTTTCTCTGTGTATCCATAAAAAGATATACACAGACACACAAGAGACACATATAATCAGATGACTTTACCTAAATTAAAGTCACAGAACTTATTATTGCTTCTATGGAGCAGTTTCATTTATGACCACACTAAAAAATTCATGACTTCAGCTATGATACTTGACCCTAGAGCTGAGTGATTCATATGTGAGCACTGATTAAACCACTTAGTGGCATCACCACCATCACAATCTGCAACTGCAGTGGCAGGTTGACATTACATCTGACGCATCAACAGAATAAAAGCCTCTGTGGGTATTAGTCAGTGACTTGGTGACTCACCCTTCCCATGGTCACTCGAAATATCAAAAGTTGAGTTCTTTCCTATTCTTCCACCTCCTCATGCACTGAAAGGATTTACTCATTTTTGAACCCACTGCTGTAATTTGTGCAGCAACTTTTTTCCCTTCTGTACACCTAGTTGGGTGGTTATCATTATCACTTGTGAGATGTACTTCATCTATCCAACATTATACTCCCTTAATGCAATTACATGTTATTATCAGTAGGTGGCTCTTTGCACCACAGCTGAGTAACTGTAAGTGGCTGAAGAAGATGGGCTGTGTTAGGCAAAGTCATTATTGAAAGATGATTACACATTTCATTTGAAATTGAAGGGTTTTGAAAATTGAGTCATCCTTAATAGCCCATTTAGCAAGATAAAGATTTTTTATTTTGGCCAGTCTAGCTTTTTTTTGAGACTGTCCACTTTCTTCAATTTATTTTACCATCTTACAAGGCGGCATTTAATTGAGATTTATGTTTTTCTATTTCTAAGTAGTTTCATCTTCTCCAGACTCTAAAATTAAATCTGGAATATGAAAAGTGTTTTTCCTGTGTTCAATCAGTATTATGTGTTATTTATGTCAGTGCATCCCTTTATAAAATATGCCAATAAAATATGCCCAATACAGAGTTTTGGAAGGCTTGATTATCTTTTTTAATCATAAAATTGATTCTCAGATAAGTCAACTGCACTAAACAAAGTTAATAGAGTACATAATTATATTAACTTGATCTTAGTTTTGAGGACAGTGTTTGAAGGACAGACAAGTAGGTCATGTGAAATGTTAATAGCATCAGTGAGAGTGTCTGTCATGCCTGTGGCCTGAAGGCCTGTTTTGTCCTTGCGCTCACTATAACTCTATATATCCTCTCCTATGCTTCCCTCTAGTGGATGGATCCTGGAACGAGTGGTCCGCCTGGAGCGCATGCTCTGCTTCTTGCTCCAATGGTACCGTACAGAGGACACGGGAATGCAACGGCCCATCCTATGGAGGCTCTGAGTGCCACGGCAGCTGGAAAGAGGCATCAAACTGTTTCCTGAAAGAGTGCCCCGGTAAAAAGAAAAAACATTCCCAGATTCAACATTCATTGCAATTCTAGGAACCTCTGGAAAATATAAATTAATTAAACATATCCCAATCCAGAGCTCATGGTGTGTATTGTTCTCTGTCTTTAGTTGATGGACGCTGGCATGCGTGGAGCTCATGGGGCAGCTGCAGCAAGACTTGCGGTGGAGGCATCCAGCAGAGGCAGAGAGTCTGTGAAGGACCTTTCTTTGATGGAGCACCTTGCCCTGGTGAAAAGGGAGAGCAGAGGCGTTGCAGTGAAAGGAGATGTCCTGGTTAGTGATGCCAATATGTAGCCTTGTATAATGGTCACCTCACTATAATACAATCCAATAATAGATCACTCATCATATAACACATGATTCTTGTAACCTTTTAGAGCCCCATGAGATCTGCCCAGAGCAGAACACTGGAGATGTTGTGTGGAAGAAAACCCCCGCTGGAGACCTGGCTGCCATCACCTGCCCTGCTGATGCCTCAGGTACAGTGACAGTGAAGATGCACACATGCTGGATGTGCTTTATCTGTTTTGATTGAGCATATTTATTATCCCCCCACCATGGTAACTACAAGTGTGCACTTTCTCTCATCAACAGGTATGATTCTTCGTCGATGCACCCTAGATGCTGTAGGTCTTGCCTTCTGGGAGAACCCCACTCACCACAAGTGTGTCTCCAAGAACTATGAGAACATTCAGATGCTGGTAAGCCCCCTGAAAAAGTGCCCTAATTAAAATGGTGAATGTCTCATCTGTTGTGCTCTCATATGGCTAATTTCCCAGAAGTCTAGTCAAAGCAGAGAATGTCAAAGATTTGGATTAACCTCTTGAATCCCCTCCTGTAGTCAAGGGACTACATCTCCAAAGCACAGATGGGGCAGAGCGTGGACGGGGTCGCTGAGGTGATTTCACGCCTGAGATTCTCTTCCGATGAAGGGGCCAAGTACAGTGGCGACCTTTTGGCTGTCATGGAAATCCTGAAGAACACCACTGAAGTGTACAAGGGAACCAGGCTGAGACTGAGCAACGCTGATATAGAGGTACAATTACAAAAAAGGATTTGTTTATTCTTGACCAGGTGTTACCTTTGTACATATTTTAAAAATAACATTATGTAGCACTTTCTCTAATGATTTACTGTCCAAAACTAGTTTTTAATTAAGGTGTATTTGGTATCTTCTTACACCTCTGCCTTCATTTTAATGATCTGTAGAACTACGTCCAGACCATCAGCAACTTACTGAAGGAGGAACATCGTGACAAATGGGAAGAAGCACAGCTGGTACGTGATAAGAGGGTGTCTGTATGAGTGGTCGAAAGTGAATATGAGCAGGGGAGGTAATAAGTCTGTTATGCGTTCTTGTGATTTGATGGGTGCGTAAGGGACAAATTCGAGGAGTTATTGTGAAAAATGTGAAAATGAAGGGGGGAAAGAGTGTCAGTGACTGGTCTGCTCACACTGAGTAACACTCCCAAATGTCCTTTTACTTCTGTAAGAAGGGTATGGCACTTAGGGCTAAAATGATTTTAGCCCAAGATTAGACAATGTCTCATGTCTCAAACAATCATTTATTACTATCTCAGATGTTTTTTTGATTCATCACCCTTCTACACTTAGCTATAGTGCATATAAGTTAGTCTAAACTTACAGTAACTTAGTCATATTTGCATTAAGTGAATTACAAGTTATTGAGTTCCCTAAGAAAGATAATACACTTGTAGAAAAGTTGGACAAACAAAAAACTTCCCCTGCAGAATACATTTACACACAGATTGAAAACTGAATGGTGAATTGCCAATGCCACTGCAACATGAAAAGTGAACACTTCAAGGTGACAGCAAGAGAGAAAAGAGTGAGATTGAATCAGGGAGAATCACTGCGCCCACTCTACAATCTGTGAGTCTCTGTGCCATCCTACATACCAATGGCAGTTGTAAAGGGACACAGTGAGCACATCACATAGGAGCACACACCTTGCGCCCACATTGCTGCAGTTCTGCGTCAGAGACACGCAAGTCAGGCAGCCCTCCCTTCCAGTGTGTGAGAGGGAGAGGACAAAAAAACCTGAGTATGAATCAACAGCCTGCCCATTTATGGCCTTAAGGAAGCTCTGAGGTTGCATAGCAGCAAGCAGTGTGCTTTTTTTCTTTTTCTTCTTTTTTTTTCTTCTGTGCTGAGCGATCTGAAAGAACTAGTATAAACTCGACTAGGAAATCTAGATATGGGCATATGATCAGTAGCTTTACCTCAAGTGTTCAATTAAACCAATTGTTGAAATTGCACATAATTAAACTAGAGACCCAACTTGACCTTTTCCCTTTTCCCTCTCTCTGACTCTTCCTCCACCTCTCTTCTTCCTTTTTTATCCAGATGGGTGCCAACATTAAGAAGTTTCTCCGCCTTGTTGAGGACTTTGTGAACATGATCGGCATGCAAATGAGCGGCTTTCAGGACATTAATGAAGTCACAGAGAATTTAGGTGAGTCCTAATATCCCCCACCAGCTGCTCTCTGCTCATGTCTAGTCAGGATGAGTTGTCATTTCTCCATCCAGAAAGTGAATTAATCTTCATCTCACCTGTGAATCTGAGTCCATCAGTTATCACTTTGACAGTGTCAAACCCATCAACCAACACCATATTACTCCAAGATGCTGTGAATCTGATCATAAGTACATTTGGCATAATTCCAATATGAGCTTTACATAAATTAATCAATCTCTCAAATACTGTAAGAATAACTGTAAACTTGACACTTAGAATCACTGTGTGACTGGCTTAATAAAGGTCACACTCACAGACAAATGTTTGTGGAAGCAGATGGCCTCTAAGTGATGTTCACTAAGCCTCTGTCCCCCAATTTCTGCCCCTCAGTGCTGATCATCCATAAGCGCCCAACAACCACGAGCTCCAACTTCACCTTCCCCATTAAGGGCTGGAGGGGCATGCTGGACTGGGTTAGGACCTCTGAGGAGAAGATCTCAGTGTCCCGTGATGCTTTGTCCATTGAGCAAACTGGTAAGACCTTAACATTCTTAATGAAACAAACGTTTTTATTTCGGAGATCGACCAATGTGCAGTTTTGTGAATTTGAGTTTAAGCAGACATTTTTTTCTTTCCAGATGCCAATGATGCTTTTGTGACTGGCGTCGTCCTCTACAGAAACCTTGCCTCTATTCTGTCCTTCCAGAGGTAATACAATTTATCTGCCTTTCATGAAATATTGTTTTCGGTCACAAGATGGCGCCACACATTGAAAGACTCGCAACCTCTATATTGTTGCTTTCTCTAGCATTTATTGGCTCAGTTTTTATTATAAGGCCTTAAAGATCCCTCATATCAAGCTCTGGTATGATCATTTGCACCACACTGACTGTAATTTACTCTCTCTCTGCAGCAACACCACCTTACTCAATTCAAAAGTGGTGACAGTGATCGTCAAGCCCACCCCAAACCTACTGTCAACCCCCGTTGAGATCGAGTTCCCTCACCTCCACAACGTAAGTCCCTAATGGTTACCCAATCTAATGGAGATTTGCGAAAAATATCAGCCCCCCTCTGGGTGTTTGCTCCCCACAGTGCACAGAGCCTGACATTTTGTTGACATTTGCAGTCACACTGTGACTTTTACTTATACTTGTGTCAGTTGAACCCCACAAAGATCACAGCATAACCAAGCGGTCAGTTGGCAATGATGAGAAATCATGCACTGTTTTTAGTTTTGTGCATGCCTTATGGGGGAGGGTGGCAAGACACGTGGGCAGGTGGCTGGCTGCAAGCTGTTGCATCTCACACGTTTATAGTACGGTGTCCCAGCCTACATGTTTCCCTTTTCGGCAGACATTCCTCACACTGTCTTCTCCATCTGCCTCTTCTTTTGCAGGGCACCATAAATGAGACATGCCTCTCATGGGACGAGAGCGAAACGTGAGTGTTGTTTTATTTTCTTAAATGTCCTGGGTGGCCGTGTCAGCTGATCTGGCACTTGTTCTTGTTGTTTATCTCTTCACTCGTCACCGAGGTCCTTTCAGTCATACATCTGTCACTGCATATGAACAGTCAGCCCCCTTAGACCTACACTCATCAGAGAAAGAGAGCAATAATGTTTAATCTGTTTTTCATGTCAATCATTCCTGACAAAGAGGACAGAGCAACGGCACAACATGTTGACCCATCTCTCCCAGCCACGAGCACTAGGCCTCACTCAGCTGTCAGACATAGCCTACTTACTGCATGACACACAGACTTAAGAAATGACAGCCTCAGTGATGCTAAGAGTTCTAGCTGAGCAACACCTCACTTCGATCCTGCACTGCTTTAAATGAACCACATCCGGGGGGTGGATACACAGGCAACACTTCTAACCTCATTACATACATCAGTGAGTAAATTCATCGGAGCGTCCCTATAGGTCAGACAGCAGAGTGTCAATTTAAAGACAATGGCAGCTCTCCTCCTTCGTCTCTTAGTCATGTTCATATGTCATTGCCGAGGTTAATGGCTACAGCGCGGGGGAGTTTTTAAAGATGCTTAAGATGCATTTGAATGACTTATGAAAGGAGCTCCCGGTTGCCTGGCCTGGATGAATCAGCCTTAGGCCCACTCTGCCCCTCTGAAGAATACACAGGTGGACCATTTGCATTTAGATAGATTTGTACACTTGTGGAGGACAGATAAGAAATGAAAATGCGTTAAACTCTGCCTGCACCCAGAACACCCCCTCCCACACACACCTATTCACATAAACCAAAGACAAAGCAAAAACAGAAATGAATTGAAGGAGAAAATGTAATTAACTCGTATACTTTCAGAGGGAGGGCGATGTGCCTTAAGTCAAATTAGATTCATTTTTGATAGCGGATGTGATTAATGGCAGGATGGAGACAGTGGAAATGGAAGAGGAGGAAGCTCTGGCTCATGGCAGAGTTTGGGGTCAGTGCCTGTGTGCATAGCTGCATATGTTTGGTTTTAGAGCGCAGGCGGATCTCAGGAAGTGCTCCATTAGCTCCTCCACCAGTGAATCATAACTAGGTGCATACAGAGAAAATGAGCTCCTTGTGACATGAAAATAAAAGACGAAGGGCAGCACATGCTTTTTTCTGCCTACTTCGCATCACAGTTCACCACACAGCATTTAACCCATCTGCATGATATGACAACCACACACATTAATCTGTGCAGCCAAGCCTATTTAGATGCCATTCCAGTTAACTGCCATGATAATTTTGCCCGTGGCTGTCTGCCCATGACACTCTGTACCAGGCTGGACCTGCTGGCTGTGTTGCCCCCTCTGAATTCACCAGTCAATTAGAGCCTGAGGGTGCTGTGCTCTATGCCTTAACCTGTCCTCTGCTCTCTGGCATCTGCTGCTGCTGCTGCTGCTGCTTACACACAATGGCAGATCCTGATTTGTTTGGCCAATGTCCCCGAACAAGATCTGGGCAAAACACTGTAGATTCAATGACTTGCAGAGGCTGATTTGCACTGGAAAACATTTTTAGTGTATCTCATTTGGAAGAAAATCCCACTACTTGTTTTTTTAATTTTATTTCTGTCTTATCGGGCTGGGCAGGAATTATACACATGTATCACTTCAGTCAGATTTAAAGTGCATAAAGAGAGATGAAAATCTGTGACTGTAGATTTCCTCACTATGGAGAAATAATCATAATTCACATTGTCTTCACATTCCCCTCCTTCTCCTTCAAAAGAGGGAACACGTTGTCCTTTGTCCCCCAGTGCACTGGCCAAGTGTTGCCAATAATCTCTTGTCTACTGAAGAAAGATTGCCCATAGCAAGAAATAATAAAGATTATGCTAATATTGAGATTCATGGCCTATCATCATTAATCATGGCACAGATGGCTATTAATCACAAATGGAAAAGCCATAATCAAGGCAAGATGCAACTGAGCACTTCAAGTAATGTACAATAGTGTTTATTTTTCTCACACTGGACCACAAAACTATTGATTAAATATCTAAATGTTATGTAAAATGTGAAAAACATGCAATTCTATATGATTTCTTGAAAATTCAAACATGATGAGCCTTATATTAGTATAATCTTCCCCAATCATAAATATCATATAATAGAAATTTCATTAAGAGGCATTCACATATGAGATTTGTCAGATCTTAAAGCAGTCAGTCTCTCCTCTCCTAACCCATCGCTTTCCCTTCCCCTCTCCTTCTCTGTGCAGTTCCTCTCTACTTGGGTCTTGGTCTGCTCGGAGCTGCAGAGCTGTCCCCGTTCATTCATTCAGAACCAAATGCGTGTGTGACAGCCTCTCCACCTTCGCCATTTTCGCGCACGTCAACTCCGACTCGGTAAGTCTTCTGTCTGCTCCCAATATATGCTCATGTTTAGTGTTTTTTTCCACCGTAACTATACATCTTAAATGTTTTTGTGCAGTGTGGGTGAATGCGGTGCAGTGTGAGCGTATACTACAGCCAGCCTACTTGTTGTTTTCGAGCGATTTGCTGTAGCGCTTCCTTTCAACACCTCTTTGTCTCAGTGCAGGTGATACTGATCGGAGAAATATGTTATGCAGGAAATTGCATTTCGTATTAAAAACGGGAACATTATGGATTGCATATTGGCACCTCGATTTGTTTTGGGGTTTTTGTTTTTTTGCACGAGCTTGTTAATTTAACGCTTATTTGCTTGCATTCAACTACATGTGATTGGCAAAAATAAAGATTATTGCAGCATTGGGGAAACGGCTTAGTTTTATGCATGAAAATTAAGAAACATTGATCCCAAAATTTTAATCAAATCACACCAAATGACTTTTGAGTGTTGCATAATCTGGTTTTGCATTAATTTGGGGGGTTTTGCATGATTTTACATAGTTTGAGCAAGATAACTTGATGATGCGCACTGGATGCTTTTAGTACCGATTTTTTTTGTCATTGCTGTATTTTATGCGCAAAGACCATGTGTAATTTCGCCTCCATAGACTGTGGTTGCCTCTGAAGCTGCTCGCTCTCCAGTTGCCTTGGTAACGGCTTCTGCAGCTCAACCTCGGCCTGTGTAATTTTTGATAACTGAGATGCTGAGAGAAAGCAAAAAAATCACACACAGAGCCCCCTCCTCCCTCATCTGAACACCCCCTCAGGATAGAGGAAATGGTCTGTCCATCTCTGCTGTGCATTAGATTGCTGCTGCACACACACAAAAACCCCAATCAACAGATGTCTATTAGTTTGAGGAAATGTGTATTTTAAATGTGCATTGTGCTTATTTCGTCCTCTCTTCACGATACTACCAATGGCAAAACAGCTTATGAATTTGGACTGCAGTGTTTTTCTGCTGCTACATCCATTCGGTCTCGTCTTTTTGTTTCCCCCCAACCTGTTGTTTACATCCTAGATTTGATTTGTCTTGCTGTTGCCAGTCTGAACAGCACCTCCCATATTTTTTATAGGCTGCACATACCCCCTCTTTCCAACCTCCCGCGACAGTAAAAAGGCAGCTGCGCCAATCATTCCGTCTGCCAGTATCTCTGAATTCTCGATTACGTCCACCCCCCTCCTTCTCCTCCTCCTCCTGCTCGTCCTCCTCCTCTTCCTCCTCCTTCCTCTTCGACCACAGCAGCTAGTCTGAAAATGCCAGAGAGGCAAACCAATGAGAGACAGACGTCTGGTCATGCATTGAGGGCCCCCCCCACCACCCCACCCCACCCGCCTGCCTCTCCATCCATCCTTTGATGTGTGCCGTGGACATTTTCAATAACGTCTTCCTGCAAGCTGTGTGAGGAACGTCAGTGAGAAGCGAGGGGCAGAGAGAGATAGAGAGAGAGAGGAGTGAGGAGATATGAAAAACAGCTAGATACTGCAGTGTGTTAGCTCTCATTCGATATGGTTTACAACTCCTGCACCAGCATTTGAGTCGGGCATATGATGGCCCAACTAGTTAGTGCAGCAGATGCCCTTGACCATTGAGTGTGCGCACAATCAGCTTAAAAAAAAACAGCTACCAAATGTGGGTCTTTCTTTGCACTTGTAAATGAGAACATGCGATTAAGTCAAGGACAGGCAAAAGACATGCTTCATATTTAGGTCAAACTGGCTGTCTGGATTTCACTCAGAGGCCCATGGTGCAAGCATCAACCCAGATAGAGACATTGGGCATAGAGGGAACAGAACATACTGTATCGCCCTTGTGATTTTTTGCTCTTCCCCCCTGATTCAGTGACGGCTAAAGCGAAAGGCAGCTCACTGTTCTGCTATCTGCCATCTGTTTTGGGGCGCTTCTGATGTAGTTGGATAGATTTTGAAACAAATTTGCCACACTAAATTAGTCGTTGGCTGCCACAGGCCGGACTTCACCAGCTGTGCTTTGATATCAGAGAACGCTATGTGGAGCACATTACGATGGAGAGGAACAATCCTTCAAGGCTCAGTATTGTACCATTTAAATTCTGATACACTATATACAATCGCAAATGTATTCGAAGGAACACCTCATGTACGCTTGCGATATACAAATTTATGGCCATCATAAATCAAATGAAGGCCAAAGCAGCGTCCCTTTCTTCCCCTTCTATCTGCGCTAATTTGATACCTGCAGATTTATTATATTTCTCACTCACCTTATGGCGCCATTTAGCCCTTTCTCGCCTTTTTCTCTCTCAACACGTTACACGCCATTATCAGAAATGTAATCACACCATTTGTCAATGAGGGTTTCTTCATTCAAAGCCTCAAAGATTTTCATCCAGCTCACGCGCTTTGTGTGATGCCAACTTGATCAGAGGTGTTAGATTAACTCAAAACCTCATTAAAGCCACTTGAGTAGGTGTGAGACAGACAAAGATTACGGACACAGTGAAACCAGACAATTAGCTGTTGGAGGTTTATAGGTGTGTTGGCCAGGGCAGCCAGGGCCTTGTGATATCTCAAGGAGCTGAGATTTGTTCGTGCAGCGGCAACCCGTTGGCCCTCCAGGTGAATCTGCAGCAGGGAAGACAGGCAAAAGACAATCCCCTTCTCTGTTCCTTCCAGCAGAGGTTTGGTGCCAGGGCTGTTTGAAACATGGGACAGTCACCACCGCTGGCAGCGGCAGGCGCTAAGCTGCTGTCAGAGATCAGAAGGGCAGGTGGTGGCAGATTAATGCACAGGTGATAATGGTCCACCTGTTCACTCCTGCAGGGGCGGGCCAGGAGCTGCTGGTTGGCACAAAAAACACCAACGTAGTGAGAAAATACTAAAGGGGAGAGAAAAAGATTAGCTCAGGATGTCTGTCAATGATTAGAAGGTTGCTGTAGCAGCTTAAACTAATGACTGAATACAGCACCCCCTCTGAACTGCCCCTGGGAATTGAGCAACCCCCCTTCCTGCTTAGCGGAGAGAGATATATGTGCAGTATCCTCTTCGCCTCATTTGCTGACTCAAAAGCTCAATGGAGAGGCGCAGTGACCCTGACCATTTGTTTAGTTTGCCGCTCCATCTTTCTGACATGTTCACCTTGAGGTCACCTTGCCTCAGCCGTGGCCTGATTGTGCCATTCAACTGTTTGCCTACAGGGAGCTGTCTGCTATTCCAGATAGTGCACACCCAGAGGCTGCGCTAGTGCATGCATGTGTGTGCGTGTGTGTGTGGATCTCAGTGTTGGTGCATTAATGTGTATGTGTGTTTATTATCAGAGTACAGCTCTAAGAGGCATGTTTGGTCTTGTCTCTTCTCTGTAGATCATGGACAAGGCACTGCTCCCATCCGTGACTCTCATAGTTGGCTGTGGGGTCTCCTCTCTCACCCTGCTGCTCCTCATCATCATCTACGTCTCCGTGTGGAAGTAAGTAACCCCTACGAGCAAAGATCAGCCATGTCAGCATCTAACTCTAAATGCTGCATGCACTCTGGTTTCTCTACCTTCTGCTCATGCTTTTATTCTCCCTTTTTCAAAACTCCAGGTACATCCGCTCCGAGCGCTCCGTTATCCTCATCAACTTCTGCCTGTCCATTATATGCTCCAATGCCCTCATTCTCATCGGACAAACTCAGGCTCGCAACAAGGTAAGGCACTCTTCTGGCCCAACTTAAAACCTCTTTTAAAGCTTTCTGGAATTCACTGCTTTGGGGACTTTAAGAAATAGCAGCAGCGCCCCTGACACAGATTTCTCATTTTTCCTCCCTATCTCTCCCTCCTCCTGGGCTCCCACAGGTCGTATGCACTCTCGTAGCTGCTTTCCTGCACTTCTTTTTCCTCTCCTCTTTCTGCTGGGTGCTGACAGAAGCTTGGCAGTCCTACATGGCTGTCACTGGTCGTCTGCGCAACCGCATCATCCGCAAGCGCTTCTTGTGCTTGGGCTGGGGTAAGAGCACCAGTCTTTATGTGCATCTCTCTCTTTTTCTTTTATCTCTTTTGCATCACATTTCTCAATAGCTTTTTGGTCCTGTCAGAATCTAACTCTTTCCTCCCCCTTGTGCATGTTTTCTATTTTGCAGGTCTTCCTGCATTGGTGGTGGCTGTGTCTGTGGGTTTCACAAAAGCTAAGGGTTACGGCACTGTCAACTAGTAAGTCTCAGCCTGCCACTTTTTGGCTTTTGCTTTTCTCTGCATATATTTTAAAAACATTGTCCCTTGGCTCAGGCATTCATATTCTACCTCCTTCTCTTTTCTAGCTGCTGGCTGTCTCTTGAGGGTGGACTCCTCTACTCCTTTGTTGGCCCTGCCGCAGCTGTTGTTTTGGTGCGTACCCTGACTTGTGTCCCCATCCACCTCAATGCATAGTCTGTATATAAATGCATTACCCATTATTACTTTGTCTCATCCATTTTTTTTTCTTTCAAATAGGTGAATATGGTCATTGGTATTCTGGTCTTCAACAAGCTGGTATCCAAGGACGGCATCACCGACGTGAAGCTGAAGGAGAGAGCCGGGTAGGTTTTATTGATCTTCTCTGTACACCAGAGTATTGCGCTTATCGCCCTCATCAGTGCCATTACAGGTATATTGATGATGTGCTTTGATATCAAGCCTCACAATCAAACAACAAGCGAGAATAAAGCTCCGAAGTTCATTCTTGTGCTGTTTTGCCGAAGTCTTATCTGCTGTTTTCTCACCCTACAGGGCATCACTGTGGAGCTCCTGCGTGGTTCTGCCTCTCCTGGCCCTCACCTGGATGTCTGCTGTGCTGGCCATCACAGACCGCCGCTCTGCCCTCTTCCAGATCCTCTTTGCTGTCTTCGACTCTCTGGAGGGTTTCATCATCGTCATGGTCCACTGCATCTTGCGTAGAGAGGTAAGGAAAAACCAAACAATGAGATAAGATAGAGTAACCAGAGTTAAAATAATAATGAAAGTTGGTTTAGTCGATTTTATTTAAGAGGTTACATAAGCTGTGGTTTGAATGCAATTTCCTATATTTTACCTTCTTCCATTAGGTTCAAGAAGCTGTAAAGTGCAGAGTAGTCGACCGCAAGGATGACGGAAATGGAGACTCTGGCAGTTCTCTTCACAATGGCCACACCCAGCATATGGTAAATTTCTTGGCTTATTGCCTTTTTAATGTCTTGAGTGCCTCTTGCATTTTATCTTAAAATGAATATGTGCATACATTAAGCACTGATAGAACATTTTTATTCTTTTATCAGCAGTCTGATAACGAAAAGGATGGAGATTCAAGCAGACTAGGTAAGCCCCTTTTACACCAACTTTTTTGCTCTTGCCCTTAACCATTTTTCCATTTGCATTTAATTTTTTGTGAGACTTGCACTTAAAACATCTGATCATGCATAAAAATAAAACCTTTTTTATTGGACCAATTTTTCAGGCTTGCTATGGCTAATGCTTTATTATTCTCTAACACGTTTGTACCATTTTTCTTAAAAGGAATGAAGAGTTCCTCTGAAGAGAAGATGCCTCCTCCTCAGCTGCCTCTTCCCATGGGCTCCAACTTCCACACCCTGCCATCCAACCCCAATAAGAGCCACATGCAGGCGGTTCCTGAATATTCCAGCCACACGCTCACCTTGAAGAGAGAGAAAAGCCGTCTGGCTGGCGGTGTCGACCCATCCTGCGGAAAACCTGTGTATGTGTGCGAGGGAGAGCTCTTCAAGCAGCTGGATGCTGATCTCGCTCGGGTTCAGGCTGAAGGCAGCCTCTCTGACGGCAGCGGTTATGTACTCATGCCCAACACTACCTCCACCCTGAGGTCCAAGCCCAAAGACGACCCAACGAAGTACAACATCAGTGTGGAGCAGCTGCCACAGGCCAGACTCATGCACCTCAGCGGGCCCTTTGCCGAGCCACAGGCCGCCTTCGGGATGAAGTCAATCCCTGCCGACCAGGTCAGCGTGTCATATTCAGAGAGGGACTCACCAATCCAGAACATCCACAACATGTCGAGTGAGTCTCACATCACCCACAGCAGCCTGGAGAACACCTTTGAGTCCATGAACTCCATGATGTCCAAGAGTGAGACGATCTCCACACTGTCCATGAGCTCCTTGGAGGTAAGACTGGAATTATGTCTCCTATTGCAAAAAATAAATAAATAAATAAAAATTCTGCATTTATTTGAAATGTTTCAAACATTTATGTACTAAACTAACCTTCTTTGTCTTCTTTTCTTTGCAGAGACAGAAATCGCGTTATGCTGAGTTGGACTTTGAGGTAAATATTGTTTGAATTGTGTTTGTTCAAAAATATTACAAATGGCAGGATATTATATTAAATGTGTAATTGCAATATTTTATGTGAGAGTAAATTGTTTTTCCTTTGTCTCCTGTAGAAAATCATGCACACAAAGAAGCGCCACCAGAACATGTTCCAGGACCTAAACAGGAAGTTGCATCATGCTGAGAAAGACAGAGAGTCACCTGCTTCTGACAGCAAGGTAACCCATCATAATAATATGCCCATTGTCCATCATCATAGAGAAATACATTGGATGGATATTAAAAAGAAAAATATAGAAGAGGCAATTCTAAATGTTAATGTTAAAGATATTTTGAGCAGAGCCTCTTGGTGGTGTAAAAATGACCTTAAAAGCAACCAGTGACTTGTGTATTAAAATATGGTTGTCAATATCTTGAGGTCATTTGAATAAGGATGCATTTTCTTCCTTCCTTCTTACAGTCTGTGAGATGGAGTGTGTCATCAGGAGGAAGTGACAAAACGAACCACAGCGTGAGTGTTTATATACAACCTCACAATCTCAAATTTACTGCCTATAGACGAGACACACCATCAGATATTACACTTGCCTCAAGAACGAAAAATTTCCACCAAATGACAATGTGACTTTCATTATTATAGAATCTCCACAAATGTAATGAAGCCCATTTCATTTTTGATTAGATCAGGAATTGCTCAGGGCTTATGTGTGACACCAGTGCTAATGTGGCATCTCTTTGTACCTCAACAGGACAAACAGCAGGGTCCTCTGGAGAGGCCATGGGAAGGAGTCCGGGGATTACCGCAGTCACCCCCTGCATGGGTACGCAAAGACCTGGAGCCCCTAGCTGCCTCACCTCTGGAGCTGCACTCTGTGGAATGGGAGAAGTCCAGCACCACCATCCCTCTGGTGGGGCAGGACATCATCGACCTGCAGACAGAGGTCTGAGGAGGAGGAGGGGGGCTTGTGAAGCCACCCGATTTCACCTCGGTCACCTTTTTGGTTTTGGTAATGGGATCCTATATGGATAAAGTATGGGAAACCAAGAAAGAAGGAAGGAAGTAAGAAAGTAGGTCCCAGAATCTATGTCTTCAAACCCTCAGCCAGAGCAGGAAGAAGAGTGAGAAGGAGTGATGGAGGAGAGGTGGAAGAGTTTAGTGATGGGATGTTTAATGTAGCTTCTCTGTGTGGACTTAAAGCATCTCTTGTCTGAGTGCTCTGAAGGTCAGAGGGTTAGTGGAGTGATCAGTGGTTTCCATGATCCAGGACTGGTTGTGGTTCCATTAATGCTTCACTGGGAGTTTCCTGAACCCTGAAGCCTGGGTTTCAGAAGATGTGGTCGACATGTCTGTGCTTCTTTTATCCTTCAACTCAGCATTGGAGAAAAATTAAATAATATAAACGGTGTGTCCTCCCTGCTTCTTGGGAGGAACAACCGGGACTCTTGGCTGCTCCTTTTCTAGCCAAGTTACCTTCCAAAATAGGACAAGGCAAGGGAGCACAAGGGACCAGTTTCATGCTTGGAGTCCAACACTCTGCACTAGAAGGGCACACATTTTGTTTCTGTGCTGTAGGTTATTATATTTTTTTCCTGTTTGTGTGTTTATTTGTACCGCTGCGTACCTGGGACTACTTCTAAAGAGCCGAATATGAGACTCTGTACTGAGAATACAACTCCACTACTGGAGAACTGGCTCAATCACACTAATTGCTGTTACAACCATGGTTATTATTATTCCAGTGATTACTGTCAGTTTTATGATTATCGCTTTATTACTTGATTATCTGTTAAGCCTATATTTTAAGTTTTCATTCCCCTCATGACTGTCAGGCACAGACTTTAATTGTTTCTTTACTGTGACCTACAACAATAGGCTCCAAAAAATGATTCAATACATTTGCAATGTGTTGTGAGCCCATATGGACTGCATTGGGAAAAACATACATGGAGGGTTGATGGAGGTGGTGATGGTTAGATATGTCCTGGATTCTCCAGAATTCTGCTTCAATACCAAAACACCAGCACCAGGATGAACACAGACTCTCACACAGGAAGAGCAGTGCACTCTGGAAATTGCTGGGTGGAAATGTAAGAGGTAGGGGGATACCGCCCCTCTCAGCTGGCACAAGATGCAGGCTCTTCCATGTCGTACATGTGGATTCAAGGGTCAGCGAGACCTTTCATCATCGCCCTTTTGTTTCTCAGCCTTGCAGGACTCTTGGACCGAGCTGAGGCTCCTGGCGCTGATGTGACTTCCAGTACAGTGCCAGGTCCTCAAGACTTCAACACATTTGTGTTTTAGCCATCAGTGTGAAATAGTGCAATATGATGGGCGCTTGATGCTCAAGCAAGACTGATATTAGGATTTAGTCAAAGTTTTTTCTTACAAATGTTTCAAAATTTTTATACCATCTTCCTCATATTTACAGAGCATATATATGCTTTATGAGAATATTGTATAACAAATCTGTATTAGTAATTCAAAGAATTTATTCACTAGAGATTTGTTAGCACAAGACTCCATATTTGGAGCTCTTTGTGACAGGTAGATAATTGTACTTCTATAAAGCAAATATTATATAGAATGAATGATAGCCTATGATTATCTCTAAACTGTGCTTCAGGACATTTGTTATTACTCTCCGCTGTGTAGCGTCGAGTAATTGAACCTCATGTCTTCTGTAACTGTGTTTTTGATAACCCTGTCAGTAACTCAACAGTATGTACTACCAGCCAATTCCCTGTTCCTTCAATCCCTCTGTCATACCTTGAGTTACTTGTATTGAATACCCATTTGTATTATCTTGTCACAACTTTGTTTTTTATGTTCTGTTTTACCTCCTGTAAATGTACAGTTTTCACAGCACAAAATGAATGTGACTTATTTCTAATAAAAACACATCTATATTACATGAAGAATTTCGTCCTGGATTATTCAGCAAGGGCAAGTTATAAAAGGTGGAATACAACTTTGAGTCTTCTGTGAAATCTTGTAAAAATGTGTACAACTAATTAACTTTTAGGTTTCTTTTTCAGAACAACTTATAAAAGATTCTCTTGCAGAGTCAAATTGTTGTCTGACACAAATATCTGAAGTCAGAAAGAAAGAAATGAGCAGTGTTAAAGAGTAAAAATAGCTGGAAAAAAATAGTGAGATAAACAGGACTTGGAGACATGGATTCCGTATCAGTAATATATTTTTTCATAACCAATGCCACATTAAAGTCTCTGGCAACATTTCGCTCCCTAAATATAGATATGATTTGCAGGCACAAAAAAAGCAATCTCTTAAGATGATAAAAGCCCAATTCTCCTCTGTTCTATTTTCATGCTTTGCAGGGAGGCGAATCATTACTGAGAAAAAAGATCTATGAGGTTGAGTAATGAGAAAACAAACATATTTGACAGAGGCCAGAAAATGATTGTGGCCTCTTTAAAAATAGGAAATGTTCTCAGCAGTTTAAATTTAGTTCTGCCTGCTTTGTCTGCAGTGTTGCCACTCAGTCTTTTTTCTCTCCTCCATAATCGGTTCTTGTTCTTCCTTTTAATTGAAGCAGTGTGCTGTACCTATGCTGCAAGGCAAAAGCAAAAGGAGATTTACATCGTCCATTTGTTGAGCACTGCTCATTTGAGAGGTCAGTTGGAGAGCTAACCAGTTTGTGTGCAAATGGTACTTTATATAGGTGCTATTTTTCACTTTCCATGTTTCTTACCACCTCACGTGATAAGCACCATTTTCTGAATATTTTTTTGCTTTGTGGAACATTTCGTGCTAATTTATTTTCACACCAAAAGTCATCTGTGCCATGTCTACACCGTCTCGTGACAATTCAGAGAGCTAATGTTGGAACTGATTTCACAGCATCTGAAAACGTGACTCCTAAAATATACTATATGGGTCACTGTGGACCCTCATTATTTTTTATTTTTCATCTCAGGACCTGCAGATAGTTGCCATCTGCAAGCTAGAAAACAGATTGATATTGACTGAAAAATAGAGAAGCAGGCAAACAGAAGGGTTAACATGCAGAGAAAAGGGGGAGAGTGCAACACTTGCTTCATGTGTGCCAATGCACATGTTTCAGTGCTATAATTTATGCTCATATTGAACAAAAACATGAATGTTAAATGACACAATCTTGCGTTTGCAGCCCGGCTTCTTCGAGATACACAACTTCATCTAAACACACACACACACACACACACACACACACACAACTTCTAATTCTCATCTCAACCCCCTACCCCTCCCAATGTGAAACCCAGTATCAATTAGCACCTTGCTGACAGTAACAGTGAGGTCCATGCTGTCTCTTAATTGAAGGCTGTTGCTATAGAAACAGCAGATACTAATCCCCAAGATGGGCGAGGAGGAGGAGAAGGTCTTTAAAACTGTCAGAGTGAAAAAAAACACAGAAAGAGAAGATGTTCATTTCTAATGGCAAGTCATGTCTCTGTAATGACTGTCAGCAGTACATTAAATTATTATCATTATTACGAGTGAAGGAGTGAAGATTAACTCTGGATTGTCTTTGTCTCTCTTAGTTATTATTTTAATTTTGAGGAAATTTAAGACAAAGAAAGAGATCAAGTTTGATTAAATTGATTTTGTTTAAGGCCTTTGTTAACCCTGTTAATAGACTGGGATGTGATAGGTGGTATTGAATAGCCTAATTATATACAATACATTTGTACAATTATGATTAATTTACTGTATAACTTTGTTTCCAAACTAATATATATTTTGATGTTCCAGATTTGATGTTTAAGATGTATAATTGTATCAATCTGAAGAATTATACCCCAAAGTGTTTGATGAAATGTATTGTCAAGAAATATGCAACAAATGAATACACTGGTGCTTCAATATACTCCATCAAATTGACTTCAATACTTTAATCTCTACCACTTCCACCAGTGCTGTTCTGCAAAAGAGATCCGACCTCCTTGAGGTAAGGCTGAAAAGAGCTATATGACCTTCGCAGCTAATGTAGTATGATAGCTAAATACCATTCATGAATTTTAATTGATTTTATTTATAATACTAAAACATTTACGTGTTAATTAGTACGTACTTGAGCTCGATGTCAATGGATATATAAAACCCTGCATATTTGATTTGATTCTGCTGCAAAAGCCCTCTGCAGAGCGCACACAATACTATATAACACAGAAAAAAAGAAAAGGCTGAGGGGAGCAGTGGAAGTAGGATATTGTCTATGCATGGAACTATTATTAATGCTGCTATCGCTTTCAGCATGTTGTCAATTGTATGACATTGTTAGGCAGCGTTTTGTCTGGGAGTCTGGAAAGAACAAGTGATGAGACAGATTTTTTTTTTTTAAATTCACCCATAGATTCAAATGTGATGTTATATTATCTTAATTAGAAGCCTTTAAACAATGGACACAATAAAAGCAGTATCCTGCACAGTGAGTTGAAATATAAATAATAAAGCTGAGATTCAAAGTTCATTCTTGACTTTAAAAGCAGAAGCTCAACATTACATCCATTTAGTAGCTACTCTGGAGCTTTTGATCATACTACAGTTGAAAGAATTGAAGAAATTAAACCTTTCTCTTTAAGGTTTTAGAAAAAATTGAAGACTGCACATTTACAGATCCATGTCAACTGGCTAAACTCCATCAGCTGATGAAGATTATGTGACTGAATAAGTGGAATATATAGTTTCTAAAGCTTATAATGTTCAGATATTGTTATGACTGTGTCTGAGAGGTTCCTATTCAAATCCATAGCAATTTTTGTGATTTTGGTGGATTAAATATCTTTATACTTTATGATGTGTCTTTAACTCAGGACATGGATTTCATATTTACAATTTATACATTTAAAAATGTTAGGTATCATACAGAAAATGGCACTAAAAAGAGGACATGTTCCCTCCTTTCTGACAGTCTTAACAAATACTCACTACATTGTCGCAGCTAAAGGTATTATGTCTTGCTGTGTTTGTAACAAAACTGGGTCATTACTGGGAAACAAAAGTTCAGCTCTGAAGATTAGCTCCATCTATTGTTTTCAGCTGTGGCACAGCATGTCCTTCAGCTCAAATTATGCTCTTGTCTTACAGAGCATGACAGATCCCAAAGCAAGACTCCAAGACGCTTAAACCTCTGGCTCGTCTGCTTCTAACAGCAGAATTTATCTTGAATGTCAATACATATTTTATAGCAATCACACACCATTCAGAGCATTGGCACAGGGCGCAGGAACACGCAGCAGGATTGTAGAGGTTGATATTATACTCTCTCATTGGCCTGAGATAAGTGCTTTCACATTTCTGCACAAACTCTCTTTGTCTTACACACTCCCTCTTTCTTGAGTTTTTCCTCCTGATTGGGATTGATAAAGGATTTCTTTGCAAAAAAAAAGAGCGCCCCTGCGTGGTTCGCTTACCTGTGAATGACAAAAAACCAGACATGGTGGATTTTAACTGTGTTGGTGCGTCATACCTAAATGACAGCAGACACTTGAGAGTGGTTTCCTGGAGAGTATTACAACCTGTTGTACTTTAAGACCCTTAGCTAACCCCAGGGGTTGACTGTAGCTAGGCAGGCTAATGACCAGCTTTGGTACTGATGGAATACAGAGGGTTGTGATGTTGAGGTGAAAGGGACATTTTGTATGATAAAAAATCAGCTGGAACCTGGAAAGAGACTCAATGTGCCTTCAAGTGAAAGAGTCAATAGCACGGCGGCAAGTAGTCGCCAGTTCATTTCGAATGATTGTGTAACAACATGGAAAGCAGACATTGCACTGTAAGTTTTCATACACGTGTGCTACCATTCCAGCTTTGCGATTATAAAAAGTGGCCAATAATCAAACCATTTACATTGTGATGCAGTGGTTACTGGATGCTACAACAGTGCTTTGAGAGATCAATTTAAACCTGTGCTGCCAGTTTGGGCTGGGGAAAAAAGTGAGGCAGCAACCATCTCAGAACAACTGATTGGCTCTTTTTGGACGCATCCTTCATATTGCAGTCAGTTTGCTAAATGAGTCAAGCCTCCTTTAATTATTACCAAGCTGCCTGTGAATCCGACATATAATGTCTGCTGCAGATCCTTGGCCAAAAGACCTTGTATGTTCCAAACACAAAGAATCTGGTCCCCTTTATCACGCCTGGTGGTCACCATGGCAACAGCAGCAACATCCAGGCAGCTCATAAGGGCTATTAGCAACGAGGAATTTCAACACCAGGAGAGTCTGAGAAATAGACGAGTTGAACATATGTACTGCAACCAAGAAGTCTAAATACTTTTGACATGACAATCACAGCTTCACTTAAAGTGAAAAATATCATAGCTTTCAGGTTTCCTGCATTACAGTTCAAATGCAGGTGAATTACCATTTACTGCATGTTTCATGAACATGCACCACAAGATGGGATTTCTAGAACACCTCATTTCAATACTTCTTATACTAACACAACCCCACGCAAACACATACTATTATCTCAGCAGTATTTGTTAAAACACTGCAACAAATGGTACAGTTACATCCCAAGAGCTATATCAACATGCCTTTCCCCAGAGGTATGAATGAATTTCAGATGGCAGCGTTATTTTATGCAATTATTGTTAGTGCTCTGGGAGAAGGGGGCAGATTATAAGCCCTACGCATGATATGCAAATATGTTACACTGCACCAAAAAGGCTGATAATAAATGGAGCCGTGCACATGTAATGTGAGTTCACATTAAATGTCATATGAAGTAATAATGTAAAAATGCTGGAACAATATTATGTCAAAATTATAATGAATGTCCTTGCAAACTGAGATTATGAAAATGGATTGTTTCATAAAGAAACATTGTGCCACATCTTGTTGTCAGCATGACCTTACTTTGTCTTTGCTCAGGTTAGTGCTGTTGCCAGGATACTATTTCCTATGGCAACACTTGAGCCAGCGAGGTGAGCAGCTCTGAAAGGATCCAGGTAACTGGCTGCTCTGTATCCTGTAGACCGGAAGCCCGTACATGACCACAGAATAACATGCTCGAAACACGCACAGCCACACACATAACTAGCCCTCCAAGTTCAGTTTTGCTCAGTGCAGTAGTTTATATTTTCTCCCTGACAAAATAAAAATGACTTCCGGTGAAATACAGCCATGATTTATCATTTCCTCAGGGGTAGTACATGCAAAGGTGTTTATTTGGAAGTTATAAACATGTCCATCAATTTAGGAACTAATCATACATCTTTTGAAGGATTTTTAAGCTATTTTGCCAAATTATCAATTTGTTCATTCTTACAGTTTTCACAGTCGAGTTACGTGTCAAATGCATCAGAATCAGTTGCCTCTGCAAATACTGGAGCCTTCGGTTCAATAATGCTTATTGCACTGCAGTATTGTTTGTGCATTTCAGATTAAATTCATTTTCAATCCTCGTTTGAAACAAAGTGAGAGCAGCACTTGTCCATTACAAAGGAAGGTGGAAGTGTTTTATATGAATGTTATATGTATGGTGCTCAGTATTCACTGCAACACATAGCAGATGCTCTCCATCTGTGTGAGAGCATACTGCCACCATTTGTTGCAAGCATGGTACTACCTTGGTCTTGCAGTTTCCTCTTACTGATGCAAAAAAGGTGTAAAAGTAAAGCTTCTAAACTCTAAACTGCAAAAGCAATTCATGGGGAAACTGCCCATGTCATTTTTCATTGACCCTCTTATTCTGTCGCACAATCACCAGGTTGTGTATAGGCCTTAATACTTTCCTTCTCTAAACAGATTGACAGGATGCAATGCGTCATTAAAGCCACGCCACGCCTACACTCGCTCATTGACCATCAACTCTGCAGGATTCAGATGATGAAAGTGTGTGTCAGGGACAGTGAGATCATACGACACTGTGCAGGGTTGAGCATTGTCTGTCAGGAAGAGCTCTTCATCAATGGGACTCCATTATGACTCATTTGTACTAAACACCCACCACCTCTTGTACTGTGCAAAGCTTCCCTTTGTACCATAGAATGCCTCATCCAGCACTTCAGAGATGAGTACTAGGTCTTGTCTTTTTGTGTAATAGGACCACAACACAGGGAGATCTAGTTGAGATTGCTGCACAGTGTATAGACAAAATATGCACATGAAACTTGGGACACGTGCAGCTTCTGGAGTATAATCAATAAATGCAAATGACCAAACACAAAGGAGGGAAAACCAATCTGCATTTTATATTGATGGAAAACTTGAGTAATCCTCTGTATGACTGCATGAGACAAGTTTACAAACCTGTGAAAAACTATGTGGGTTTGCTTTCTGTCTGTTTGTATTGTGCTCCACTTATCTGTCTTGGACTTGAGACATGGACAGAGTGCACAAATACACTCTGTGTGTTGTGGGATTCAAGCCTCTGGTGATCTTGAACAGGATTTAGTTGGTTGACAAAAGGAAAAAAAAAATTAAATGTCTGTTTCCAAACAATTTTCCAGTTGTATGTGTTGCAAACTGAATGTAGCTTCAGTTCCATAAAACTTAATTGTGTGGGAGAACCATTGAATACAGAACCAAAAACATCCTGACCTGGGTTTCATTTATATAAACGTTCCATGTTTGGTAACATAGGAACAAGGATGACGCTTTATCTTGTAGGTGCTTGGCTTTCTAATGATTTCCAAGAATTTTCCTGGAAAGAACTGCTGTGTGATTGGATGCAAATCAGGGAAATGGAGACAATGATCAGTCAGTACACAAACAATTAGTTCCCATCCAAACCAATTCTTGTGCAACCTACAGAGTCTTTTAGTCAGTGCACAGCAGCTGAACATGTAAAAATGTTAAATTTGTCCATGAACAACCAATTCATAATATATGAAAGATTAAGCTTCCCATAATGAAAATGAATAATGCATGAACATGTACTTGGGTTTAAATGTGGCAGTTATTTCAAGGAAAAATGATTTACACAGCAGAATATGCCGAAGTACAAATGGAAATGCATCAGATCTGCGATTTGTTTAACCCTTATTCTGACCATTCACTGTTTGCCCTCATCATTAAACTGTATACTAAACTTCTGAACCACAAATGTATTTTTCATTCATAAATATTAATTCATGTGATTAATACTTAATTCAACTTTCAGAGAGTTTATGATTTATACTATTTGTTTATGGAGGGGAAAAAAAATCACAATAACAATGTTATTATCCTGTATTACAAAAAGTAGGCAAACATAACATCCATAATGATTTCAATGAATGAACATTTTCAATGGTGATTAAAAAGTTGTTGTTTTTTTAAGTTTAACCCCGAACACTCTATTTATAAAATGTATATCAGCTGCACAAAAAGAGAAAACAATGTAAAATGTTGACATATTTGCATTGTAGTAATATATTTAACAGTCAAGACATAAGACAAGCGACTTTTCTCCAGTGTTGCAAAGGCTATGTGACTGCTTGGCAGAATAAAACACCTTTCCCCCGTTTTTCTCACAAATTTCCCACTTTATAATATCAGAGAATATTCAAGGTTTTTTCTCAGAAATGTATGAGTTTTTTTCTAGCAAATTTGTAACTTGATAATGGTAAAAAAATATCCACGTTTGTTGTCGTAAGTTGTTTTTCTCTAATTTAACCAAAATGGGGAAAATGCATATCTATATTGTTTTTCCTAGGACGGCACAGTTATGACCCGCCCTACTCCGCCTCTGATTGGCTAGAGCTCCTTGCATTCATTTGTTTAATTGGTCAGAGGGTCAGTTAATCAGAGGCAGTGTAAGGCGGGTCATGACTTTGCCATCTTAGGAAAAAAATAGCCTCCTTTACATGTTTTGAAGGCGTCTGGGAAATGCCCTGCTTGCTGCAGCTGTCGGTCCCCGCCCCTGCTGCTGCTTCCTTACCGATTTCGCCAATTTTCCAGACGAGTTTGTCGTCAAAGCCCGACGCAGACCCACTTCCTGGTTGCTTAGTAGAAACACTATAAAGTTTTCTCTTACTGTTGTTGCATCTGCACATCGTATCAAACAATAACGGACAATGTCGAGGTTTCTCTTGAGAGCAAACCTCAGAGGATGCATCGCCTCTCAGATCAGAATGGCATCTGATCAGGTAAATAATGCTGGTTAGCATTAGCTTGCAAACATCTGCTTATATATTCTCAGTGAAGCCTCATGAAGCTAAGCTAGTGGATAACTTTAGTGTTGTAATGAAGTGATGCAGCCAAGTGTACAGTGTGCTTTTAGACATCACTTTTTAAACATAGTAAGCTTTCAAATACTCAAATTGCGAGTGTAAAGTGTAAAGTGCCTTGCCTTGCCTAAAGTAGGTAGCTCTTCTACTACTGGGTGCAGTGGCTTTATGACACAGTGACATGGATATATATTTAAAAATGTAGTAGAGAGGATTATCAGTAGTACATACACAGTTAGCAGCTATACATCAAATCTGCTTCACGGTGTCATGCAGAAAAAGTAGTATTCCTGTGCTTTTCTTTCTTTCTTTCTTTCTACTTGGTTGTTCTAAGATTGTGCAATTATTTGTTTTATGGTACTGTATGCTATTGCTCTATACTATGAATACCTTCTTTTTGAGCTGTGAGACTTTCTTAAAACAGTCAAATGCCCAAATCAACAGTGAAATAGGTTTGCCTTGCCATAATCATTATTTTCCTGATTAGACCTGCTATCAAATGATCCTTTTAAAGTAATGGGGGACAAATTCGTAAAAAAAATAAAAATGTATTTAAAAGTTTATGTGAAGCTAATATGAAGCTTCAGTTGTTCAAATGAGTCAAATCTATGTAGCTATATTTCAATGTTACAGTCTTTTTAGTGCCAAGGTCTCTCTTTTTGTTACTATATTACCACCACAGTTCAACAGGCAAACACAAAGGGGGAATTTGATGCTTAAAAAGAGCAAATGTGGCTTGATATGAATATCAAGCCACATGAGCTTCAGATGAACTTTTAAATTCACCTGTACACAGAATGACAGTGGATTTTGGCCCCTTATCACTTACATGGAAAGCACATTTGAAGGCGACCTTTTACCAGTCAGTATGAACAGGAGGAACGATTACAGTGAGAAAACCCTCTTTCATAGTTTATGGACACACCTTTTTACTAAAGCCTGAACTAGACTGAAAAGGGTTAGGAACATAGTTTGATTTAAGGATGTGACACTCCCCTAACAAACAGGTATAATATGTCTTAGACAGTCAGAAATGTTTCTATGTCAGAACAGAGAAAACTTTCTGAGGAAGGAATTATGTCACCAAAGAAACTGTATAGTGACGAAGAAGAAGGATATTGATTTAGTGTAAAGTACATTTATAAACCCAAGATAGTCTGTCCTGATGTGCTATTTGGATATTGGAAATCTGTCGACCAAATTGTGACATTGTGACAATAAATACATTTCCTCTATTTATTCCAGCTTGGCGAGTTGGGAAAGGGAGCAGGGAAAGGTGGAGGTGGAGGAGGCTCTGTGAGGGAGGCAGGGGGTGCGTTTGGAAAGAAACAGGTAGCAGAAGAGGAGCGGTACTTCAGGTGAGACACATCCCATCCCATACAATGCATACCTGCATCCTCAGTTTACTCAGCAAAAAGATTTACCCCGGTTCCCTTTTTCACTTCTTAGACAAAAGGAGAAGGAGCAGATGGAAGCGCTGCGGAAGCATCACGAGGAGGAGATTGACCACCACAAAAAAGAGATTGAGCGCCTACAGAGGGAAATCGACCGCCATAAGGGAAAAATCAGAAAGCTGAAACATGATGACTGAAGCGGTTATCATTTCTCTTCCTGAAAGTCCGGCCACCTCATTGCCAAGTCAATGATGATGATGATCAGATATTGATTGATTTACTGCTGCTCAGGGCAAGTCCTGTACAACACATCATGAATATAAAAAGTACCAATAAAGTGCTTACTTTTTCACTCAGATTCTCTGGATGCTTTTCAACAAATGTCAATCAATCGATTTTTATTTATGTAGCGCCAAATCACAACAAAAGTCAAGACCCAACATTCCTCCATGAGCAGCACTTGGCAACAGTGATGAGGAAAAAAACTTCCCTGTAACAGGAAAAACCTGAGGCAGAGCCGGGCTCAAATTGGGCAACCATGCCTTGAGGGTATGGGGTTGGGTTTGGGTGTGAGGGAGCGAAAGTGAAGGGGGAGAAAGAAGGACATTTAAAGAGGTAAGGGAAAGAGTGAGAGAGATGCACAGTGACAATCATTTGTGACTCATTTGCGTATTCCTCTCTTTCTTCATTGTCAAAATCAGGGGTTGTTTTCTCAAAAACCCCAAATCTATTTAAAAAAAGAATCTGGTTAAAGTCACTTTTTATGAACAGTGACTTCAACCAGCTGCTGTCTGAATCTGAGTGAGTTTATTACAATTATTATTAAGAGTGAAACTTCTAAGTCTTCTTCTTCTTCTCTCTACATTGTTTTTGTTTTTTCTCTCTACATTTGTTCTACTACTATTACTACTACAACTAATATTTGCAGTAGTCATACAATGCAGTGAATTGTCCCCGGCTCTGGGTGGCATGGGCTTAGCCCCGGATCAACTCCTAAATCTGCCCCTGGTCAAAATGTAACTGGTTGATTGCGCCTTGAATAACTGTGTTGTTTTTTAAAGACAGAATGAGGCATTGACCTGCATTTTAATATGTACAGAAATTTGAATTTCATTGGGCAAAAGTCATGCCAGTCAAAGTTCAAGCTCCATTGTTGGATAGTTGATGATGAAGCGCTCGTTTTTATTCAGTGAGCTGCCCGATGTCAAACTACAGGCGGCTCAGATTGAAAAGCTCAAACTGTTCACCGTGGTTTTACATCCACTTTAGCTTTTCTTTCACCTTTCTTGTAAAAGTAAGCGACTACGTTGACCCTGTTGTAGGTTGTAGTCTGGACTTATGAGGATGTCTGTGTCCCCGTGTCTTAAAACGAACACACCCGCGTCTCTACTGCGCGGTTTCCACTCAGATCTCGCGATGTTTGCGGGTCGGTGGCGTTGTTCGGGCGAGTCGACGACGAGACCGGAGCTGTCTGGAAATCTGTCTCGTGGGTTAAGACTCAAACGTATCCTTCATAATAGCCATTTTTTGTACGTCCTGACGCGCTAATCGTTTCACATTTAAACACACGCCACATTTAGTTTCCTGAAACAGACTGGTAAGTTTCGCTAACTACCTGCTAGCAGCTTGTACGGAGTGTTTGATTTTTGTAAAAGGAGTCTTTCTGCACGGCGCGGCCTTCATAACGTTACCTATAAGCTCGTTAGCTTTAGCCCGCAAGCAGACCAAACGCTGATGTTTTTCTCAAGATGAAGATGATTTATGGAGATACGTGGGCGCTCTGCAGATTGTAATGCGCATCTTTATTGAGTGTAGAAATCAACCAGTGAGCACATGTAAATATGAAAATGAAAGGTGTCTACCTCGCTAGATAGCAGGCTGCATGTGAAGGGGGCGGGACGCTGGTTTGTTTAAGTGACCGGGTTATGTTACAGTACAATACTTAACTAATTATTAATTATTCTTTCACTGTGTTACTTCTTTTTTATTATTGTGTTATTACTTCTGTGCCTCTGTCGTGTCTCTTTCCTCCTCGTTGCCTTACTTTTATCTGCCTTGTTTGGATTTATTTCTCATGTAAAGCACTTTGTAACATTGCTAAGAAAACTGCTATATTAATACAGTTTAAACATTATTATGTAAACGTTTTAACGTCGATTTAATTAATCAAACAGTAGTTGTAGCTCAAGCAGCTCCAGCAGGTTGATGCAACTGTTTTTGCCTTGGGTCGTATTTAAAATTGATATAATGGTTTTAAAGTTACATGGACCCCCTAGTACAAGCCACATCACAACACTGTGGTTGTGAGTGTGTATAATGAGATCGTATAATTGTCTTCATTTAAACATTCGTTTGGTATCAAGTAATCACAGTATTTGTTTATCATCAGTCCTGAAGATGAGTTTGTGCTGGTGTTTTACAGGAGAATGGCTGCCGCTGAGGTGAACGGTAGTTCTGCCCCAGCAAAGGAGGAAGAGGAGCCCATGGATGTGACAACAACACACACAGAGAACTACCAAACCCTCATTGATGCTGGGCTCCCCCAGAAAGTTGCTGAAAGTCTAGATAACATCTTCCAGACAGGTGAGCGGTTGGGCTGGAAGTTGCTTTGAGATATGTTTGCAAACAGTGTTAATTATTGTTGTTGAGACTAAAAGTGACCACATGTAACTCTAGGTCTGGTGGCGTATGTTGACCTGGATGAGAGGGCCATTGATGCCCTGCGTGAGTTCAATGAAGAAGGAGCTCTTACTGTGCTGCAGCAATTCAAAGAGAGCGACCTGTCCCATGTACAGGTAAATACATGAATGGATCCTTCTTTGTCTTTAAGATGAGTTTTTATGTTGTTCTACATTCTTGTAAATGATGATCTCTCTCTCTCTTTTCATGTAGAATAAAAGCGCTTTCCTTTGTGGAGTCATGAAGACTTACAGGCAGAGAGAAAAGCAAGGAAGTAAAGTTCAAGAGTCCACCAAGGGCCCAGATGAGGCGAAAATAAAGGTAAATAAAGTTGTTTGACTTTGTTTTGCTGTAAAAAGTAGGTCAGTACGAATGTCATAACACACACGTGCAGCCATGCAGTGCAGGTAATGTTTTGTGTTTTGTCAGGCTCTGTTGGAGCGGACAGGATACACTCTGGATGTCACCACAGGGCAAAGGAAATATGGAGGCCCCCCACCTGAGGATGTGTTCAAAGGAACACAGCCAGGGATTGGGACTGAGGTAAATATAAACAATATACGTGTCAGGCTTCATTTGTCATTTGTTAGAGAAAAGTTGGATTAAAGTCGACATGTTTGAAACCTGTCTGTCATGATTGTCAAGGTTAAACTGGGTGAGAAGTATGAAGTCTGTTTACAGTAACATTCATAAAGGATCATAAACTGTGCTTTACAAATCCTTACACGTGTCCACCTGTTATTCTTGTTCATCAGGTCTTTGTTGGAAAAATCCCAAGGGATTTGTATGAAGATGAGCTGGTGCCGCTCTTTGAGGGTGCTGGTCCCATCTGGGACCTTAGGTTAATGATGGACCCTCTTTCTGGTCAGAACAGAGGATACGCCTTTATCACATACTGCAATAAGGATGATGCACAAAAAGCTGTGAAGCTTGTAAGTTGGATGCCAGGGAAAAACTTAAATTCACATTATAAAAATAGTGGAAATACTCAACAAACATTTTTGTGTCATTTTAAAGACAAAGAATTTAAACGTGAGTTGGTAAATTTGTTGCTGTTCATTTAACATTTAAATTGTTGTTGACATCCCCATTTTATTTTTTTAGTGCGATAACCATGAAATCCGCCCTGGCAAGTACTTGGGAGTGTGTATATCTGTTGCAAACAATCGCTTGTTTGTTGGATCAATTCCAAAGAACAAGACCAGAGAAAGTATATTGGAAGACTTTGGCAAAGTTACAGGTCAGTTTCTAAAGCTCAGAGGTGAATTTGTCAGAATATTCAGAGAAATCCTTAATCATGGAGAATGAAAGTCGTAACTTGGGATGACGTTAAAGAAATTATTGTTTTCTCTTACAGAGGGTCTTCAAGAGGTGATATTGTACCACCAGCCAGATGACAAGAAGAAGAACCGTGGCTTCTGTTTCCTGGAGTATGAGGACCACAAGTCTGCTGCACAGGCCCGCCGCCGCCTAATGAGTGGGAAGGTCAAGGTTTGGGGGAATCCAGTGACTGTAGAGTGGGCCGACCCAGTCGCTGAGCCAGATCCCGAGGTTATGGCTAAGGTTAGAATCGTGTCTTGTGCTTCTGCTCTTCAAAACACCACACTGTTGTTCTGCGACTCTACATCCTGTTTTTTCCTACATAGGTTAAGGTGCTCTTTGTAAGGAAGCTGGCCACAGCAGTTACTGAAGAGCTTCTTGAAAAGACGTTCTCTCAGTTTGGAAAGCTGGAACGAGTGAAGAAACTGAAAGACTATGCTTTTGTGCATTTTGAAGAAAGGGATGCTGCTGTAAAGGTGGGTCTTTCATTCTTTGGACAAGGTTTTTTACATGTCTGATGAGTCTATGAATGTTATAATAATGGATTGTTTGATTTTAGGCAATGGATGAAATGAACGGGAAGGAGCTCGGAGGGGAGGAAATTGAGATTGTCCTGGCTAAACCCCCAGACAAGAAGAGGAAAGAGCGCCAAGCAGCTCGGCAGACCACCAGGAATGCAGGGTGAGGCTGAGGGACCACGAAATGTGACTGGTCACTTGCCTGACTTGTTCTCAAATAAGGAATTAAATAAATTTAAGTTCATCCTTCTCTCTGTAGGTATGATGACTACTACTACTACCCACCTCCACGTATGCCACCTCCAGGCCGAGGCAGGGGTCGTGGTGGCCGAGGGGGCTATGCCTATCCACCAGATTACTATGGATATGAAGACTATTATGATGACTACTATGGCTACGACTATCATGACTACCGTGGTGGCTATGAAGACCCTTACTACGGCTACGAAGATGTGTACAGCATGAGGGGCCGTGGTACTCGTCCCAGCAGGGGGGGGCCTCCTCCACCTAGGGCTCGTGGAGCGCCACCGGCACGAGGCAGGGGGGGCTATGCCCAAAGAGGGCCACCCCTTGGTGGTCCGAGGGGTGGCCGAGGAGGGCGGGGAGCCCCTTTCCAGCCGCAGAGGGGCCGTGGTCCTCGTGGGGCCAGGGGCAATCGCGGGGGAAACGTCGGTGGAAAGAGGAAGGCAGACGTGTTTAACCAGCCTGACTCCAAGCGCCGCCAGACCAACAACCAACAGAACTGGGGGTCCCAGCCCATCGCCCAGCAGCCTCTGCAGCAAGGGGCCGACTATTCCGGTAACTATGGTTACAGTAATGACACCATGGAGTTTTCACAGGATTCTTATGGGCAGCAGTGGAAGTAGATGCACCAAAAGGTATTTGGCAAAGTGACAACAAAAAAAGAGAAAAACAACAATAAAAACGAGAAAAAAAAACAAAACAGGAGATTGGCCACAATTTTTGATTAACTTTTTATTCATCATCCCTCATCAAAAAAAAACAAAAAACTGTATATATCTCTCAAAAAAATGGACAGACCCCAGAATTGGCTCGAGATGATTGGCTGGAAAGCCTTTTGGCTGAAGAAGTGATGGTAACCGTTGTGGTGAATCATTTCTTACTCCTGCGGTTACATTGGGACATGTGTCTTTAAAAAAACAGCCCACAAAACACTTTTATTGTTACTTTTTGTTCTTGGTTATTTTAAAGCCAACAATGAACATTTACAAAAAAAAAGTGGACATTCATTTTCAAAAGTCTGAGAGGACATTAAATAATGATATTGCCTTGCAGGAAGTTTTTGTCCATGCCCCTTTCCTTCCCTCCCCTTCTTGTACTCCCTTTATTTGTGGTTTCTCATAGTTGCTTAGGGACTTGCTTGTAAATAAATGCATATGGTTAGAGCTTCATACTTTTTCATTTTTTGCAATGGTGGAGAAAAGAATCCACAGGAAGGAAGAAATCAAAGTTTTGTAATGTTCAAAGTGTATGCCTAGCATTTCTAGAGTTAGACAAATTGTGTTTTTTTAAACTGATACCATAACTTCCTATGTTTTCTTTGAACTTGCCCAATAGAATTTGGTTTGGCTTACCTTAAAAGCCATAGCAGTTTGTTCTCTGATGTTCTTTGTATTTATAACTTTTACGTTTGTTCCGTTTCAATAAAACTCAGCTGAGCATCAGTCAATTGTCAGATACTCAAATTCAGTGTTGTCATTCAGTATTTGATTTAATTTTTTTTACCTCAATTCTCACATTGGGATGAAGATCATCTTTTCCAAGTCAAATTTTTTTTGCTTCAAAGGATAATCAAAAGACTGAAATTGTGCAATCAGACAACGGGACAAGAGAACCTGAAAGTTTTTTTGGGTGATAAAGTGATTTAAACAGGATTTTAACCCTTTACTTTTCAGCGATCATGAGACTACAGTTATTTCCTGCACAGAATTCACATAGTTGCTATCACAGTCATATCAACAACTATAAAAGGACCACACTGTGTACTTTGCTTGCAGTTACCCAAGATTGTGCCTGCCTTTGAAATTAGTGTGCATAGATGTACAGTACATGCTTTAGTGAACCTCAGCCTACCATCACTAAATGCTGTTCTCTGCCATTTATGAAGAGAAGTGGAAGTTATACATTGAGTTCTTGACAGCAGTATTTTATCTTTGTGATAATTACATGGATGATCTCTGTACTTTTACAGAAGGTTTGCTAAAGGTATTACTCCAGTTATGTCCTTTGTGTCACAAGACATGCAGACTCACCTTGTTTCATAGCAGGTCCAATCAGAGCCAACCAGACAAATATTTTGTCCAATGGGATGCAGCCAATGAATATCATTACTTGTGCTAAAGCATAGAAACGTTTGAGATATGACGTTTGTGTACGATTTCTATAGTAAATGAAGTAGAAGTTAACATCTGTATAATTTTCACAGTGGTAGATTACCTTTTCTTTGCAACCTTAGTATGAAAAGTGTGTTTTTCACACCTTTTTTACATAAATGGAGGCTGATATTTACTAAAACACTGTACAGTGTACATCTTTTCACACAAATTTTAAAGACAAGGACAATCTATGATAATGTGAGATGTAAGTTGCACTTCTATGGTCCAGATACTGCCACCTGTAACAGTTAGAGCAACATATTTGACTCGTAATGGATTTGTGCCAGAGGTTAAAATCTTTACTTGTTTGCTGAATTTGTCTCCAATTCCTTTTCATTTCCAAAATGTGCACATTTTTTCCACCATCTTTTCTCTTCTTGTTGAAGACACCAAGGATCTGACCATCCAAAGGGTTAAAATTCTTCAAATTCACATTGTGTTCCTTTGCAATTGATCCACCTTTCAGAAAGGTTTTGTGTAGCAACATATGTGTAACATCTGCCTTTTGATACCATGGTATCATTGTATTTTGTTTCATGTGTCTGTCCTCTTATTCCAACCTGCCTAGGTGGAGAAGCATTGAGAGCGGCACCACT